>NC_044041.1:33421591-33735906 GCF_901765095.1 Microcaecilia unicolor | reverse complement strand
CCTTTTCTCTCGCGGCACCTTATGCCTGGAATAGACTTCCTGGACCTATACGTCTAGCTCCATCTCTACCTGTTTTCAAATCTATGCTGAAAGCCCACCTTTTCACTGCTGCTTTTTAGCTCCCATTACTTCCCTCACCCGTAACTGTCTTGTCTGTCTGTATTATTTAGATTGTAAGCTCTTTTGAGCAGGGACTGTCTCTTTGTATCAGGTATTAAGCACTGCTTGCGTCTGGTAGCGCTATACAAATGCTAATAATAATAATAATATTCCCTGTATAACACTTTAGTGCTGTCATCTTGATGCAGTCATACAGTTGAGGTTCCCACCCTTTAGACACAAGCCAGGTTAAGTAGTGGCCATGATACATAAAACTGATATATAAATACAGATTATTATAACTATTTTGAGAGGGTGGGGTTCAGATTGGGGTTGTGAGGTTGGAAATTCCTAAGCAGTAAGCCTTGTCTGGGGTTTTGTCACCTGCTTCACAATGTCACATTTAGTTCTGTTTTGTTAATATTTGTGATGATAATGTGAAGGTTGTATAGACAGAGAGCTATCCTGTACCTTCTGGCATTTGGTTTGTGGTCATTCTGCAGTCACAAAGATAGGCAAATCTCTGTACCTTCTGGCATTTGGTTTGTGGTCATTCTGCAGTCACAAAGATAGGCAAATTGGAGCAACAGAGACTCAACAGTAGCTGGCCTCACCTGTGGTGTACATTTTTGTTGCTATACCACATTTGTAAACGGGCATCTGTAGTGTTTAAACTTTTATCAGTTTGCTAACTTTGATGTACAAACAGAAAATGATTGCAGATAGAGTTTATGGCCTTGTAGTCTGCTCCTCGGCACAAACTAATTAGCTGTACAATCCTTTCCTCTCTCTTAGAGATCCTCTGTGCTTGTCCCATGCTTTTATTAATTCAGGTACAATCCTTGTTTCTACCACCTGTGCTGTAAACTATTTTTTCTTCGGTTACTCCTGAGACTATTCCCTCACCTTTCTCTTGCCCCCTCATTCCAGAGTGTCCTTTCAACTGAGAGAGGCTGCCTCTGTGCATTTATGCCATGGAACTATTTAAATGTCACTGTTGTCACTCATTTTCAAAGCATATGGATGTCCATGTGCTTGCAATGTCCAAATCACGATTTTTGCAAAGGCAGAATAGGGACATCCAACAATGCAGTACGTCCAAATAGCAAGGAGGCGTGTTTTGGCTGGGACCAGGGAGGGCCTGAAATCTGGATGTTCAACAGTGATTCCCAAAGGAGAAGGAAGGTCCATGTCTAAAAAGGGCATCCTTATTTAGACCTACTTCAGGAACGTCCAGGTTACAGAAAGCTAGTCTGATGGATCAGATGTCTATTGGAGGGATTAAGGCATGACACCTCCTCCTTAATCCCTGGTGGTTGCTGTCCCCCTCCCATTCCACCAGCTCTGATAGCTTTGGGTATTATGGGCATTCTTAATAGAGCAGGGAGCAGGTCTGAGGAGTAGCCTAGTGCTTAGTCCAGTGGTCTGTAAACCAAGGGACCTAGGTTCAAATCCTACTTCAACACTTTTTTTTTCTTAAATTGAGCCCTCCAGAAACATAAAAATATCTATTGTATGTAAATGTGACACCTGCAAGCCTGAAGGCTGTTGAAGTGGTATACATTCTGATACAGTATGTATTTTTCTGTTCTGGAGGGCTCACAATTATAAAAACAGAATTAAAGTGGGATTTGAACCTACACTATCCACTTGGCTGACCCTCTGCTCTGCAGGGACGTCTGTGTGGCCATTTTCTAAGAATGCAGCTATATAGATGTGCTCGTCCCTTGTTTTCCTCTGTTTAAAACGTGGACACAGTTTGTAAAATGGATGTTAATGCTGAACATTTCCAGTGTATGGATATCCACCCCGTGTATTTTCAAACATGTTTGATCCCGTTCTGATTTCATTGTTCTCGCGAAAATGCCAGTCTGCATCTTCCCTTGTCTTCCTTTCTTCCAAAACATACATATTCAGATCTTTCTGTCCCCATGCAGTCTGCTCTAGTGGTGTTGTCTTTGGGTGTAAAACACAGGGACATTCCTGGGGGTGGCCATGTATTGGGCCTTTCTTCTAAAGCACGCCAAACCCTTGTCTATAGAAAAGTGAAAGCAACATAAATCATACTTCATATATGGTATCAGTTTAGGGTGTGACTTGTTCTCATGTTGGTTGATTGTAGAATTCACCAACTCCTGGTATAGTTGGTTTCACAGATTTCTGATGTGATCCTGAAGTTTGCAGTCAAATGCTCTGCCACTGAATGATCCTGAGGTTTGAACATTATTCAGTTTGCTGTTCATGCAGCCATCTTCTTGCAGAACTATGTGAGGTAAGGTAAAATTATGTCTTGCCTGATAATTTTCTGTCCATTAGTCCCAACAGATCAATCCAGAGAAGAGTGGGTTGTGTCCCTCTACCAGCAGGTGGAGATAGAGAGAACTTCAGAGTTTTACTATATGTAGACACGTGCAGCCATCTTACTCTCAGTATTGTCGATACCAAAGCAAGTGAAAAGCCAAGCAATCCACCATCAAAGTTCACTCCTGCCTCAAGACCACCTTTGCCGGCCCTTCCTCCACCTCACCAGCGGGAGGGAAACCACATAAGTGTGAAATTGTGAACACGAAAGTAGTCCATGGTCCGTAAGTTTTTTTTCATCAGTATCCAACGGTCCCTTAAGAAGGAGAGAACCTAGTGGAGCAAAACAGGAACAAATACCCCTCTGATGACTATGTACCTTAAGCCAACAAACAATAAAGGGCGGGCCTCTGGATTGATCTGTTGGGACTAATGGAAAGAAAATTATCAGGCAAGACATAATTTTACCTTCCATAGCGTCCCACAGATCAATCCAGAGACGAGTGGGATGTACAAAAGCAGTCCCCAAAGTAGGGTGGGTTCCCCAAACCGCCAAGGCTCACAGGAAGACTTGACCCAACTCTCAAGACAGAGAACGGAGCATACCCCAACCCCCAAGAGGGCTCACGAACATCAGACGAAAATAAAAATATGCCCCAGAACGTGGAAACAGAAAACCACCAACGCTAGAGAAGAGCATGGTACCAGGTTCCGGAAACAGTGAAAGTCGAACGTCCAAATCCTGAGGAAAGGTGCTATTCGTCAAGAAGAGAGAATCTTCCCCAACGCCGGACCTATAGAAACATCTGCAAGCCTGAACACACAGCGAAGGATTTAAAGTCAACGTGGAACTGTGGACCTGTGCCCAGAAAAGAGACAAGACGCCAAGCCCCCCGAGGGACAGTGGCAGTACCCAAGAGAAGAAGCTGTGCTTAACTTGCAGCGATAGAGCAGCATTCAACATGCCACAAAGAACTGCGCTGAAAAGCAGCGATGGAACAGCGTACAAAAGCAGTGATGGAGCTGCCAACAACCTACCGCGAAAAGACTCGTACAGGGATGGAGCCACGCCCAGCTTCCCGGAATGAAGCCGAGCTCAACATCTTGCAAAAGCTCCGCGCCCAACCTACGGTAATGGAGATGTGCTCAACATGACGCGATTGAGCCGTGCTCAACAGAACAGTAGAGCTGATCTCAACATGTATCAATAGATTGCCCAACATGCAGCCAAAAAGCTGTGCACAACCTACAGCAAAGAGCATAGATGAAGCTGCCCAACATGCAGCAATGGAGCTGTCAAGATAGAGGAAAGAACATAGATGGCGTCCCGGAAAAGCAGCCAGAAAAGAAGGCTCTGCCAGGTGAGACCTGACGTCTACTCCCGAGATCCAGAGAATATGAAAGTAACACTGAACTAACCTCCTCATACCAAAGGAAGCAATACGCAGCTACAAGGCAGAAAGCAACTTGCCAGGCCAAGACCCAAAAAGAAGCCGGCCCCGAACAGGAAAGCGATGAAAACCAGCTAAGGGAGAGAACCCAAGCGAATCAGAACCTCCCTAGTCAGGGAGGAAAACTACTATCAAAAAAAGAAACAAATAGTAGGGGCGTCCCAAACAAGATGCCAGAAGCATCAAAGACCAGACGGCCTGAAAAGGGACTGACCAGCAGCTGCATAAGACTGACAGGCAAGAAACAGACCTGGAGAAAAAAAACCGAGGCTGCAGCCTACCCGTAGCCAGCGAGAGAGTCCTTCCATTCGGAACTGACGGGATAAGACCTCCACCTCACAAAGGTACCGATCCCAGAAGGACCCAAGATCAGATTCAGACGCTGGGCAACTTCGCAAGCACTCCCTAGAAAATCTTGCCTCAAGCAGAACAAGCTGGACGGCCTGAGCCGGAGCAAGGACAACTGCTTCAGCTGAAGCAATGCTCGACGGTCTGAGCCGATCAAAGCTCGACGAAGCTAGCCGTAGCCAGACTCTATGACCTGACTTGTAGCCAGGCTATGACCTGTGCCCAGAAGCCAAAGTAAATCTCAATAGCCTGAGCCGGAGCCAGGTCGCCGGCCTAAGCCTGGGCAATGTCAATTGCTTCAGCCGAAGCAAGACTCGACGGCCTGCTCCGGAACAAGCCTCGACAGCCTGAGCCGGAGTCAGACTCGACGTCCGGAGCTAAGGCCAAGCTCGATGGCCTGAGCCGGAGCCAAGCTCGACGGCCTGAGCCGGAGCAAGGTCAGCAAAAGTGGACGGCTGGAGTTAGAGCAGCGGTCCATGGGCTGAACTGGAGCGAGACTCGACGGCCAGTGCCGAATAGAGGCTCAACGGGCTGAGCAGAAGATAGGCTCGACAGCCTGAGCAATGCTCGATGGCCTGCGGCAGAGCAAAACTTAACGGCCCGAGCCGCAGCAGAGCTGAAGCAAGGACCTACTGCCTCAGCAGAAGCAAGGCCTGACTGCCCCAGCCGACCCGACGGCCTGAGCCGGAGCAAGGCCCAGATGGATAAATGTATCCCATGAAGTCGCCAACAGAACGCACTGTCCGTCCAAAAAGGAGACTACAGCAGACAGGAGCAGAGCCTGACTCCTCTAGATAGATTAAGACCCAACACCTCATAATGGGAAGAAAACAAAGCCACTTGTGAGTCAATGAGTACAGATACAATGACACACAGAACAACAGCTCCCCTGCACAGCCTACCAGCCCACCCCTAAGAATGGGAAGGAAGGAAGCTAGCAAGCACCAGAGACCCAGGATGCAGCTTGCGGAATATTTCAGCAGCCTGAAAAACAGAACAGCCCACAGTGACAGGATGGATAAAGTAAGGACTAGAGAATCCATGGCTCCTTCTAAAACACACAGAATCTGTGCTGGAGTAAGCCAGGTAGTGCCATGGAAACACATGTAAAAATATAAAAACCCACTGAGGCTATGCTGAACAGTCCAGACAGCAAAACTGAGGAAAGCAGACACTCTGCCCCTAAAGGCACAATTATCATGGTAACCTGCAGAAAGAAAATAACTGCAATGAAAAAAATAACAGCCTTCCAGTACCAAGGTGAACAGAAAATGCATATAGCATCCAGACACATGGAACCTGTATGGCCCTTCGTGAAACAGCAGACTGGACTACAGGATTATTGTCTGCCTGCTTCCTGTAAGAAATAAAACCCCTAGAAAGAACCAGAAGCCACTCAGTATACATTAGAGCAAAAGTGCCCCGTACCTCCGCAAGAAGGGCCAGCAACGTGCACAGCCCAAAAGAAACGAAGAGATCCTAGAGCAGGCAAAATCCTACATCGAAAAATAGCAGGAAGAAGAGAACGTTCCCCTGCTGCACCAGTCTCGAAAACCGTGACCTCAGGCAACGCAATAGAGAAACGAGGAGCTGCCCCCAGGCTGTCGCACAATAGGGCGAAGGCAATTGCCAGCAAAACAGGGCCGCAAGAACTCTGAGACAGAAAAACAAACAGAGCAGCAAGGGGGGTTACCACACACGTTCTCCTTTCCCCAGACGGTCGACGACCAAATTTCCGGGTAGGACCGAAATCCTACCACTCGGAGCACTTTCCCCGCTGTGACTCCGAGAAGATCCGGGGAATAGAGCAGCCTGATAACCGCGAAGGCCCAAAGCCCTGCACAAGATGGCGTCTGCAACGGCGAAAAGCCCGCCAAAACCACATCTCGGACTAAAAAAATCATAGCGGAGAGTATCACCCCCGCTATGCTAAATCCTTGAATAGTCCCTGGTAACTCGCAATCTCCGCCAGGACCACGCGAGGCCCAAGCTCCTAACGAACCGCTCCCCACTATGAAATAAGGAAAAAAACACTCTTACCTTACACAAAGGAGAAAACGAGCCCAAGGGAGGGAATACCAACCATTGCTGTGTCCACACAGAGCTAGTACCATTTCTGCTACTTCGGCTGTACATCCCGTTTTTGTTTTTTTAAGGCAGGAGCGTCAGGAAAACCATAACTCGGAGCCAAGTTATCACCACAGCATGGAGACAGTGCAGGGGTAGGGGAGGGAACTGGCACCACCAGGTGTACCCCTTACTGGCACGATCTGGCCACGAACCCCTAGCTTAACAAAACCTGAGGGAACAGGCGAGGAGCAATTTTCAAAGCGCTCAACTAATCCTGAGGGAACAGGGTAGGAGCAAACTCATCCAGAGAGCTGCACAGGATGTGTCCATCCACCTGCTGAGAGAGAGAGAACTTCAGAGTTTCACTATATGTAGACACATGCAGCCATCTTAGTATTCTCTCTATCTCCACCTGCTGGTAGAGGGACACAACCCACTCGTCTCTGGATTGATCTATGGGACGCTATGGAATATGGGTTACTTAATATTCCTGGAGGTATTATTATTTATGTATTATGATTCATTTACTTCCTTTTTGAGGGAATTCACTCAAGGTGATGTACAGCAAGAAAACTCAAACATAAGCAATTAAAGCAGTAAAATATTCAAACAATACAAAGTATGGCATAATATGCTACATTACAATGTCGACACAATTCACATTACTTTTCAATAGACTGCATAGGGTGTAAGCAAAGATGGAACATATAGATAGATAAGATAGAATAATGGGCGTAAGCGAGTAAAGAAAGTTGCAAATGAGGTCAGAAAGGTGCTCGAGCTTTATCTTATCTAGAGTTGGAGTGGATAAACATGTCCTGCTGCAGTGTGTGCAGCTGGTGTCATTCCCCTTTGTGCGTGTGACTAGCAAGTTAGTTACTACTTCCATTAAAGGCCTGATCCAATCTTTCACCTGCTTCCTGAAGTAGAGATAATCTTGTGTTAAGTGACATCTTTCAGGGAGTGCATTCCAGAGTGTGGGGGTTACTCCGGAGAAAGCTTGCTGGTGGGTATCACATTGTATGATGCCCTCTGGATAGGATGTGGTTAGGGATATTTCTTGGGAGGACCTTAGTGACCTTGGAGGTGTGTAGAGGAGATCCTGTCCAAATACTCTGGGCCATTTCCTTTAAGGGTCTTGAAGGTGAAACATAAACATTTTGTAAGAGGAATGTTTTTCTGCATTATATGTTGCTTTCAAACATCTGTTGATGCAAAATGTCACCTTCTAAATCTCGTAGGAAGAGAATTTGCTGCAGATGAATTGTTTACTGAGGCAAGATAGCAGCTGCCCTTTTTTCTGTATATGCTTGTATGAGGCACACGTTAACAAACCTGAAGAGAGGTGAATTTTAGTCTCTATGTTCAAACCGGTTCTGTGTTCCAATATTTTTCTCCCTATCGGGCACACACACAAACCTTCCTGTTGTTTAAGTTGTAATGGGCTCTGCAGTCTGTAGGAGATACTGGCTCCTGCAGTGTTTTAACTATAGGATGACTAGAGCATGTCTTGGTGGGAAAAGTGCTGTGTCCTTAGTGGAGTGGACTAGTAGCCTAATGGTTAGAGTAGTGCACTGAGAACCAAGGAAACCACATTTAAATTCCACGGGTGTTCTTTGTGATATTGAGCCAATCACTTAACCCTCCATTGCCTCAGGTAAAAACTACATCAGGAGATCCAATACTTGGAGGAAAATACCTACTGTACCTGAATTTAACTCTCTCTTTGAGCTACTAGGTGTGAGCTACATCCAAGATCCCTTCCATTAGCGGGAACTGATTTCTGAGCAGGGTCACCACTATTTCCTATTCTTTTAAAAGTTTTCACTTAGAGCCCAAGGGCAGAATTTCATGTGTTCATATATGCCGATGACATTACTGTTTTAATATTTACTACTGGCATATTGGAGATTGAATCAAAAATAGAAAAGTGTATTTCTTTAATTCGTACTTGGATGTTTAGTAATTACTTGAAGTTAAACCATGATAAGACAAAGTTCCTTCTAATTGGGAGCAAGAAAACTAATGATTCTATGACCTTTTTTTGTTATAAACAATATGAAGTTTAAACTAGAATCTGCACTGAAAATCTTGGAAATTGTCCTTGACCAACATTTAACAATGGAAACAAGTGAATACTCTAGAAGTTTGTTTCCAGACCATGTATAATCTTAGAAGAATTCAGAAGTATTTTCATCAGGTCAAATTTAGGGTGGTGGTTCAAGCATTACTGTTGTCCAAATTGGACTACTGTAATATGGTTTAACTGTTTAGCCTAAATAAAATTTCTATACAGAATACAACCATCCAGGTGATTCGTTTGTTGCCTAAATTTGAAAAGAGTACATAAGTGTTGCCATACTGGGACAGATCAAAGGTCTATCAAGCCCATCATCCTGTTTCCAACAGTGGCCAATTCAGGTCACAGCTACCTGGCAAGATCCCAAAACAGTACAATACATTTTATGCTGCTTATTCTAGAAAAAAAGTAGTGTATTCTCCTGAAGTCCGTTTTAATAATGGTGTATGTACTTTTCCTTTATGAAGGCATCCAAACCTCTTTTAAACCCTGCTAAGCTAACTGCTTTTACTACATTCTCTGGCTACGAATTCGAGTTTAATTACACGTTGAGTGAAAAAAAACTTTTCTCCGATTCATTTTAAATTTACTACTTTGTAGCTTCATTGCATGCTCCTTAGTCCTAGTATTTTTGGAAAGAGTAAACAAGTGATTCACGTTGACTTGTTCCACTCCACTCATTATTTTATAGACCTCTATCATATCTCCCCTCAGTCATCTTTTCTCCAAGCTGAAGAGCCCCTAGTACTTTAGCCTTTCCTCATAGAGAAGTTGTCCCATTCCCTTTATAATTTTTGTCGCCCTTCTCTGTACCTTTTTTAATTCCACTATATCGTTTTTGAGATGTGGTGCTATATTGGCCACTCTCCAATCTTCTAGTACCATGTTTGATTTTAAAGATAAATTACATATTACTAACAATAGGTTCCGCAAGTTCATTTTTAATTCTGCCAGTACTCTGGGATGAATACCATCCAGTCCAGGAGATTAGCTACTCTTTTATTTGTCAAATTGCGCCATTACATCCTCCAGGCTTGCAGAGATTTCATTCAGTTTCTCTGACTCATCAACTTTAAATACCATTTTGGGTACTGGTATCTGTCCCAAATCTTCCTCGGTGAAGACCTAAGCAAATAATTCATTTAATCTCTCCGTTATAGCTTTGTCTTCTGAGTGCCCCTTTTTTCCCCTTGGTCATCTAGTGGTCCAACCGATTCTTTTGCCGGCTTCTTGTTTTTCATATACCTAAAAAAAAAAAAATTTTACACAACGCAATCTTTTTTTCAAAGTCCCTCTTTGCATTCCTTATCAGCGTTTTGCATTTGACTTGCCATTCCTTATCCTGTTTCTTATTATTTTCAGTCTGATCCTTCCATTTTCAGAAGGATTTCCTTTTAGCTGCAATAGCTTCCTTCACCTCACTTTTTAACCATGCCGGCTGTCATTTGGTCTTCCTTCCTCCTTTTTTTAATACACGGAATATATTTGGCCTGGGCTTCCAGGATGTTATTTTTGAACACCATCCACGCCTGATGTAAATTTTTGATCTTCGCATCTGCTTCTCTTAAGTTCCCCCCCCCCCCCCCCCCCCCATCGTTATTCTCATTTTATCATAACCTCCTTTTTGAAAGTAAAATGGTAACGTATTGGATTTCTTATGTGTACTTCAAAGCTAATATCAAATCTGATCATATTATGATCACTGTAATGAAGCGACCTCAGTACCATGACCTCCTGCACCAGATCATGTGCTCCATGGTACAATCAACCTTATTGGTTGCCTGTGGAAGCAAGAATTTATTTTATATTGTACTGCTTATTTAACATAATTCAAGGAATTGCTCCACCCTACATGTTTTAAGCCTCTGTGCCTAAAATACGGGACTTGGATCGAATTAAAATTGACATTCCGAACATGCAAGAGTGTAAAATCTACCACAGCTTTTTCCACACATTTTTCATTTCGAGCAGCTAAATTGTTGAATGTCTTGCCAGTAAATGTAGTTCATCTAAGTAGTTATATTTTTTGTACCTGCATTAAAACTATTTTATTCAAAAAGTATGTTCTGTTAATAGTTTGCCAACTTTTTTTTTTTTTGTAATTGCAGGTGGATTAAGTTAATCTATCCTATACATTTTGGGCAGAGTGTCTTAATGGATTAAGAGGATTACTATAATTGTTTTATTGAGTGTTATGTAGTCTGTAATTGGAAAACTATTTCTGGCTTCTTTTTAATCATGTGTTCGACCTCAAACCAGAATTGGTGAAGGGTGAATGCAAAAAATCAGGTAATGCAGTTGGCGTAACTGCTGACAAGTTTCAGACTCAAGCTAATTCATTCCCCCTTTTGTCTCTGTCCGAGATAGAAACTTAAAAGGACAAGGGCTTGAGGACATGAACATACTCTTTTGAGTAAAGCAATTTCCTTAGCGTCCCTCTGGACCGGCCCAGCGAATGACTGATGGGTTGTGCACGCCTTCCAGCAGGTGGAGACTGAGAATTCTGAGAGCCAGTAAGAGTCCTTGCCCTGGCCAGCAAGAACCAGTATCCTCAGTCTCCAGCAGGTGGAAGGTGGTGAGCCCTTTGTCTCTCATTTCTTGCTTCTATCTTTCTTATTACTAAAAAGAAAAAAAAAGATTTAGTAGTAGTTGGGTGTCTTTCTTTCCTTCTATGCACTGGCTTAAAAGCCTTGGTTCAGTGAGGCAGAAGTCCAAGGGGGGTCTCTTTGTAGTCTCAGGGGTGTTACACCTGGGTGGCTGGGTCCTTTCCTCCCTCCTCCTTAGCCCTCAACGTTTTGTTCTTTTTTGTGGGAAAATATGGGCTAGCGCTAACTCGACCTCTTCAGGGAAAGAGAGCTCTGAGTCAGAGGAGAGGCAGCTGCGTTAAAAAAAAAAAAAAGCAATCAGCTGTTCTAGTTTGGCTCTCCCGGTGGTTTCCTCCTGCCTTCCCTTGCAGTTCAGGTGGGGTGCGTTCCCTGATTGTTTAGCTAGTTCGCTCGCGTTTCCGTCGGAGGTTAGCTGGGAGAGCGCTCGCAGTGCAGTCTGTCCCGCTGTCATGGCGGAGAAGCTGCATCGATGCTCTGTATGTCAGCACCGCGGTGTCGGGGGAAGTGGAAAATGTAAATTTTGTATTGCCATTGAGAGCGCCACTGACCAGGTCTCCCCTTCTGCGGCGGTTTTGACAGCCTCAGAGCCTTCTGTCAACAAGGATGTGTCGGTCCCGCCGGTTTTGGCGGAACTGTCCGCCATGTTAGTTTCTTCCTAAGAAGTTGTAGAACGGCTTCCTTCTCGAGCCCCAGCTGCAGGACAGACCCAGTCTGCTGAGCTTTTGCTTCTGCCTGCCAGTGCTGAGCGGGGGGGGGGGGGGGGGTTTCCCCCCAGAATTCGTTATGCAGATGTATCATGCTTTCCTTCTTCAGAAGTCTGGCTCTCAGCATAGATGTAGTCTGGGGAATGGGCAGTTGTTACCTTCCAAGAGGCCTAGGAGGTCTTGGAATTTACACGCTGGCTCTGATTCTGATCCAGATATATAAATGCTTTCTTTGGAGCACTCAGTTGTGGGTCAGGGAGATTTAGCAGAGGAGGTATCTTCTCAGATGGATTCGGAGGGGGGGGGGGGTAGACCCTCTTATACCCGGGGAGGATCCCTCAGTATTACATATTTTTCATAAGGAAGACCTCCAAGAATTAGTCTCCCAGGTTTCCTCAACTTTGCATTTTGACGAGGTTGACACTACAGTTCCAGAGGTACCGCGCAACGTGGACCTCTAATTGAAAGGAGTCCGAAAACCTTTCCCATGCACCAGGATATCAGAGATGTTATTCAGGCGCAGTGTGATGCTCTCGACTCAGTGTTTAGACCGGCCAAGTCGATGGTGAGGCTTTATCCTGTCTCGGAAGTAGATAGAACTCTTCTTAGGCCTCCTGTGGTAGATGCAGTGGTGCCTGTGGATAGGGGCACTGCTTTGAAAGATGTTCAGGATCGCTGTTTGGAGTCGTCGTTAGAGTAGCTTCAACATGTCTCCCTTGGCGGTGCAGGCGGCTAATTGTGATTCCCTGGTAGCTGGAGCTTGCTTCTGATGGTCCGAAAGAGTTTTGGATCGGTCATCAGATGATTTGGCGGTCTTGGACGCCGTGGTTGCTAAGCTGGAGATGGGTTCGGCGTTCTTAGTGGATGCTTTATATAATCTGTTAAGGGCCTCTGCTAAGTCTATGGCTCTTGGCGTGGCTGCTAGGAGGTGTCTGTGGCTTAAAGGTTGGGCAGCGGTTGTGGCTTCTAAGTCAGAGCTCAGTAAGTTCCCCTTTAGAGGCTCTCTTTTGTTTGGCGATGACCTGGAAAAGTTGGTTCGCAGTCTGGGGGAAACTAAAGTGCCCAGACTTCTGGAGGATAGGTTTAGAGTGTCTGATTGCGGTACGATGTCTTCCCGAGGTGGGGTAGAGATTTTCGACGCTACTGGTCAGGTAAGACGGTCCCGGTACAGCAGCGCTCCTGTTTTTTTCAAAGAGGCCAATTCTTTCAGTGGGCGTGTGGAGGAAACAAAGACTTGGGGGGGGGGGGGGGTCATCATTTCAGTCTCCTTCCCACCCCACCCAATGAGAGTGTCAGGGTCCAACCTCTGGTACTTGTCGGAGCGTGGTTGGCTCAGTTTTTCCAGAGGTGGACCCAGATTACGTCCGACCAGTGGGTACTAGAGGTTATTTGAAAAGGGTATGCCTTAGAGTTCGCGCGACATCTTCCAGACGCTTTTCTGGAGTCCGCTTGTCGGTCGTCCGCCAAGGCCTCTATTGTCATGAGCACTGTAGACAGGCTAATTTCTCTTCAGGCTATCTGTCCCGTTCCCTCGGAAAAACTCCAGCAGGGTCGGTATTCCATTTACTTTGTGGTTCCCAAGAAAGAGGGTTCCTTTCGACCAATCTTGGATCTCAAGGCCGTAAATCAAGCCCTTGAGGTCTCCACGTTCCATATGGAAACTCTACATTTGATCATTTTAGCGGTCCGGCCGGGAGAGTTCTTGACAGCTTTGGATCTTACTGAGGCATTTCTGCATATTCCCATTCGTCCTCAGCATCAACGGTTTCTCCATTTTGCGATTCTCTGTCACCATTTCCAGTTTCGGGCGCTTCCTTTCGGTCTCGCGACAGCCCCTTGGACCATCACCAAGGTAGTGGTAGCGGCAGCCCTTCGGCAGGAAGGGATTTTAGTTCATCCATATCTGGACGATTAGCTCATCCGGACAAAGTCCTTCCAGGAGAGCTTGCAGAACCCAAGCCACGTGGTGCGTTTTCTGGAGTCCCTCGGTTGGGTAGTCAATGTACACAAGAGTTTATCTTCAACCGTCGCAGACCTTAATTTAGACTATCTGGGTGTGTGCTTTGACACTCCGCAGGGCCGAGTGTTTCTCAGTCCGGCTCGGATCCTCAAGCTCCAGTCATTGATCAGGAAGTTTCTCCAGACATCTTGTCCTTCAGCACAGCTCTATCTCCAAGTCCTCTGTTCCATGGCAGCGACAATAGAGGCGGTCCTTTGGGCCCAAGCTCACATGCATTCATTAGAGAGGCCTCCTCTCCAGGTGGTCTCATCAGTCAGACTCCCTTTTGAGGAGGTTGCCTCTGGCGACACAGGAGCGCAGCAGCCTACATTGGTGGCTCAGGATTTGAAATCTGACAAAGGGAATGCCCTTGGATCCACTGCAGTGGATTGTAGTCACGGCGGATGCCAGTCTCAAAGGCTGGGGGGGGGGGGGGGGGGCTCATTGTCAGAGCCAGTATGCTCAGGGGCTGTGGTCGCAGGAAGAAGTGGTCTTGTCCATCAATCTGTTGGAAACCAGAGCTATTCGTCTGGCACTTCAGGGTTTTCTCCCACTAATCGAGGGTCAGCCAGTTCGCGTAATGTCAGACAACGCGACGGCAGTGGCGTATGTCAACCGTTAAAGGGGCACCGGGAGTCGGCAGTTGGAACAGGAGGTGGCTCAGCTTATGAGCTTGGCGGAACTGCATCTACAAGCACTGTCGGCAGCCCATGTAGCGGGAACGTAAAACGTCCAGGCGGACTTTCTCAGTCGCAACACCGTAGATCCCGGGGAGTGGGCTGTCAGCGACGCAGCGTTCCAGTTAGTAGTACGGCGCTGGGGGTTACCAGTCGTGGACCTGTTTGCCACAGCGTTCAATACAAAGGTGCCCAGCTTCTTCAACTGCCGGAAGGATTTGAGGGCTGTAGGGATCGATGCCCATCTAATACAAAAAGCGGAGGCTCACGGGGGTCGAGTGATTGTCATAGCTCCAGATTGGCCTCGTTGCCCTTGGTATGCAGATCTTCAGAACCTCCTTCTAGAGTCCCTTCCTTCCCTCAGATTTCGAGAGGATCCCGGTCTGTTGGTACAGGGTCCGGTAGCGCATCCGGACCCCGGTCATTTGTCTTATGGCACAGTTGTCTAAGAGGTTACTCGGCCAGTGTAGTGTCCACTATGCTGCGGTCCCGCCATTGTTCCACTTCTATCAATTATATCCGGACCTGGAGAATGTTTGAGGCATGGTGTACTGAGTTCAAGGTCTCTCCCTTTCAGGCTTCAGTGGCACTGATTCTAGATTTCTTGCAAATGGGTTTGGAGAAAGGTTTAGCATTATCCTCTCTCAAAGTCCAGATTGTGGCCCTCTCCTGCTATAGGGGGGCGGATACAGGGTAAGTTGTTGGCGTCTCACCTGGATGTGCTTCATTTCATACAGGGAGCGAGCCTTGTGCGGCCTCCCACTTGGCAAATGTTTCCTATGCGGGATCTTAATTTAGTTTTGGCAGCACTGTCTCATGCGCTGTTTGAGCCTTTATCATCCTGTTCTTTGAAGGATTTGATTCTTAAGGCACTTTTTCTGGTTGCTGTTGCTTTGGCACGGAGGGTTTGAGTTGCAGGCGCTGTTGTGTAATCCCCCGTTTCTGGAGTTTGCCTCGGACCGAGTGGTGTTATGGCCAGTTCCTTCCTTTCTTCCCAAAGTCTTGTCATGTCTTCATGTTTCTCAGTCTATTGTTTTACCAGTTCTCGGTTCTTCCAGGTCTGAAGAGCAGCATCGTCTTAAGTGCTTGGATGTCCGGCGGGCACTCAAATATTGTTTGAAAGCTACTGGAAATTTTAGACGGACAGAGCGTTTGTGTGCTTATTGGTGGTTCCTGGAAGGGATTGGCAGCTTCGAAACCCACTTTGTCAAAGTGGCTTAAAGAGATGATTGCTTCTGCTTACATTTTGGCAGGCAAGCCTGTTCCTAAGGGGGTGCAAGCACACTCTACGAGGGGGCAGGCGTCTTCGTGGGCTGAACGTTCTTTGGTTCCGCCCTTAGAGATTTGCAGGGCGGCTACTTGGTCTTTGTTGCATACCTTTTCTAAGCATTACAGGTTGGACGTACTGAGTTGTCAAGATTCAGTTTTCGGGGCACGGGTTCTTACAGCGGGTTTGCTGGGGTCCCGCCCTTGAATGTACTGCTTTACTTCCCATCAGTCATTCGCTGGGCTAGTCAGGAGGGATGCTAAGGAAGGAGAAATTAAGCCTTACCTGCTAATTTGCTTTTCTTTAGTCCCACCGGCCCAGGTCCCTCCCTGGTTTTTTTTTTTTCTTCGCAGAAGGGTGTTTCAGAATGGCAGTGTTGTTAGTTTGCAGTTATCGGTGCAGTTATTTTCTATAGTACTTACATTTTTCCGTTGGTGCCTATTTCAGGAAGGCACTTTGTTCAGAATCCTCAGACATGTTTTTAGTCTGTGTGAATGGCTACTCAGGCTAACAGGTGCACAGAAGGCTTCTTTCCTTTCCTGCTTTGTTATGGGGATACTGGTTCTTGCTAGCCAGGGCAAGGGCTCTTATTGGCTCTCTTATAAGTCAGAATTCTCAGTCTCCACCTGCTGGAAGGCGTGCACAAACCATCAGTCATTTGCTGGGCCGGTCCGGAGGGACTAAAGGAAAGCAAATTAGCAGGTAAGGCCTAATTTCTCCATGCTTTTCGTGCTAGTCTGAATAAGTACATAGAAATATATAAGAAAAGTTGCAGGTGATTTTTTTTTTTAATGAAATATATTTGTCACTGTGTGAATTCTTGCTGTGTTCATAAAGTCACCACTGTATTTTTGAAGGAGAAACATCTTGTTTTCTGCTACAAACAATTTTCACCTTTACCATCTGTTTTCATAAACAAGTTTGCATTGTTTGGCATTCCTTTAAGTGGGGATGGTATAAAGTGGGTCTGAGGAGCTGTCTAGTGGTTAGAGCAGTGTACCTTAAACCAAGGGACCCAGGTTCAAAACCTACTTCAGCACTTGGGTGGCAACGCCAGTACTACTACTACTACTACTACTATTTAGCATTTCTATAGCGCTACAAGGCGTATGCAGTGCTGCACAAACATAGAAGAAAGACAGTCCCTGCTCAAAGAGCTTACAATCTAATAGACAAAAAATAAAATAATCAAATCAATTAATGTGTACAGGAAGGAGGAGAGGAGGGTAGGTGGAGGCGAGTGGTTACAAGTGGTTACGAGTCAAAAGCAATGTTAAAGAGGTGGGCTTTGTCTAGATTTAAAGGTGGCCAAGGATGGGGCAAGACGTAGGGGCTCAGGAAGTTTATTCCAGGCATAGGGTGCAGCGAGACAGAAGGCACGAAGTCTGGAGTTGGCAGTAGTGGAGAAGGGAACAGATAAGAAGGATTTATCCATGGAGCGGAGTGCACGGGAAGGGGTGTAGGGAAGGACGAGTGTGGAGAAATATTGGGGAGCAGCAGAGTGAGTACATTTATAGGTTAGTAGAAGAAGTTTGAACAGGATGCGAAAACGGATAGGGAGCCAGTGAAGCGACTTGAGGAGCGGGGTAGTATGAGTAAAGCGACCCTGGCGGAAGACGAGACGGTAATTGGGAAGCAAAACTGGTGCTTGGCAGACTTCTACGGTCTATGCCCTGATCGTAACTGAATAGGTATGGAAAGTTCAAGAACAGTGCTGGGCAGGCTTTCACGGGCTGTGCCCTGAGAAAGGCAAGGAAAAATCAAACTTGGGTATACGTATAAAGTATCACATACCATGTAAAATGAGTTTATCTTGTTGGGCAGAATGGATGGACTGTACAGGTCTTTCTCCGAGGACAAGCAGGCTGCTTGTTCTCACTGATGGGTGACGTCCACGGCAGCCCCTCCAATCGGAAACTTCACTAGCAAAGTCCTTTGCTAGCCCTCGCGCGCCCGCGCGCACCGCGCATGCGCGGCCGTCTTCCCGCCCGAAACCGGCTCGAGCCGGCCAGTCTTCTTTTGTCCGCACTCGGTACGGTCGTGTTTTCGCCGTGTCGAGCCCCGGAAAGTCGACCTCGCGCGTCCAATTTGTTTGAACGTGTTTTTTTCCTTCGGGAAAGCTTTGTCCTTGTCGGGAAGTGCTCCGCAAACCCCCCGCCGGGTTTCGTGTAAATCCTCCCCGTACTTCCAGCTTTTTTGCCCCGGTAAGTTTTCTTTCGTCGTCGGGGTAGGCCTTTTTTCGGCCTCGGTCGAGATTTTTTCTCCCTCTAAATTTGGTGCTTCGAATTTCGCCATTTCGGCTTTTGATTTCGCCGGCGTGATTTTTCCGCCCATGACATCGAAGCCTTCCAGCGGCTTCAAGAAGTGCACCCAGTGCGCCCGGGTTATCTCGCTCACTGATCGACACTCGTCGTGTCTTCAGTGTCTGGGGGCCGAGCACCGCCCTCAGAACTGCAGTCTGTGTTCCCTGCTTCAAAGGCGGACTCAGGTAGCGAGACTAGCCCAGTGGAACGTGTTGTTCTCGGGCTCTTCGTCGGCATCGGCACCGGGATCTTCGAGTGCATCGACGTCGTCAGCGTCCAGACCATCTTTCTCGGCCGCCCCTGCATCGAGTGCATCGAGGCATCGGGCCTCTGCATCGGCGCCGAGACATCGGATAGCTGCATCGACGTCGGTGGTACCAGGACCTCGTCTGCTGATGTCGTCGGACGGTGGTGCATCGGGTGGAGTGCAGGTGAGGGCTGTCCATTCCCCTGCTGGTGGCGGTGAGCCCTCGGGTGGGTCTCCGCCTACCCTGAGGGCTCCTGCGGTACAGCCCCCCCGAGATCGACCTTCTTCAGTCTCGGCCCCGAGGAAGCGACGGGTGGATTCGACGTCCTCCTCGTCGGTGCCGGGGAGCTCCGGTGACATGCTTCGGAAGAAATCGAAGAAGCATCGACACCGGTCTCCTCCCCGTGTCGGCACCGAGAGCTCTGGGTCGCCGAGGGATTCGGCACCCAGCAGGCATCGGCACCGAGAGGACCGCTCACCCTCTGTTCAGGAGGTGTCGATGCGCTCCGCTCTGGACAGCCCGGAACAGCCTCCACGCCCGGAACAGGTACTGACGTCGACGCCTGCATCGACCTCTCAGCCTTTCTCTACAGCCGCTCTAAACGAGAGCCTCCGGGCCGTTCTCCCAGAGATTCTGGGAGAGCTGTTGCGCCCTACCCCTCCGGTACCGGCGGTGCTTGCGCCACCGGTACCGTCGAGCGTGGCGCCGGCTGGCCCATCGCCCAGGTTGAGGTCCCCGACGTCGGTACCGCGTGCGGTACCGACCGCGGCCACCTCCCAGGAAGGCTCCCCGACTACGTCGGCGGAGGGAGCTTCGCCGATGCGGGCGAGGGAGTCTACCTCTCGACGCCCCCATCGTGGACAGGGTTCCACGGAGTCGAGCAGGGCGAGGTTGCAGACACAGGTCCGTGAACTTGTGTCTGACACCGAGGGTGAGGCCTCGTGGGAGGAAGAGGAAGATCCCAGATATTTCTCTGACGAGGAGTCTGGGGGTCTTCCGTCTGATCCCACTCCCTCTCCTGAGAGACAGCTTTCTCCTCCCGAGAGTCTGTCTTTTGCCTCCTTTGTCCGGGAGATGTCTACGGCCATCCCCTTCCCGGTGGTTGTGGAGGACGAGCCCAGGGCTGAAATGTTTGAGCTCCTGGACTATCCTTCTCCACCTAAGGAAGCGTCCACTGTTCCCTTGCACCATGTCCTGAAGAAGACATTGCTTGCGAACTGGACCAAACCATTAACTAATCCCCACATTCCCAAGAAGATCGAGTCCCAGTACCGGATCCATGGGGACCCAGAGCTGATGCGCACTCAGTTGCCTCATGACTCTGGAGTTGTGGATTTGGCCCTAAAGAAGGCTAAGAGTTCTAGGGAACATGCTTCGGCGCCCCCGGGCAAGGACGCTAGAACCTTAGACTCCTTTGGGAGGAAGGCCTACCATTCCTCTATGCTCGTGTCCAAGATCCAGTCTTACCAGCTCTACACGAGCATACACATGCGGAATAATGTGCGGCAGTTGGCGGGCTTGGTTGATGCTCTTCCCCCTGAGCAAGCCAAGCCTTTTCAGGAGGTGGTCAGGCAGCTGAAGGCGTGCAGAAAATTCCTGGCCAGAGGAGTTTATGACACTTTTGATGTTGCGTCCAGGGCCGCTGCTCAAGGTGTGGTGATGCGCAGGCTCTCATGGCTGCGTGCCGCCGACCTGGAGAATAGAGTCCAGCAGCGGATTACGGACTTGCCTTGCCGGGCGGATAACATTTTTGGCGAAAAAGTCGAGCAGGTGGTAGAGTCTCTCCACCAGCGGGACACCGCATTCGACAAGTTCGCCCGCCGGCAGCCTTCAGCTTCTACCTCTACAGGTAGACGATTTTTCGGGGGAAGGAAGACTGTTCCCTATACTTCTGGCAAGCGTAGGTACAATCCTCCTTCCCGACAGCCTGCGGCCCAGGCTAAGCCCCAGCGCGCTCGCTCTCGTCAGCAGCGTGCGAATCAGCAAGGCCCCGCGGCTCCCCAGCAAAAGCAAGGGGCGAGCTTTTGACTGGCTCCAGCAGAGCATAGCCGACATCCAAGTGTCAGTGCCGGGCGACCTGCCTGTCGGAGGGAGGTTGAAAGCTTTTCACCAAAGGTGGCCTCTTATAACCTCCGATCAGTGGGTTCTCCAAATAGTCCGGCAAGGATACACCCTCAATTTGGCCTCTCAACCTCCAAATTGTCCACCGGGAGCTCAGTCCTACAGCTTCCAGCACAAGCAGGTACTTGCAGAGGAACTCTCCGCCCTTCTCAGCGCCAATGCGGTCGAGCCCGTGCCATCCGGGCAAGAAGGGCTGGGGTTCTATTCCAGGTACTTCCTTGTGGAAAAGAAAACAGGGGGGATGCGTCCCATCCTAGACCTAAGGGCCCTGAACAAATATCTCGTAAAAGAAAAGTTCAGGATGCTTTCCCTGGGCACCCTTCTCCCCATGATTCAGCAAAACGATTGGCTATGCTCTCTGGACTTGAAGGATGCCTACACACACATCCCGATACTGCCAGCTCACAGACAGTATCTGCGATTTCAGCTGGGCGCACGCCACTTCCAGTACTGTGTGCTACCCTTTGGGCTCGCCTCTGCGCCCAGGGTGTTCACAAAGTGCCTAGCTGTGGTAGCAGCGGCGCTTCGCAGGCTGGGGGTGCACGTGTTCCCATATCTCGACGATTGGCTGGTGAAGAACACATCCGAGGCAGGAGCCCTGCAGTCCATGCAGATGACTATTCGCCTCCTGGAGCTACTGGGGTTTGTGATAAATTACCCAAAGTCCCATCTTCTCCCAGTGCAGAAACTCGAATTCATCGGAGCCCTGCTGGATTCTCGGACGGCTCGCGCCTATCTCCCAGAGGCGAGGGCCAACAACTTGTTGTCCCTCGTCTCGCGGGTGCGAGCGTCCCAGCAGATCACAGCTCGGCAGATGTTGAGATTGCTGGGCCACATGGCTTCCACAGTTCATGTGACTCCCATGGCCCGCCTTCACATGAGATCTGCTCAATGGACCCTAGCCTCCCAGTGGTATCAGGCCGCCGGGGGTCTAGAAGACGTGATCCACCTGTCCACGAGATTTCTCGAATCCCTGTATTGGTGGACGATTTGCTCCAATTTGACTCTGGGACGTCCCTTCCAAATTCCTCAGCCTCAAAAAGTGCTGACCACGGATGCGTCTCTCCTGGGATGGGGAGCTCATGTCGATGGGCTTCACACCCAAGGAAGGTGGTCCCTCCAAGAAAGCGATCTACAGATCAATCTTCTGGAGTTGCGAGCGATCTGGAACGCTCTGAAGGCTTTCAGAGATCGGCTGTCCCACCAAATTATCCAAATTCAGACAGACAATCAGGTTGCCATGTACTATGTCAACAAGCAGGGGGGCACCGGATCTCGCCCCCTGTGTCAGGAAGCCGTCAGCATGTGGCTTTGGGCTCGCCGTCAAGGCATGGTGCTCCAAGCCACATATCTGGCAGGCGTAAACAACAGTCTGGCCGACAGGTTGAGCAGGATTATGCAACCTCACGAGTGGTCGCTCAATTCCCGTGTGGTGCGACAGATCTTCCAGGCGTGGGGCACCCCCCTGGTGGATCTCTTCGCATCTCAGGTGAACCACAAGGTCCCTCAGTTCTGTTCCAGGCTTCAGGCCCACGGCAGACTGGCGTCGGATGCCTTCCTCCTGGATTGGGGGGAAGGTCTGCTGTATGCTTATCCTCCCATTCCTCTGGTGGGGAAGACTTTGTTGAAACTCAAGCAAGACCGAGGCACCATGATTCTGATTGCTCCCTTTTGGCCGCGTCAGATCTGGTTCCCTCTTCTTCTGGAGTTATCCTCCGAAGAACCGTGGAGATTGGAGTGTTTTCCGACCCTCATCACGCAGGACGAAGGGGCTCTTCTGCATCCCAACCTCCAGTCCCTGGCTCTCACGGCCTGGATGTTGAGGGCGTAGACTTTGCCTCTTTGGGTCTGCCAGAGGGTGTCTCCCGCATCTTGCTTGCTTCCAGGAAAGACTCCACTAAGAGAAGTTACTTCTTTCATTGGAGGAGGTTTGCCGTCTGGTGTGACAGCAAGGCCCTAGATCCTCGCTCTTGTCCTACACAGACCCTGCTTGAATACCTTCTCCACTTGTCTGAGTCTGGTCTGAAGACCAACTCCGTAAGGGTTCACCTTAGTGCAATCAGTGCATACCATTACCAAGTGGAAGGTAAGCCGATCTCAGGACAGCCTTTAGTTGTTCGCTTCATGAGAGGTTTGCTTTTGTCAAAGCCCCCTGTCAAGCCTCCTACAGTGTCATGGGATCTCAATGTCGTTCTCACCCAGCTGATGAAACCTCCTTTCGAGCCACTGAATTCCTGCCATCCGAAGTACTTGACCTGGAAGGTCATTTTCTTGGTGGCAGTTACCTCGGCTCGTAGAGTCAGTGAGCTTCAGGCCCTGGTAGCCCAGGCCCCTTACACCAAATTTCATCACAACAGAGTAGTCCTCCGCACTCACCCTAAGTTTCTGCCAAAGGTTGTGTCGGAGTTCCATCTGAACCAGTCAATTGTCTTGCCAACATTCTTTCCCCGTCCTCATTCCTGCCCTGCTGAACGTCAGCTGCACACATTGGACTGCAAGAGAGCATTGGCCTTCTATCTGGAGCGGACACAGCCCCACAGACAGTCCGCCCAATTGTTTGTTTCTTTTGATCCCAACAAGAGGGGAGTGGCTGTAGGGAAACGCACCATATCCAATTGGCTAGCAGATTGCATTTCCTTCACTTACGCCCAGGCTGGGCTGGCTCTTGAGGGTCATGTCACGGCTCATAATGTTAGAGCCATGGCAGCGTCGGTAGCCCACTTGAAGTCAGCCACCATGGAGGAAATTTGCAAAGCTGCGACGTGGTCATCTGTCCACACATTCACATCTCATTACTGCCTGCAGCAGGATACCCGACGTGACAGTCGGTTCGGGCAGTCAGTTCTTCAGAACCTGTTTGGGCTTTAGGATCCAACTCCACCCCCCGAGGGCCCTGTTTGTTCTGTTCCAGGCTACACTCTCAGTTAGTTGGTAAATTTTTTAGGTCAATCTCAGTTATGTCCTCGCCGTTGCGAGGCCCAATTGACCAATGTTGTTGTTTTGAGTGAGCCTGGGGGCTAGGGATACCCCATCAGTGAGAACAAGCAGCCTGCTTGTCCTCGGAGAAAGCGAATGCTACATACCTGTAGAAGGTATTCTCCGAGGACAGCAGGCTGATTGTTCTCACAAACCCGCCCGCCTCCCCTTTGGAGTTGTGTCTTCCCTTGAAGTGTATTGTCTTGCTACATACTGGACTGGCCGGCTCGAGCCGGTTTCGGGCGGGAAGACGGCCGCGCATGCGCGGTGCGCGCGGGCGCGCGAGGGCTAGCAAAGGACTTTGCTAGTGAAGTTTCCGATTGGAGGGGCTGCCGTGGACGTCACCCATCAGTGAGAACAATCAGCCTGCTGTCCTCGGAGAATACCTTCTACAGGTATGTAGCATTCGCTTTCTCCGAGGACAAGCAGGCTGCTTGTTCTCACTGATGGGTGACGTCCACGGCAGCCCCTCCAATCGGAAACTTCACTAGCAAAGTCCTTTGCTAGCCCTCGCGCGCCCGCGCGCACCGCGCATGCGCGGCCGTCTTCCCGCCCGAAACCGGCTCGAGCCGGCCAGTCTTCTTTTGTCCGCACTCGGTACGGTCGTGTTTTCGCCGTGTCGAGCCCCGGAAAGTCGACCTCGCGCGTCCAATTTGTTTGAACGTGTTTTTTTTCCTTCGGGAAAGCTTTGTCCTTGTCGGGAAGTGCTCCGCAAACCCCCCGCCGGGTTTCGTGTAAATCCTCCCCGTACTTCCAGCTTTTTTGCCCCGGTAAGTTTTCTTTCGTCGTCGGGGTAGGCCTTTTTTCGGCCTCGGTCGAGATTTTTTCTCCCTCTAAATTTGGTGCTTCGAATTTCGCCATTTCGGCTTTTGATTTCGCCGGCGTGATTTTTCCGCCCATGACATCGAAGCCTTCCAGCGGCTTCAAGAAGTGCACCCAGTGCGCCCGGGTTATCTCGCTCACTGATCGACACTCGTCGTGTCTTCAGTGTCTGGGGGCCGAGCACCGCCCTCAGAACTGCAGTCTGTGTTCCCTGCTTCAAAGGCGGACTCAGGTAGCGAGACTAGCCCAGTGGAACGTGTTGTTCTCGGGCTCTTCGTCGGCATCGGCACCGGGATCTTCGAGTGCATCGACGTCGTCAGCGTCCAGACCATCTTTCTCGGCCGCCCCTGCATCGAGTGCATCGAGGCATCGGGCCTCTGCATCGGCGCCGAGACATCGGATAGCTGCATCGACGTCGGTGGTACCAGGACCTCGTCTGCTGATGTCGTCGGACGGTGGTGCATCGGGTGGAGTGCAGGTGAGGGCTGTCCATTCCCCTGCTGGTGGCGGTGAGCCCTCGGGTGGGTCTCCGCCTACCCTGAGGGCTCCTGCGGTACAGCCCCCCCGAGATCGACCTTCTTCAGTCTCGGCCCCGAGGAAGCGACGGGTGGATTCGACGTCCTCCTCGTCGGTGCCGGGGAGCTCCGGTGACATGCTTCGGAAGAAATCGAAGAAGCATCGACACCGGTCTCCTCCCCGTGTCGGCACCGAGAGCTCTGGGTCGCCGAGGGATTCGGCACCCAGCAGGCATCGGCACCGAGAGGACCGCTCACCCTCTGTTCAGGAGGTGTCGATGCGCTCCGCTCTGGACAGCCCGGAACAGCCTCCACGCCCGGAACAGGTACTGACGTCGACGCCTGCATCGACCTCTCAGCCTTTCTCTACAGCCGCTCTAAACGAGAGCCTCCGGGCCGTTCTCCCAGAGATTCTGGGAGAGCTGTTGCGCCCTACCCCTCCGGTACCGGCGGTGCTTGCGCCACCGGTACCGTCGAGCGTGGCGCCGGCTGGCCCATCGCCCAGGTTGAGGTCCCCGACGTCGGTACCGCGTGCGGTACCGACCGCGGCCACCTCCCAGGAAGGCTCCCCGACTACGTCGGCGGAGGGAGCTTCGCCGATGCGGGCGAGGGAGTCTACCTCTCGACGCCCCCATCGTGGACAGGGTTCCACGGAGTCGAGCAGGGCGAGGTTGCAGACACAGGTCCGTGAACTTGTGTCTGACACCGAGGGTGAGGCCTCGTGGGAGGAAGAGGAAGATCCCAGATATTTCTCTGACGAGGAGTCTGGGGGTCTTCCGTCTGATCCCACTCCCTCTCCTGAGAGACAGCTTTCTCCTCCCGAGAGTCTGTCTTTTGCCTCCTTTGTCCGGGAGATGTCTACGGCCATCCCCTTCCCGGTGGTTGTGGAGGACGAGCCCAGGGCTGAAATGTTTGAGCTCCTGGACTATCCTTCTCCACCTAAGGAAGCGTCCACTGTTCCCTTGCACCATGTCCTGAAGAAGACATTGCTTGCGAACTGGACCAAACCATTAACTAATCCCCACATTCCCAAGAAGATCGAGTCCCAGTACCGGATCCATGGGGACCCAGAGCTGATGCGCACTCAGTTGCCTCATGACTCGGGAGTTGTGGATTTGGCCCTAAAGAAGGCTAAGAGTTCTAGGGAACATGCTTCGGCGCCCCCGGGCAAGGACGCTAGAACCTTAGACTCCTTTGGGAGGAAGGCCTACCATTCCTCTATGCTCGTGTCCAAGATCCAGTCTTACCAGCTCTACACGAGCATACACATGCGGAATAATGTGCGGCAGTTGGCGGGCTTGGTTGATGCTCTTCCCCCTGAGCAAGCCAAGCCTTTTCAGGAGGTGGTCAGGCAGCTGAAGGCGTGCAGAAAATTCCTGGCCAGAGGAGTTTATGACACTTTTGATGTTGCGTCCAGGGCCGCTGCTCAAGGTGTGGTGATGCGCAGGCTCTCATGGCTGCGTGCCGCCGACCTGGAGAATAGAGTCCAGCAGCGGATTACGGACTTGCCTTGCCGGGCGGATAACATTTTTGGCGAAAAAGTCGAGCAGGTGGTAGAGTCTCTCCACCAGCGGGACACCGCATTCGACAAGTTCGCCCGCCGGCAGCCTTCAGCTTCTACCTCTACAGGTAGACGATTTTTCGGGGGAAGGAAGACTGTTCCCTATACTTCTGGCAAGCGTAGGTACAATCCTCCTTCCCGACAGCCTGCGGCCCAGGCTAAGCCCCAGCGCGCTCGCTCTCGTCAGCAGCGTGCGAATCAGCAAGGCCCCGCGGCTCCCCAGCAAAAGCAAGGGGCGAGCTTTTGACTGGCTCCAGCAGAGCATAGCCGACATCCAAGTGTCAGTGCCGGGCGACCTGCCTGTCGGAGGGAGGTTGAAAGCTTTTCACCAAAGGTGGCCTCTTATAACCTCCGATCAGTGGGTTCTCCAAATAGTCCGGCAAGGATACACCCTCAATTTGGCCTCTCAACCTCCAAATTGTCCACCGGGAGCTCAGTCCTACAGCTTCCAGCACAAGCAGGTACTTGCAGAGGAACTCTCCGCCCTTCTCAGCGCCAATGCGGTCGAGCCCGTGCCATCCGGGCAAGAAGGGCTGGGGTTCTATTCCAGGTACTTCCTTGTGGAAAAGAAAACAGGGGGGATGCGTCCCATCCTAGACCTAAGGGCCCTGAACAAATATCTCGTAAAAGAAAAGTTCAGGATGCTTTCCCTGGGCACCCTTCTCCCCATGATTCAGC
Organism: Microcaecilia unicolor; assembly: GCF_901765095.1. Taxonomy (NCBI): domain Eukaryota; kingdom Metazoa; phylum Chordata; class Amphibia; order Gymnophiona; family Siphonopidae; genus Microcaecilia; species Microcaecilia unicolor. Next base: position 33,709,080 of record NC_044041.1, on the reverse strand, counting down.
AAAACGATTGGCTATGCTCTCTGGACTTGAAGGATGCCTACACACACATCCCGATACTGCCAGCTCACAGACAGTATCTGCGATTTCAGCTGGGCACACGCCACTTCCAGTACTGTGTGCTACCCTTTGGGCTCGCCTCCGCGCCCAGGGTGTTCACAAAGTGCCTAGCTGTGGTAGCAGCGGCGCTTCGCAGGCTGGGGGTGCACGTGTTCCCATATCTCGACGATTGGCTGGTGAAGAACACATCCGAGGCAGGAGCCCTGCAGTCCATGCAGATGACTATTCGCCTCCTGGAGCTACTGGGGTTTGTGATAAATTACCCAAAGTCCCATCTTCTCCCAGTGCAGAAACTCGAATTCATCGGAGCCCTGCTGGATTCTCGGACGGCTCGCGCCTATCTCCCAGAGGCGAGGGCCAACAACTTGTTGTCCCTCGTCTCGCGGGTGCGAGCGTCCCAGCAGATCACAGCTCGGCAGATGTTGAGATTGCTGGGCCACATGGCTTCCACAGTTCATGTGACTCCCATGGCCCGCCTTCACATGAGATCTGCTCAATGGACCCTAGCCTCCCAGTGGTATCAGGCCGCCGGGGGTCTAGAAGACGTGATCCACCTGTCCACGAGATTTCTCGAATCCCTGTATTGGTGGACGATTTGCTCCAATTTGACTCTGGGACGTCCCTTCCAAATTCCTCAGCCTCAAAAAGTGCTGACCACGGATGCGTCTCTCCTGGGATGGGGAGCTCATGTCGATGGGCTTCACACCCAAGGAAGGTGGTCCCTCCAAGAAAGCGATCTACAGATCAATCTTCTGGAGTTGCGAGCGATCTGGAACGCTCTGAAGGCTTTCAGAGATCGGCTGTCCCACCAAATTATCCAAATTCAGACAGACAATCAGGTTGCCATGTACTATGTCAACAAGCAGGGGGGCACCGGATCTCGCCCCCTGTGTCAGGAAGCCGTCAGCATGTGGCTTTGGGCTCGCCGTCAAGGCATGGTGCTCCAAGCCACATATCTGGCAGGCGTAAACAACAGTCTGGCCGACAGGTTGAGCAGGATTATGCAACCTCACGAGTGGTCGCTCAATTCCCGTGTGGTGCGACAGATCTTCCAGGCGTGGGGCACCCCCCTGGTGGATCTCTTCGCATCTCAGGTGAACCACAAGGTCCCTCAGTTCTGTTCCAGGCTTCAGGCCCACGGCAGACTGGCGTCGGATGCCTTCCTCCTGGATTGGGGGGAAGGTCTGCTGTATGCTTATCCTCCCATTCCTCTGGTGGGGAAGACTTTGTTGAAACTCAAGCAAGACCGAGGCACCATGATTCTGATTGCTCCCTTTTGGCCGCGTCAGATCTGGTTCCCTCTTCTTCTGGAGTTATCCTCCGAAGAACCGTGGAGATTGGAGTGTTTTCCGACCCTCATCACGCAGGACGAAGGGGCTCTTCTGCATCCCAACCTCCAGTCCCTGGCTCTCACGGCCTGGATGTTGAGGGCGTAGACTTTGCCTCTTTGGGTCTGCCAGAGGGTGTCTCCCGCATCTTGCTTGCTTCCAGGAAAGACTCCACTAAGAGAAGTTACTTCTTTCATTGGAGGAGGTTTGCCGTCTGGTGTGACAGCAAGGCCCTAGATCCTCGCTCTTGTCCTACACAGACCCTGCTTGAATACCTTCTCCACTTGTCTGAGTCTGGTCTGAAGACCAACTCCGTAAGGGTTCACCTTAGTGCAATCAGTGCATACCATTACCAAGTGGAAGGTAAGCCGATCTCAGGACAGCCTTTAGTTGTTCGCTTCATGAGAGGTTTGCTTTTGTCAAAGCCCCCTGTCAAGCCTCCTACAGTGTCATGGGATCTCAATGTCGTTCTCACCCAGCTGATGAAACCTCCTTTCGAGCCACTGAATTCCTGCCATCCGAAGTACTTGACCTGGAAGGTCATTTTCTTGGTGGCAGTTACCTCGGCTCGTAGAGTCAGTGAGCTTCAGGCCCTGGTAGCCCAGGCCCCTTACACCAAATTTCATCACAACAGAGTAGTCCTCCGCACTCACCCTAAGTTTCTGCCAAAGGTTGTGTCGGAGTTCCATCTGAACCAGTCAATTGTCTTGCCAACATTCTTTCCCCGTCCTCATTCCTGCCCTGCTGAACGTCAGCTGCACACATTGGACTGCAAGAGAGCATTGGCCTTCTATCTGGAGCGGACACAGCCCCACAGACAGTCCGCCCAATTGTTTGTTTCTTTTGATCCCAACAAGAGGGGAGTGGCTGTAGGGAAACGCACCATATCCAATTGGCTAGCAGATTGCATTTCCTTCACTTACGCCCAGGCTGGGCTGGCTCTTGAGGGTCATGTCACGGCTCATAATGTTAGAGCCATGGCAGCGTCGGTAGCCCACTTGAAGTCAGCCACCATGGAGGAAATTTGCAAAGCTGCGACGTGGTCATCTGTCCACACATTCACATCTCATTACTGCCTGCAGCAGGATACCCGACGTGACAGTCGGTTCGGGCAGTCAGTTCTTCAGAACCTGTTTGGGCTTTAGGATCCAACTCCACCCCCCGAGGGCCCTGTTTGTTCTGTTCCAGGCTACACTCTCAGTTAGTTGGTAAATTTTTTAGGTCAATCTCAGTTATGTCCTCGCCGTTGCGAGGCCCAATTGACCAATGTTGTTGTTTTGAGTGAGCCTGGGGGCTAGGGATACCCCATCAGTGAGAACAAGCAGCCTGCTTGTCCTCGGAGAAAGCGAATGCTACATACCTGTAGAAGGTATTCTCCGAGGACAGCAGGCTGATTGTTCTCACAAACCCGCCCGCCTCCCCTTTGGAGTTGTGTCTTCCCTTGAAGTGTATTGTCTTGCTACATACTGGACTGGCCGGCTCGAGCCGGTTTCGGGCGGGAAGACGGCCGCGCATGCGCGGTGCGCGCGGGCGCGCGAGGGCTAGCAAAGGACTTTGCTAGTGAAGTTTCCGATTGGAGGGGCTGCCGTGGACGTCACCCATCAGTGAGAACAATCAGCCTGCTGTCCTCGGAGAATACCTTCTACAGGTATGTAGCATTCGCTTTATCTGCCGTCATTTACTATGTTACTATGTGGTCCCTTGACTGTTCTATCATCTGGGCTGGGCCTGTTACTTAAAGTGCTAGAACATGGCAAAAAGATTCTAAAACTCAAAAGTATTTTGAATGCAAAATATAAAAATCACACTTTAATAAATATAGCAGGAAGTGATGAGGAGAATGGGGGTGGATATATTTGTGTGACAGGGTTAAGATAAGGCAAACTAAGCATGCGCTTATAAAGGTCTAAGTATGTGTGTTTTTTTCGGGGGGGGGGGGGGGGGGGGGAGGGGAGAGGTCTCTCAGATATATTAATGCAGCCATTTTCAATGCATCTTTTGCCTGGTAATCTAACTGCCAGTAATGCTCCATTTGTCCTGTTTTTGATGCATAGTGCATCAGCTTGGCATGGACCACCTAGGCATTGTTTCAGAAAATTGAAAAACCTGAGTAAGTACAACTGTCTTCCTTCCAGGCAGTTGACACTGATGTGATTTAAAATGCATTTTCAAGTGCATCTTAATACTGTATATTACCCAAATATATATTATAGCTTATGAACTCCCAAGCAGGCTCTTTGACACAGCTGCAAGCATAGGAGCCGACTCTGTGGGTACTTGAGCACCCCCAATATTAAGAAAATTCCTTGTATGTGTCCAGGGAGGGGTTATTTCCATTGGGCTTAGCACCCCCAATAATTTTGAAAAGTTGGCTCCTATGGTTGCAAGTTGTTTGAGGTGAACATTATTAGTAAATGGGAGGCATCAATCGTCATGTTTTAGATTTAAACTGGATGTTTGTATGTTAGACTGATCTTTATTGGTTGCACTTTCCTATTTCTTTTATGGTGTTCCTATTAGGTTTGTTTTTATGATGATCTTAGTATTGTAAACCGTTTTGCACGCAAGAAAAGCAGTATAGCAAACTTGATAAGCGATCCTGGCTTAGGTGTGAGGTGCCTGTCGTATGTGGGGATGAGGTACATGACTGTCATATGTGCAAATCTAACCTGTTTGGAGACACGAGAGTAGGACAACATAGTATAATATCCTTTGTTTAAAAGTGCTTTGGTATCTAAAATAGGACAAACCGCAGAATTAGCTGAAGTTCTATTACTGGACTATTTTTTTCAGGCCATTTTCTTTCATAGAAATTCATTGGAGATGAAAGGAACTCCTTTTACCATGAAGAATCGCTGAACAGATAGGCTTAATAGGAAATCTGCTCCCCATTTGCTTCATGGTTTTTGTTGTAATCTCAAGATTTACATTCACAATAGCTTTTTAAATATAAAGGTATAAAGTAGTGTTCTTTCTCAAATATTGTGTACTTTTCTCATGATTCCTGTTAAGTTTTTAGGGTTGTATCTCATTTTTGATGTGGTTTTTTTTATGGTATGTTTTTCTTGATGTAAACTCCTTTGGGTTGAACTTCAAGTAATATAAATATATTACCTAGCATAACAAAGTAGATTAATTTACATTGTTATTAACCATATAATGTCACTAAACAGTGAACCATGCTGTTGTCCTGAATCTACGTGGCTACTTACGTAAATTATTAGAGGATTTGTATTTCCTTAGTGTCCCTCTGGACTGGCCCAGGATTGGACTGATGGATTTTGCACGCCTACCAGCAGTTGGAGACTGAGAAAATTCTGACTCTAGAGAGCCAATAAGAGCCCTGGTCATTTGACCCTAGCCTCAGTATTTTCTCAGTCTCCAGCAGGTAGGAGGTGAACCCATTAGTCTCTCTCTCTCTCTCTTAAAAAACAAAAAACAAACAAATTTAGTATAATCCTTCTGTGCTTAGGGAATCTGTTGTAGGGGCTAGGTTGAAGGACTTTTTCCTCTCCAGCCTTTGGGGTGTAAACTCGGGTGTCCCGGGTCCCTCCCCCCTTCCTCCCCATCTCCCTTTGCTGTACTGGGAAGGGCTATCCTTTCGGTTGAAAGGATCTTTGCCTTTGGGAGAGACAGTCACTTCCTCTTTAAAAAACAAAAAAAAAGTGCCCCGAGACCTGAACGAGCAATTTGCTTTGTACTGCCTTTTCCTCGCGTTTTCAGTGGTTCTCTTTTAGTATTAAAAAAAAAAAAAAAAAAAGTCGCAAAGCATTTCTGTGGTGGGGAAATGGAGCACAACTATGGCAGAGAAACTGAAGTGCTGCGCCGGGGAGTGGGCACCCTCGGCTCTTGTAAATATTGTACAGAGCTAGAAGTGACAGCTGTGCCTTCTCCAGTCGCGCCTTCGACCGCGCCTGCCCCAGCGTCTTCTCGTTCGCTCCCTCCTGCCTCAGTGGCCTTGCGTTCGTCTGTGGAACTGCCTGCTTCGTCAAATTTGGCGGGGAAGGCCGCCATCTTGCCTGCAGCTGCAGGTCCTGCAGCGCACAATTTTTCTCCTGATCTGCAGTCTTCAGCAGTGCAGGGAGCAACAGAGGCAGTGTCCCTGGTGCAGCCTGGAGGAACTCAGGAGGGGGTTTTTCCCCCTGAGTTTGTCCTCCAGATGTACCAGGCTTTCTTATTGAAGAAGTCTGGTTTTGGAGCAGCAGGGGCAGGTGAGTCCTCCTCTTAACTTTTTTCCTCCTCCAAAAAGTCCTAGATGCTGGGATCCACAAGGGGAATTAGTATCTGATCAGGATTTCCCTTTCCTGGAAGAGGGGGAAGGTTTAACAGACGAGGTTTGGGAGGACCAGGGTGCTGCGGACCCTGCTGCAGATTCTTTTCCTCAGGGAGAAGATACTTCTGTGGCTCGGGTCTTTCATAAGGAAGATTTGCAGGAACTCATCTCCTTGGTCTCCTCCACTCTACATTTGAGGAAGAACCACACCCGACTACCTAGATTCGCAAGGTGGACCTGTTGGTCAAAGGCGCGAGTACTTCAGGAAAAACGTTTCCCATGCATCAAGACATTTGGGACATTATTAAGGCACAGTGGGATGTTCTCGACTCCTCTTTTCGTCCAGCCAGGTCGATGACCCGTCTTTACCCAGTGCTAGAAGTAGACAGGACTCTTAAGGTCCCAGTGGTTGATGCGGTGGTCTCAGCGGTGACCAAACGTAATACGGTTCTGGTGGACGATGGAACAGCCCTTCGGGATGTCCAGGACAGGAGGTTGGATTCTCTTAAGAATAGTTTTGAGGTTTCCTCTTTGGCAGTGCAGGTGGCTATTTGTGGTTCCCTGGTGGCCAGAGCTTGCTTCCGCTGGGCGGAGAGAGTTCTGGATAGGTCCTGATGATCTGTTTGCTATAGATAATGGAGGTGGCCAAGATTGAGACAGGATCGACCTTCTTCTTGGGCGGATGCCTTGTATGATCTGTTGACAGTATCTTCCAAGTCTTTGGTGCTGGGGGTTGTGGCCTGATGCTCCCTTTCATTGTGAGGTTGGTCGACGAATGCTGCTTCCAAATCTAAGTTGAGTAAGTTTCTCTTCACAGGTTCTCTGTTTGGAGAGGAGTTGGATAAATTGGTGCGTTCTTTGGGAGATACGAAGCAGGGGCGAAGTCAGACTTTGGCGGGAGGGGGGTCCAGAGCCTGAGGTGAGGGGGCACATTTTAGCCCCCCCGCCGCCGCCACCACCACCAACTTTGACGACCCTCTCGACCCCCCCCTCCCGCCGCTGACCCTCTTGACCCCCCTACCGCCGCCAACCCTCCCCCGCTGCCGTCGTCGTGGGCTACCTTTTCTGGCGGGACACCCCAATCCCCGCCAGCCGAGGTCCTTTTCTTCCCGTGAAGGCTTCGTTCCGTTTCTGACGTCCTGCAAGATGGCTTTGTTCTGTTTCAGTGAGTCTGGGGGGGGGGGGGGGGGATCAAGAGGGTCGTTGGCAGGGGGTCCAGGGCCAAATCTACGTGGTCCCATGTAGCTACGCCACTGATAGGAAGATTCCTCGTCTCCCAGAGAATAGGCCTCGCCCATCTACTCAGGGTTCTTTGGTCATGGTCGTAAGTAAGTATTGCCATACTGAGAAAGACCAAAGGTCCATCAAGCCCAGCATCCTGTTCCCAACAGTGGCCAATCCAGGTCACAAATACCTGGCAAGATCCCAAAAAAGTACAAAACATTTTATACTGCTTATCCCAGAAATAGTGGATTTTCCCCAAGTTGGGCAGGGGATTTCCGTAGGTTTCACACTGGCTGGGGAGCTCAGTCTCAGAGGTCCAAATTTTTCAACAGAACTCAGTCCTTTCGAGGTTTCCGTAGAGGAGGTCGAGATTGAGGCACCCTGTTCCGGTCCCCCGCCTATTCTTTCTAATGAAGGTGCGCAGGCCTTTCCTCTGATTCCTTTAGGGGCTCGGCTGTCGCAGTTCTTTCACAGGTGGGCCCAGATTACCTCCGACCAGTGGGGTCTTGGAGGTTATTTGAGACGGCTATGCTTTAGAATTCACCTATTTCGGACGCCTTTCTGGAGTCTCCCTGTTGCTCTCGTCGCGAAGCGGGCAAAGTACGGGACACTCTACAGCAGGTTTGCTAGGGTCCCTCCCTTAAGACTACTGCTTTGTTAATTTCCATCAGTCCAATTCTGGGCCGGTCCGGAGGGACGCTAAGGAAGGAGAAATTAGACCTTACCTGCTAATTTGCTTTTCTTTAGTCCCTCCGGACTGGCCCAGGTCCCTCCTGTGTTTTTTGTCAAGAGTAAGGACTTGTACATAGTTTGAGTCCAGTTCTTTCAGCCTTTACAACGAAGCTGCTCTGCAAGTTTACTGTTCTGTTTTAAAAAAATTGATAAAAGTTATGTTTGAGCCATACCTCTTCTCTGTTTAGAGTTGGTGGTAAGCATTGTTACACGGTGTACCTGCTGTTTAAGCACATTTTATGAGTGCTTTGTGGCTGCTCTGGTTCCACAGGTCACAGAAGGTTGGTCTTTCCTTTCTTTCATGCTTTGTTAAATACTGAGGCTAGGTTCACATGGCCAGGGCTCTTACTGGCTCTCTAGAGTAAGAATTTTCTCAGTCTCCACTTGCCGGTAGGCCTGCACAACCTATCAGTCCAATCCTGGGCCAGTCCCGGAAGGACTAAAGGAAAGCAAATTAGCAGGTAAGGTCTAATTTCTCCTTAGTTCACAACTTCAGTAGTAGCTCATGGCAAGTTACATTGAGGTATAGTAACATTTCCCTGTCTTAAGTTTGTATCTGACAGTGTAGAGTAAATTGCTCAAGGGAGGGGAGCATCCATGGGATTTGAAGCCTGGTTCCCCTGGTTCTCCTGTAACCTACCATATGTCAACTTTTTAGTTGCAATGCATTCTCCATATTCTTCTAAGCCAATCAACACGTTTGGGCCATCGTTCTGTTTCAACTTGAAGCCGACAGCTCTTTTTCTAGGGAGAATTACGTGCAATTGCACTACTTAAAATTTGTGTAGACTTCCTGTCCTGTACGATGACGAGGAGACTGCAGCAGCAGGTGACATGGTATGGGCCCCCTTTCCCCAGTGCGCTGATCATGGCATGAGGAGGAGAGCAGCTGTACATTGGGCCACATACTCTTCCTTTGCTGTCCTGGGCCTGACTACAGATTTTGAACTGTGCACATAAAGCCACATGTTTCAAGGCAGAGCAGTCTGAATCCAGGTAGCATAGGAGGAGAACACAGCATGATGCGCAGCCACACTCCTACTTAAATTTAAAGCCCATGGTTGGCCTCAACTACAAATTTGACCCTTGTGGGTCCACTCTGAGACCATCATGCTGCTGGACAGATTTGATTTGCCACAGAAGTGCCCAAAATACTTTAATTTGTACTACAAGCTGGAATTTGTGTTGAATGTTTTTTGTTTTTTTTTACTTCTGTGATGAGCCTTCTCCTTTTCTGACTTGGCTGAAATAGTTAAGAGCTAGGAACACTACTTAGTTTAGTAGGGCACATACTTTGCACGGAACAGAAATCACAAGCTTAATTTTGGTGATATTCTTAGAAGGAAGGCGCGAGTTCAGTCATTTTGTTTTGTGTGGTGGTTTTCAGAAGCCTTGTAGAGTGATGGTCAGAGTGAAACTAACTAGGTTCTGATACTGAATCTCAGCAAAAACTTAGTGTGCACGCCCATGCTGGTTCACTTCTTAACATATCTGACTTCTTTTAGGAAGCGAAAGCCTGGTGTAGAAACCAAAATAAGTGACAGAAACTTACGCCTGAAAAAGAAAAACTTAAGTTTTTTTCATTCTAAAATCCATGAAAGCAGCAAGGATAACCATCTTTAAGTATTGATAACTGTCCTTAAATAAACAGTCATAGTAAAGAGGGCAACTTTCAAGGTTATTTATATATGTAAGACCATGGTTTGTGTAGGAAAAAGTCCAGACAGTTTTGAGTGTTGCCATATTTTGTGCATGGTGAGCAAAAGCATTCTCAGCGTAGAATTGAAGCAGCAGTTTCCATGGTGCTTTTATTGTTGAATTGCCATGTCACAGCCAGACAAGCCGTTGAATATGGTTCCCTTAAAAATAAATGACAGCACCCTTTCCCCCACCATGGACTTTCTTTTTCTTCTCCTCCACCTCCCCCTATCCCTCTAAGCTCTGTGGTCCATCTCCTTCAGGAAGTAAGCCAGTACAGGTAGGAGGAGCAGTTTTTGAAGGAGCTCTGGTGCTATCCTAGAGCCTTACCTCCCAGGTGGAAGACAAGATTTGGAGGGGGCCTGGGACTGTGAGCTAGCCTGTACATACAGCATGCTCATCTCTTATCACCTGCTTGCCCATCTGTCAGGTTCAAAATTGATCTGCTTCAGAGAGCCTACCAGAGGGGAAGAGAAAAGAGAGATTGATAAGATTGGAAGGGAGAGGGATATACAGGTAGAGCATTGAATTAGGGCACTGCTTTTCAACCCTCTTCTGGAGGGACACTTAGTTGGGTTTCCAGGATTCCCATAATTTATTTATTTGTTACATTTGTATCCCACATTTTCCCACCTATTTGCAGGCTCAATGTGGCTTACATAGTATTTCAGAATAATCGTGCAATTAGCAATTTTAACTTTGTTAGATTATGGTAATTCTTTATATTTAGGCTTAAACTTCTAAACTGATTTAAAAAATTCAAATGATTCAACATTCAGCAGCTAGATTGATATTTCAAAAATCTTGAATGGATCATGTTACTCCTTTTACTGAGAGAACTTCATTGGTTGCCAGTACAAACTCAGATTAATTTTAAGGTGTTATGTTTGGTTTTTAATTTTTTAGATGGGACCTGTCCGGAAGGTGGTCATCAATTGATTTAAAAAAATATTAAAACATGCATGAAATAGGAGACTTATTCTGTGTGTGTGGTTTCAAAACAGAGGCCTGAGGCAGACAGATACACTTAACTCGAAGAAGGGAGTTGATTTCTTGGCCAAGGACTTTTAATTTATTAGACTCTTACATGAGTGCTTCTCCCCTTTCCCAGAGGCACACCTAGCCAGCGGGTTTCCAGGAGTCCCACAATAAATATGCATAAGATAATATATGAATATTGTATGTGTATGTATAGTCATATATTATACATATTTATTATGGAAATCCTGGAAACCCAACTGGCTAGGTGTGCCTCTGGGAAAGGGAAGAAGCACTCATGTAAGAGTCAATCAACTCCCTTCTCTGTCCGCCTCAGGCCTCTGTTTTGAAACCAGACCAGTCTTAACATGACTTCAGAACTTGCTGTATTATTACTGCTCATTCTTCACTACATTGCAGCTTTTCCTTTTCCCAGATTTGTACTGTATATTGTTTTTGATGCCAGGATAGTGTTTGTAATCTGATGTTGGGGGAGACTGTCTCCCTCTCCCCTAATCATCTTGCCTGCCTTGCATCTTCTGCTTCAGTATTTCTACCTTTTCTACGCTGACAACTTCTCGACAACACCCATTTTTAGTGATTAGGCCTTCATTCTCCTCCTCCTCTTCCTACTTTTTCTGCTGCATCTGAAGCTGGTGGCAGAAGGACACAAGGAATGAGGGTGCCGAGTTTGAGAGTGATAAGGACACAGGTGGGGAGAAAGTTGAGGGCAGATTTGAAGAATGGCTGCCTGGGGTTGTATGAGGAGTAAGATGGCTGGCTGTGGAGGGCGAGTCCCGGGGAGAGTGGGGGGGAGGCTATTCTGGTAGCTGGGGAATGTGAGAGCTATTTTATTACAGTAGTATAGTTCCCTTATTGAAATCATATATATTTGATTCAGCTGGAAAGGTACCCATCAGTAGTAGCTGTGCCACAGAAACACAATGAAATGTTGTTGTTTTAATTTTAATCCCCCCCTCAAAGAAAGCCCTACTAATTGGAAAAAAATACAAATTTACTGACCACAAGGTTTAAATATTGACCCATTAAAGTCCTACTGCAATTGTTCACAATTATCTGGTGTTCTAATGACTTTAACATTAACACAAAAAGGTTAGGACTTGATTTAATTGCATTAACGCAATTAACATGTATATTTTCTGCACAATTAAAATATTATTGCAATTGATCAACAGCCTAGGCTGGCACTGTACTTCTAAACCTCCTTCAATCCCCCTGCCCTCCCTCCGGTCTGCTAGTTCTCTTCCTTCTCCTCTTTCTGCGGCTATTTTTTAAATCTTGCCTTTCCTTAGTGTTCCTCTGGACTGGTCCAGGAACTGACTAGTGGGTTGTGCACTCCTTCCAGCAGGTGGAGACTGAGAATTCTGACTCGAGAGCCAATAAGAGCCCTGGCCAATTAGCCTTAGATTCAGTATACTCAGTCTCCAGCAGATGGAAGGAGGTGAGCCCTTTAGTCTCCTCTCTCTATATCTTGTGGAGTTTTTTTAGTTAAAAAAAAAAGTATATATAGATAATTGCAGAGGCTGTATTCTTTTCTCTGTGCCCCTGTGGTTTTAGGCTTCTGGTGACTGAGTACGGTGCACACTTCAGTCATGGGGTGCTACACCCGGGAGGAAACCAGGTCCCTCTCCCGTTATCCCTCCTGTGGTCCCCTGTCGTTTATTCTTTTAGTTAGGCTGGGGAGAGCTCAGTCTCTTTGGTGGAAGAGTACTGTAGCTTCAGGAGAGGCAGCTGTTTAGTTTAAAAAAAAAAAAAAAAAAAAATCTCAGCAAACGGCACAGCAGCTCTAGTGCTGTGATTTGATGCTTTGGGAAAGCTCTTCTGGCGGTCAGCATCAGGTCGTTTGTGTTTATATATATATATATATATATATATATATATATATAGTAAACCAGAGCTGTGGGACCGCACAATGGCTGAAAAGCTGCGCTGGTGTTTAGTATGTCAACATTGGGGGGTAGGAGCCTCCGGTGCTTGCAAGTTTTGTACCACTGTGAAAACACCGGAGTCAGCTGTTCCAGCAGTTTCTTCTGCTCCAGTGGGGCCGGTCGAGCCTCATTCTGTAGTGGCTTTGGTTCACTCGCCACGTCGGGTTGTGCTCCCATTTTGGCGGGAATGGCAGCCATTTTGTCAGCGCCAGCCTCCAGGGAGGACCGGCCTTCATCTTCTTTAGTTCGGGCGCCGGGGCAGTCTGCTATAGTGCTTCCCTCTTTAGGAGCTCTTCAGGAGGGAGGTTTCCCTTCAGAATTTGTCATTCAAATGTACCGGGCTTTTCTGTTAAAGCAGGTAGGTTCTTCTTTGTTACCTTCTGTTCCTTCGGGTGATGCTATGCCCAGACAGCGTATTCCTGCTAAGAGTTAGAGAATCATCTAGGCTCAGTGGGATTTCCAGGATTCTCCCTTTCGGCTAGCAAGATCCATGGTACGCCTGTATCCAGTTCCAGATGTTGCTAAATCTCTTCCGAAGGTGCCTGTGGTGGATGCAGTAGTGTCTGCGGTCACTAAGCACAATACAGTTCCAGTTGACGGCGGTATAGCTCTTCGGGACGTTCAGGATCGTCGGGTGGAGGCCCTCTTAAAAAGTAGTTTTGACGTCTCCTCTCTGGCTGTGCAGGCTGCTATTTGTGGCTCTTTTTGGTAGCTAGAGCATGTTTTCGGTGGGCTGAGCGAGTTTTGGACAGGTCTTCCGATTTGTCTTCTATTGACACAGGTGGCCAAGATTGAGATGGGCTCTGCCTTTTTAGCAGACGCTTTATATGATTTATTGAAGGTGTCAAAATCCATGGCCCTCACCGTGATAGCTCGTTCTCTGTGGCTGAGAGGTTGGTCGGCGGATGCAGCTTCTAAGTTCCCTTTTCAAGGTTCCTTTTTGTTTGGCCCTGAGTTAGACAAGCTGGTCCATAGTTTAGGAGATACCAAAGTTCCTCGTCTGCCAGAAGATCGTCCTAGAGCTCTTCAGCTCTTTTCTGGTTTTAGCCGTGGGCGAGGACTGGATTTGTTCTCGGTCAGTTAGAGCTGTTTAGCCACAGCGGTCTCGTTTCTTCCAGAGGTACCAGTCCTTTCGCAGGTTCTGTCGAGGAGGTAAAGCCATCTTTTCAGTCCGCAACCCGTCCAGCCCAATGAAGGTGCGAGGGCCTCTCCTCTGATTCTGGTGGGAGCTCGTGTAGCTCTGCTCTTTCAGAGGTGGGCCCAAATTACCTCAGACCAGTGGGTTTTAGAGGTTATTCGAGAAGGGTATTCTTTAGAATTTGCTCGCCCTCTCTACGATGCCTTTCTAGAGTCTCCCTGCCGATCTCGTCTAAAGGCGGGAGCGGTTCGGGACACTTTAAGACTTCTCTAGCTGCAGGCTGTTTGTCCAGTTGCTCCGTCAGAAGTCAGACAAGGCCGTTATTCCATTTACTTTGTAGTTCCAAAGAAGGAAGATTAATTTCACTAATTTCAGATCTCAAGGTAGTCAATCAGGTGCTCCGGGACCCCAGTTTTCGGATGGAAACTCTGCGCTCCGTGATAGTGGCTGTCCAAACGGGAGAGTTTCTGACGGCTCTGGATTTCAAGGAGGCCTACCTGCATATTCCGATTCGGTAGGGGCATCAGCGATTCCTCCGTTTTTTGCGGTCCTGGATCAGCATTTTCAGTTTCGGGTGCTTCCCTTCGGTTTATCCACGGCTCCATGTACATTCATCAAGGTCATGGTAGTGGTCGCAGCAGCCCTCAGAAGGGAAGGAATTTTGGTTCATCCATATCTGGACAACTGGTTGATTCGGGCAAAGTCATATCAGGAGAGCCTTCATGTAACGAATAAAGTGGTACAGTTTCTGCAGTCTCTCAGATGGGTGGTCAACGCAGCTAAGCGTCGGTTAGTGCCATCTCAAACCCTGGAGTACTTGGGGGTTTTGTTTGACACGGCACAGGGTCACATATTTCTTCCTCAGGCGAGGATTCTCAAGATCCAGTCTGATTCAGATCTTGTTGCGCAAACAGGTCCCTTGTGCTCAGGATTATTTTTCAGGTATTAACTACTACTACTTCTTATCATTTCTATAGTGCTACTGGACGTACGCAGGGTTCTATGGCAGCAACAATAGAAGCGGTGCCTTGGGTCAGGGCGCACATGAGGTGTCTTCAGGCATCTCTCCTGTCCCGGTGGTCTCCTCAGTCGGAGTCCTTGCACGTGAGGTTGCCTCTGCGGATGCCAGAGCGTAGCAGCTTGTTTTGGTGGTTGAGAGCATCCAATCTGACCAAAGGCATGCAATTGGATCCACCAAGCTGAACAGTAATAACTACATTTGCCAGCCTCAAGGGCTGGGGTGCTCATTGCCTGGGACAGTTTGCTCAAGGTCTGTGGTCCCCCCCGGAGACAACCTTATTGATCAACCTCCTGGAAACCAGGGTGATCAGACTAGCTCTGGAGGCATTTTCATCCCTAATAAAAGGCACGTCTGTGTGCATTCTTTCGGACAATGCGACAGCGATGGGGTATGTCAACCGGCAGGGAGGAATGAGGAGTCGGTTGTTACATCTGGAGACATTGAGGCATATTTTCAAAGCACTTAGCCTTCCAAAGTTCCATAGGTTTCTATGGAACTTTGGAAGGCTAAGTGCTTTGAAAATATGCCTCATTGTCTCTTATGTTGTGGGCGGAAACTGATTTGGTCGCGCTCTCGGCGTCGCACTTGGCAGGAATGGAAAACCTGCAAGTAGATTTTCTCAGTCGGCACCTCCTAGACCCCGGGGAGTGGGCTCTCGGATCGCAAACCTTTCAAGTGATATTAGATCAGTAGGGGTGGCCAGTCATGGATCTGTTAGCCACTCATGTCAACACCAAGGTAAGTCGCTTTTTCAGTCGTAGAAAAGATCCTCGCGCGGACGGGGTGGATGCTGTTCTTCAGCTGTGGCCTCCAGGTCTTCTTTATGCGTTTCTTCCGTGGCCTCTCCTAGGCAGACTTACCCAGCGCATTGAGGCGCACGCGGGAAAGGTGATACTGGTAGCTCTGGATTGGCCTCGCAGACCTTGATACGCAGATCTGTTGCGCCTTCTAGCTGCTCCTCCTCTTCGGCTGCTGGAGCACCTCGGTCTTGTAGTTCAGGGGCCGATTCTTCATCCAGTTCCAGCACGATTTTTTTGTCTTACGGCCTTCCTCTTGAGAGGACACGATTGACGAAGAGGGGTTACTCTTCGAAAGTCATCTCCACCATGCTTTGTTCTTGTTGTCATTCGATGTCTCTGAATTGTCAGAATTTGGCGGATCTTTGAGGCCTGCCGCGCTGATCGAGACATCTCTCCTTTGAGAGCCTCTGTGCCGGAGTTGTTGGATTCTTTACAGCATGGCTTTGATAAGGGCTTGGCTCTTGCTTCCCTTAAGGTTCAAGTCGCTGCCTTATCGTGTTTTCGGGGTCATGTTCAGGGCAGGGCCTTACCTAGTCTTCAGATGTTTTCTTGTTTTTTGAAAGGGGTAGGTCTTTTGCGGCCTCCGAGAATTATTTTTCCAGCTTGGGACCTTAATCTGATCTTGTCAGTCCTTACTGGGCCTCCATTTGAACCTTTAACTGCTTGTTCTCTTAACGTGTTTTTGGTGGCTGTTGCCTCGGCCAGACGTGTGTCGGAGTTACAGGCTCTTTCTTGTAGGTCACCATTTTTGCAGTTTTCTAAGGAGCGTGTGGTCTTGCGTCCGGTTCCTTCTTTTCTTCCAAAGGTGGTCTCCCGTTTTCATGTCTCTGTCTGTGGTTTTGCTAGTCTTAGGTTCTTCCTCAGGGTCGGAAGAACAGCACAGGTTGTGGTCTCTTGATGTCAGGAGGGTCCTTAGGCAGTATCTAAAAGTTTCGGAAGATTTCAGGCGTTCAGACAGTCTTTCTCCTTATCGGGGGATCCCGTAAAGGTCTAGCAGCTTCTAAACCAACTCTATCTAGATGGTTGAAAGAAACAATAGAGTCCGCTTGCCTTCTTTCAGGCAAGCAAGTTCCGCAAGGGATGAAGGCTCGTTCTACTAGGGGACAAGCGGCTTCTTGGGCAGAACGTTTCTTGGTTCCTCCTTTGGACATTTATAAAGCGGCAATGTGGTCTTCTTTGCATTCGTTCTCAAAGCATTACAGATTCGACATGCAGTGTCATTAGGAAGCGGTTTTCGGGGCAAGGGTTCTCACAGCAGAATTGCTGGGGTCCCTCCCTTAGGATTACTGCTTTGGTATTTCCCACCAGTCAGTTCCTGGACCTTTCTGGAGGGACACTAAAGAAGGAGAAATTAGATTTTTACCTGCTAACTTGCTTTTCTTTAGTCCCACCGGACCGGTCCAGATCCCGCCCAGATCCGTGTAAATAGCATGAAAGACAGTGTTCTGATTGTTTGAGTGTGGTTTTGGTTTGTTTAGAGCTGTTTTGTGGTTTGCAATTTTGCAAAATTTCATAAAGAAATAGAATAATACATAAACTATTGGGTTAATTCCTACACATGTTGACAAAGTACCGCTGCAAAAAAGGGCAGCACTTTGTCACATTTATTCTTTGGCCGACCTGCACTGGGATGTCACTCTCCTGCCTTTGTTGCATTATAATTTACAAGGAATGGCTGCTCAGATACCCGGTGGCACAGAGGATGTTTCTTTCTCTCATTTTTTCTTCTCCTGCTTTTACTTTTATACTGAATCTAAGGCTAATTGGCCAGGGCTGTTGTTCGAGCTCTTTCTTCTATGTTTGTGCAGCGCTGCGTATGCCTTGTAGCGCTATAGAAATGCTAAATAGTAGTAGTAGTAGTACTCTAGAGTCAGAATTCTCAGTCTCCACCTGCTGGAAGGAGTGCATAACCTACCAGTCAGTTCCTGGACCGGTCCGGAGGGACTAAAGGAAAGCAAATTAACAGGTAAAATCGAATTTCTCCTTGTGATCAGTGCTAGAAGGCTTCCTCCAACATGGGGTTTCTTGTTTGAGAGGATGGGATGCGACTGTAGGAGAGCTCTCGGGGCCAGCGGAGGAAGCCGCCTAGTATTGCACCAGGAAAGCTTAAAAAATGGCTGGAGAGGGAGAGAGAATTGCAGATTGTCGGAGGGGGGAGGGGGTCAAAGGTACAGTTAACTTGATTTTTTTTTTTTTTAATTTGAGATTAATCATCCACTAGCCCTATTATTTTTATTGTAACGTATTAGATATGCTTAAACCTACTAGTGAAACTACATTAGGTCTCTAAAAATATGGCGAGTACATCACTTGGACTTTGGGCTTGCTCAGGACTGATATAAGAAGATGATTGAGAGGTCAAATGGAGGGCATGGGCAAGAATAGTTTGTTATGCATTAAGGAACTTCATATGGTGAAATTTATTCATGCATGTTAATTTCCTTTTCTTGAGTCCTGCTAGACCAGTCCAGACCAATAGGCTGAGTCGTCCTGTCAGTAAATGAAGGTAGAGAACTGTTCCAGTGTCATAACCAGCATAAGGGCTGGCGAGAACAGGAGTGACTGGGAATTGATTCTCTCTTTGGACCTACTGGACCACCAGGTACGATCCAGTAGGCAGGCCCTGTATGGGAAGGAGCCTTCACAGGAGAATCTTTGATTGGGAGGGGTTCCTTATTGGGGGTGTTTGTGGGGGTGCAGGTGCTAAACAGAAGGGAGGGAGAGATGTGATTAGCACCAAGGCCCCAATTCTTTTTCAAAAGAAAAAAAAAAAGACTTGGCCTGGGAGCATCAGGTTGTACTTTGAGGCCTGATGCTCCTGGGATGGTAAAATAAACCCAGATTTTGTCTTGAGTATTTTAAGTGTTGGTGAGATTCCTTGTGAGATTGCAATTTTTCCTATTGTATTGAAGTTCTGATTTCACTCTTTTATGTTTTTTATTGTATTGTACACTGCCTTGACCTGTACTTTCAGAAAAGACAGTATAGCAAGTTTTTAATTTAAATATAAATATACTGTCATTTTAGGGCTGTTATGCGATTTGTGATGTGCACCAAGTAGCTTTATGGAATTTACTTATTAATGAGCTGCTTTACATGAATTTGTGTGTTTTTGCATCTCATTACTGTGCACCTTGGGTAACTTACTCAGTACTACGTTATGGTAAGAAACCTGGTGTTAAGAGCCCTTTAAGTCATGTTAAGGGGCTAATGTTTAGGTTTGTTTGTTATGGACTTGCTGTACTGCCCTTTGGCTAGTGGCAGAAGGGTGGTTTACAAAACTAAGTTAATAGAGGATTTGCCACTTCCTGTTCTCATCTGGGAAGTATGCCTTGGCATGCTGGTTTTTTGCCGCCTCTTTCTCCTTCTCTTCGGTTTCTTGTCTGGGCCTATTGCCACATTTGATTTCACCTTACTCTTCTACTGGTCCTTCCAGTTTGGGCTTCTTTAGCTCAATGTCTGTTGCTTCAGGCCATTCTGTTCGGTTTACCTTGTTGCTATCTAGTACTTTGGATTTCCACATCCTGAGACATGTCAGGTTTATGGCCCTCTGTTCTCTGCAGTTTTTCATTTACTGTGGTCTGGTTTCCAGGTGGAACATCTGCAGACTTCCACATCGGTTTTTGCCTCGACCACAGCACACCACCTCTCTGGGGTCTGCCCTTTGGCAATGATTTCCACCTGTCCTTTATTTGGTGTATCAGATTTTCTGATTCTTGGGTTGGGGCTCTATAGGTATTCTACCTTCACCTTTGATATCCGAAGTAGCTCACATTTGTTTTTCTTCTGCCTCTGTCAGCCCACCCTTAGCATTCTGCTTTGCTACATGGTATGGTGACAAGGAAGGAAAAATTGTCTTGCCTGATAATTTTCTTTCCTTTAGCCTTACCAGACTAGTCCAGATACCCACCCACTTTATCTGTTGATTCCTTCTGTCATGCGGCACACCTTTCTCTCAGGCTGGGGGGGATTTTGTCATTCTCTTTAGATATTTTCCCAGGGCTTTTCACACTTGCATTATCTGTGAAATACCAGTATGCCAATAGTGTGTATGTACGCACCTCCTTTTTTCTTAGGATTATTGGCTGGTCTTCAGTTTTTGTCCTGGTCACTAATTAGATCACAGGCACTATTGATTGGCTAAACAAAATACTGAACGTTTCAGGCTGCATGATACTCTTAAGGGGTGTTTCACAGGAACTATTTTTTTTTCTGTCTCCTGCTGGTAGATGGACATACTAAAGAAAAGCAAATTATCAGGCAAGACATAACTTTTCCATACCCATGTGTATTCATTATTTCTGTCCTGAGAACTAGCCTAGCTTTGTTGTGACCTGAGGACTGGGTTGAGAACTCCTGCCTTTAGAAAAAAAAAACAAAAACTTGCACATGGCAGTCATGGGAATGCTCAAAAACAGTTCTAATCATGCTGGTAGTCTGATTTTTAACCTCACCCTGTCAAGTCTTCTTAAAATTAATGATTATACTGGGAACGCTGACTTTGGGTTAGAAACAACTGATTAAAAAAATCTCACTTTTTTTTTTTTTTTTAGCAATCAGTTTGCTGTTGACCTGAATTCTGATGACTAATTTAAACTGTCAAGATATCTAAAGAGTGAAAGAAAAAGTAAAGTCTAGGATATGATAATTGATAAGAGTATTAAGGATTCCCATGCACAGCTGTAGCTGTGTTGTCCAGGAAAAGTCACCTGCAGTGTAATGACCTTTATTTGATCTCCTTCTTCCAAAGCTGCTCCTGTGAGCTAATGCTCAGAACTCCTGTACTATATATAGGGAACAGCACCCAACACCATACCATGGGAGCAGTGCTAAAACTTAAACTCCTCAATGCTAATGGTATGCAAATGATATGTGCGCTGCGAGACCAAAGGTAAGGGGGAGGCACATGCACAGAAGAGTTTTTTGCGGTAAGCACAGCTGTTGTGTGTATGCCCAGGCAAACCAGGAAGTAAAGCACACGTTGGCCCCATTATTCTGTGCATTTAAACATAAACTTTTCATAAAACATTTTTTTCACTTGAAAAGTTTATATTTAAGTGCAGAAAAGAGGTGCCAGTGTGTGCTTTTACTCTTGGGTTTGCTCGGACCTACACACACGTTTTTCACTCCAGCACTTAAAGGCTTGCATGGGCTCCCTTATGCTTCTGAAATCAAAACCAGCAGATTTTAAGCTGAGAAAATGTAGAAATCCTTTTCAAACACCCCCAATGCCAGCTCTGAGCTGGTGTTAAGTTTCTAATGGTAAGGGCAGGGTTTGTATGCTCTTCTGTGAGCATTGAGAGGGAATAGCAAATGACTTCATTTACACCTAATAGTTCTGGCATTGGGTTCTGAGAATCAGCCACTAGAATTTGAACAAACTACTGAGAAACATATTAGCAACTAAAGAAAAGCTCTCTGAGCATTGTCTGTAGGTTCAAGAAAGAAACACATTGCAGTTATTTCTTGCTAGGTATTGTATTGTCAGCATGTGGGCTGTTTTCTTCTGAGAATGAAGGCTTACAAGTGGCTCCACTGAATCTTGGTGCAAAAAGTCTAGTTCAGTAGACAAACTTAGCGGAACCATAAGTCTGGGGATCTTCTAGCTACTAGGAGGATGTATTCATTTTAAGGAATGGTAATTTTAAGTGTTCAGTTAGTTTGACTTAGGGATCAGGATGTTTCAGGGAAATAGTTAAAACGTTATGGGCAGTGCTGTAAATTGGCACCTCAAATTTATGCACCCCCAGTGCCATGTGCCTAGCGCCAAATCTGTAAAAGCATGTAATGGGTCAGTTCAGCAAGCTGAAGAGTAGTAAATCACCGGGACCTGATGGTATTCATCCCAGAGTATTAATAGAACTAAAAAATGAACTTGCGGAGCTACTGTTAGAAATATGCAATCTGTCCCTAAAATCGAGTGTAGTACCGGAAGACTGGAGGGTAGCCAATGTTACTCCGATTTTTAAGAAGGGTTCCAGAGGAGATCCGGGAAACTATAGACCGGTGAGTCTGACGTCGGTGCCGGGCAAGATGGTGGAGGCTATTATTAAGAATAAAATTGCAGAGCATATACAAAAACATGGACTGATGAGACAAAGTCAGCACGGATTTTTAGTGAAGGGAAGTCTTGCCTCACCAATCTAATGCATTTTTTTGAGGGGGTAAGCAAACATGTGGACAATGGGGAGCCGGTTGATATTGTATATCTGGATTTTCAGAAGGCGTTTGACAAAGTGCCGCACGAAAGACTCCTGAAGAAATTGCAGAGTCATGGAATCGGAGGTAGGGTATTATTATGGATTAAGAACTGGTTGAAAGATAGGAAGCAGAGAGTAGGATTGCGTGGCCAGTATTCTCAGTGGAGGAGGGTAGTTAGTGGGGTCCCGCAGGGGTCTGTGCTGGGTCCGTTGCTTTTTAATGTATTTATAAATGACCTAGAGATGGGAATAACTAGTGAGGTAATTAAATTCGCCGATGACACAAAATTATTCAGGGTCGTCAAGTCGCAGGAGGAATGTGAACGATTACAGGAGGACCTTGCGAGACTGGGAGAATGGGCGTGCAAGTGGCAGATGAAGTTCAATGTTGACAAGTGCAAAGTGATGCATGTGGGTAAGAGGAACCCGAATTATAGCTACGTCTTGCAAGGTTCCGCGTTAGGAGTTACGGATCAAGAAAGGGATCTGGGTGTCGTCGTCGATGATACGCTGAAACCTTCTGCTCAGTGTGCTGCTGCGGCTAGGAAAGCGAATAGAATGTTGGGTGTTATTAGGAAGGGTATGGAGTCCAGGTGTGCGGATGTTATAATGCCGTTGTATCGCTCCATGGTGCGACCGCACCTGGAGTATTGTGTTCAGTACTGGTCTCCGTGTCTCAAAAAAGATATAGTAGAATTGGAAAAGGTACAGCGAAGGGCGACGAAAATGATAGTGGGGATGGGACGACTTTCCTATGAAGAGAGGCTGAGAAGGCTAGGGCTTTTCAGCTTGGAGAAGAGACGGCTGAGGGGAGATATGATAGAAGTGTATAAAATAATGAGTGGAATGGATCGGGTGGATGTGAAGCGACTGTTCACGCTATCCAAAAATACTAGGACTAGAGGGCATGAGTTGAAGCTACAGTGTGGTAAATTTAAAACAAATCGGAGAAAAGTTTTCTTCACCCAACGTGTAATTAGACTCTGGAATTTGTTGCCGGAGAACGTGGTACGGGCGGTTAGCTTGACGGAGTTTAAAAAGGGGTTAGATAGATTCCTAAAGGACAAGTCCATAGACCGCTATTAAATGGACTTGGAAAAATTCCGCATTTTTAGGTATAACTTGTCTGGAATGTTTTTACGTTTGGGGAGCGTGCCAGGTGCCCTTGACCTGGATTGGCCACTGTCGGTGACAGGATGCTGGGCTAGATGGACCTTTGGTCTTTCCCAGTATGGCACTACTTATGTACTTATATTGGTGCACCCATATTTAGGCATTCCCTCTTACACCATATTAATGACAGTCACAAGTTGGTATGCTTAGGTGTGCCAAGTGAGGAGCGTAATTTATAGAACTGTATAAATTGTGTATATCTCTGGGAGATACGCCCATGGCCTGCTCATACTCTGCCTACATAGATTCCCTGTGCAGTTAGGCGCTGCCTTATATAATAGTGCTTGGTGCACTTAGGCGCCTGTCAATGGTGCCTTTGTGCGTAAGTGGCGCATGCCTCTAGACATCAGCTTATAGAATTTCACCTCATAGACTACGGTTCAAATAGCTTAGGTGGTTTATGAACTAGTGGCCTTGATCCAGTCAGAGTTCCACAACAGAAGCGCACGCATGACCAGGGGCGTATCTGCGTGGGGCCACAGGGGCCTGGGCCCCCGCAGATTTTGCCCTGGACCCCCCTACCGCTGTCAACCCTCCCCCGCTGCCGTTGTTTACCTTTGCTGGCGGGGGACCCCAACCCCCCCCCCCCCAGCCGAGGTCCGCTTGCCGCCTTTAAAGATATTTCTTCAGCTGGCGGGGGACCCCAACCCCCGCCAGCCGACCCAACGTCTTTAAAGTTCTTCTTCAGCCTCCGTGCCGTGCTGTAGTTGATAGCTGTTCAATCCAGTTCGGAGTCTGACGTCTCAGCAATGGCGGTGGCGGGGGGAGGGTCATTGGGGGGGCTAAAATGTGCCCCCTCCCTCTGGCTCTGGCCCCTCCTACCGCCGGAGTCCAGATACGCCCCTGCGCATGACACTTCATGTCTGATTCCTCTGAATCTGTGAATTATGTTGCTTGCCTTGTCACTGACTGGTGGCAAGGATGCAATAAGGCAAACTCATTCACTTTTAATATTTTGCGTTTCCAGGGCTGTTCTAGAGTTAAGCCACTAAAGGACCAAGTTTTTCTGTGAATGGACTATAAGCTGCGTATGCCTTGTAGCGCTATAGAAATGCTAAATAGTAGTAGTAGTAAGAAACCATTCCCTACACCAAGTCCTTGAGTTATTCTATCCTGTGCCAATATCCATCGCATTGTTTGGTAATGCTGGAAAGATGGGGAAGGTAGTCAGGGTTGCAAAAGTAAGTAAAAGAAAAAGATAATGAGCTTATGACTTTCAAATATGTTGATAAAAGAAGGAAGGGCAGAGATGGTATAAGGTTGAGAAGAGCAAAAGAGGAATGTTTTGGAGGGAATTAAAGGAAATGCAGAAATGGTTCACTGACAAAGGGGCTGGGCAAGGGAGGTGGATGCCACACCATTTACAGAGGCATGATTGTGTGCAACTAGAAAAATTTGAAAGTGGGCAAGTTCTGGGGCTGGTTGATACATCCAGATATTTAAGGGAGCTTGGAGATGGTATAGCAGCTGATCTATTGAAGAATCTGTCCAATAGGAGATGGGAGCAGTTCCACAGGATTGGAGAGGGGCAGCTGTTAACCCCCTTTTTATAAAGGTGGGAATGGGGAGGTGGTCAGAAATTAAACTGGGTTGTCTAATTTTAGTGGTGGGAAAACTTAACCCATTAGTGTCCAATGTTCCCATAAGAAGCCATTATTATGGGAACATTGGGCACTAATGGGTTAATGGAGAACTTTCTGAAGAAGATTATGAAATATCTTTCTGCCTTGGATCCTGTGATCTGCTGGGCCTCTTTTTTTTTTTTTTTTTTTTTTTGTTAGAGGGAAATTTTGTCAGGCATATCTATTTTCTTTGATTGGGAGGATCAGAGAATTAGATTGTATACAGGAGCTGGATGTGGTATACCTGGACTTCAATCATTTGATACTGTTCCACATAGGAGATTAACTGAGCAGTCTAGGTTGTGACCTAAGGTGATAGACTGAATTAGAAATTGATTCAGAGAGAATAGTGTTGTGGTAAATGGTGTCTGAGAAAAAGATGGCAAATGGCGTCCCTCAAGGATTGGTAATGGGACCTGTTCTCTTAAATGTATTTGTGAGTGCTTTAGCAGAGGGGGATTAGAAGGAAACATTTTGTCTTCTTGCAGTTGAATACTAGTACCTGCTGCAACATAACGGGCATACTAGAGAAAAGGTGGTTGAATGTGATAGAGTGGTGGCCTAAGCTGGAAAGATGGTATGGTGAATAGGGGTGGCCTAAGCTGGAAAGATGGTATGGTGAATAGGGGAAGGCATAATTTAGTGTTTAAAAAAAAAAAAAAAAAAAAAGAGGGGTTCACATTTAATTTTATTTACAATAATAAGGAAAGGCCTGAGTGAAAAGTACGCTTTCAAAAGGGCCTTGAATTTCCTCGTAGATTCTGATCTCAGTTCCAATGCGATTATGCTAATTGTACAGGTCGTTTGTGAGACTTCACCTAGATTACTATGTCTCATTTAGGGCAGTGCTTCTCAACCCAGTTCTTGAGGCACAAGTAGTCCTGTCAGGTTTTCAGGATATCCGCAATTAATATGCATGAGAGATTTGCATGCACTGCCTCCATGGTATGTAAATGTATATCATGCATATTCACTGTGGATATCCTGAAAACCTGATGGGACTAGGTGTGCATCAAAGACTGGGTTGAGAAGCACTGTTCTAGGATCCTACCTCCAGAAGCATATAGAGAGCAGTCCTCAATGTCCACAACCCATCCTGGTTTTCAGGATTTCCACAATGAATATGTATAAGTTCTATTTCTTTCTCCTTTTGATTAAAAGAAAATGTATAGTTAATTACTTCTGTGCAACGGTGTAAAAAAACAAAAAACAAGTTTTGTTACTAAAGGAAGCTGAGGCCCGCAGGTCCTCAGGGGTGTCACACTCGGATGGCTGGGTCCCTCCCAACTTCTGTTTTTAGTGCAATTTAATATTGGGTCTTCAGTGCTGCACTAACCTCAGCTCCTTCAAGGGAAAGGTTTCCTGAGGACAGGGAGAGACAGCCACTTTGCTTCAGTGCTGTGGGGAAAAAGAAAACTGCCAAACGAGCAAAGCAGCTCAGATTCTAGCTTGCTTTTTAGGGAGCTCTCTTCGGGCAGTTTCTTTAAAACAAAAAAAAAAACCCAAAAAGCAAGGCGGAGAAGCTGCAGCGTTGTGAATTGGCGCTGGTATGGGAGGCAGCAAGACTGCAGCCGCTCCGGGCAGAAAAGAGGGGGTTCTTTCCTGCCCCAAAGAGGTCACTAGACCACCAAGGCAGTACAGTAAGGTAAGGGGAGGATAGGACACCCTTAGGGGGTGTGATGGGGGGGGGCAGTGTGGGGATGTTAAAGGAGCATGGTGAGGTCTGGGCAGGGGTGGGTGGGGCATGTCCTCTTTTTTTTTTTTTTTTTTTTTTTTTTTTTTTGTTTGGTTGGGGGGGGGGGGGGGGAGCAAATCTGGTAACCCTAATAAGGAATCAACTTCTGGGAAAGATATTTAGGTCCTCCATCATGTAATGCTCAAAAAAAAAAAAAAAAAAGCACAAAAGCTGAACCAAACACTAATGGGACAATTTAAAAATCAGCTGAGCTGGCTTAGGCGTGAGATTCATTACTGTCATGGTGTGTGCAAAGCCTAACCTATTTGGAGATCTTGCTCCCTATGTACAGCACTGCCTGTGAGTTATCGGGCTGGCCTGGCAAAACCATCTTCTCATTAAGTACATACTTTCCCATACTGGGAAAGACCAAAGGTCCATCAAGCCCAGCATCCTGTTTCCAACAGTGGCCAATCCAGGTAACAAATACCCGGCAAGATCCCAAAAATGTACAAAACATTTTATACTTCTTATCCTAGAAATAGTGGATTTTCTCCAAGTCCATTTAATAACGGTCTGTGGACTTTTCCTTTAGGAATCCGTCCAAACCTTTTTTTAAACTCTGCTAAGCTAACTGCCTCTACCACATTCTCTGGCAACGAATTCGAGTTTAATTACACGTTGATTGAAGAAAACGTTTCTCCGATTCGTTTGAAATTTACTACATTGTAGCTTCATCGCATGCCCCCTAGTTCTAGTATTTTTGGAAAGCGTGAACAGACGCAACATCTATCTGCTCAACTCCTCTCATTATTTTATAGACCTCTATCATATCTCCCTTCAGCCCCCTTTTCTCCAAGCTGAAGAGCCCTAGCTGCTTTAGCCTTTCCTCTTAGGGAAGTCGTCCCATCCCCTTTATCATTTTCGTCGCCCTTCTCTGCACCTATTCTAATTCCACTATATCTTTTTTGAGATGCGGCAACCAGAATTGAACACAATATTCGAGGTGCAATCGCACCATGGAGCGATACAAAGGCATTATAACATCCTCATTTTTGTTTTCCATTTCTTTCTTAATAATACCTAACATTCTATTTGCTTTCTTAGCCGCAGCAGCACACTGAGCAGAAGGTTTCAACATATCCCTTTCTTGGTCCGTGACTCCTAACGTGGAACCTTGCATGACATAGCTATAATTCGGGTTCCTCTTTCCCAAATGCATCACTTTGTACTTGCTCACATTAAACGTCATCTGCCATTTAGACGCCCAGTCTCGTAAGGTCCGCTTGTAATTTTTCACAATCCTCCTGCAATTTAATGACTTTGAATAACTTTGTGTCATCAGCAAATTTAATTACCTCACTAGTTACTCCCATCTCTAGGTCATTTATAAATATGTTAAAAAGCAGCAGTCCCAGCACAGAGCCCTGGGGAACCCCACTAACTACCCTTCTCCATTGAGAATACTGACCATTTAACCCTACTCTGTTTTCTATCTTTTAACCAGTTTTTAATCCACAATAGAACACTACCTCCTATCCCATGACGCTCCAACTTCCTCTGGAGTCTTTCATGAGGTACTTTGTCAAACGCCGCCTGAAAATCCAGATAAACAATATCAACCGGCTCCCTCTTTATCCACATGTTTGTTAATCCCTTCAAAGAAATGGAGTAGATTGGTGAGGCAAGATTTCCTGTCACTAAATCCATGTTGTCTTTGTCTCATTAATCTATGCTTTTGAATATGCTCTGTAATTTTGTTCTTAATAATAGTCTCTACCATTTTGCCCGGCACCGATGTCAGACTCACCGTCTATAATTTCCCAGATCCCCTCTAGAACCTTTTTTCAAAAATCAGTGTTACATTGTCCACCCTCCAATCTTTCGTTCCTTGTCATCAAGCAGATGAAGCCATTACGTATGGGTTATGTTCATCAACCAGCAGGGGAGATAGAGAGCACTCAAACTTTCACAGTGCCCTCTTGGCCAGCTAGCTCCACTGCCTCTTCAGTATTCTCTATCTCCCTTAGCAGGGTGGCTGCAGCTTGTTCGAGCTCCAGAAAAATCTGCCGGGAGGTGGTTCCTGGCTTGCCAGTTGTTAACCGGGGTGTTGGAGGCTATAGCAGCTTCACTTTAAAGGCACATAGGTTAGCCCTTTCCCTGCCTTACCCATACCTCTGTGGATGTGGACATATTGCCTTGCTTTCCCTGTCCTTACCCACCAACAGTGGATGCAGGCATATAGGTTCGCCCTTTCCCTGCCTTTCCCACTCATCTGAGCCTCCGGAGTCTTCAATACCTCTGCTTTCCTCACAGCTTAAAAAAAAAAAAAAAAAAAAGTCGCGTTGCGTTTTTAAATGCAGAGACGCTGGAACAGAGGTTTTTGACCTGATTTTCAGCAGGATCGTAGTTGTACACTAGATCCTTTGAGGTAAGAGTGTTTTCCAACTCCTCTGGGGTGGGCCCGCGATCGGGGCGATTTTGGCGCGAAACCGCCATTTTGGATTTTACCGCCGTTTTTCGGCGATGGCTGCAGACAATGTAAAGCGCTGTTCCACTTGTGGCAAGCGCAAATCAGCAGCAGGGCTCTGTAAATCGTGCTGTATTGGCGTAGGAGCCGGCCCGAGCATGGCGAGCGATGTTTCTTCCCGCTCTGAGCTGGCAGCGGGCGCCATTTTGCTTACACCGCATGGCGCGGCCTCCGTGGACACGGAGAGACCTGAGCCGGGTGGGGCACCTCGAGATGAGGTTATTTCAGGAGTGGCTAGCACCGGACAGGATTTGGGTGCCCAGGGTGAGATTTTCTCCCCGGATTTTGTGCTTTTGCTGCATAAAGCATACATGATGAAAAGCGCCCTTCCTCAAGGGTCGCCTGAGGCTCCTCTGATTGCCCCCCCCCCCCAATGGATTCTGGCCTGGGACTGCCCAGTGAGGCTTTTTTCCCGGATGCTTGGCCTAAAGATAAGCGCAGAAGGGTTAATTCCCCTTCAGATTGTGGTGCACCTTTTTTCCCCCCCGTGGTCGGGGTGTGAGGATTCGGAGAACTCTGACAGACGTTCTTGGTCTGAGGAACCAAGTCAGGTGCGGATTTACCACAGGATCTGGATGATCCCTCCGCGGTGAGGATTTTCCACCGTGATGAGCTGCCAGCGCTTATTTCAGATACCCTGCAGGCCCTCTCGATTGAAGATCCTGACAGTGGCATGGCCTCCTCGGGTAATCCCAGGATGGCTAGTACCAAGAAAGCTGCTCGGGCCTTCCCTTTGCATGACTCCATCCTAGAGCTTGTTTCGGCTCAGTGGGCTGACCCCGAGGGACCTTTGAGAGTTTCCAGGGCTATGGGGCAGTTATACCCTCTGCGTGAGGGACATATGGCTCGTTTTCAAATGCCTACAGTGGATGCCCTAGTTACTGCGGTGACAAAAAGAACTACCCTCCCTGTTGAAGGAGGTGTTGCCCTGAAGGATGTTCAAGACCGTAGGCTGGAAACAGCGTTGAAACGGTCCTTTGAAATTGCAGGTCTCACTGTTTGGGCGTCTGCATGCAGCTGTTATGCTGTGAGAGCCTGCCTAGCTTGGCTGCAACAGGCAGTGGCTCAGCCCGGAGATGGAGCGGAGCCCTTCTTGGATGTGGCTCCGCGGATGGAGGGGCCTTGTCCTTTCTGGCTGATGCCCTTTATGACCTTGTCAGAGCTTCGGCTAAACAAATGGCAGTAGCTGTGGCGGCTCGCCGTCGTCTGTGGCTACGACACTGGGCAGCGGACATGGCCTCTAAGCAAAGGTTGGTGACGTTGCCTTTTCAAGGACTTCTCCTATTTGGTGAGGAGTTAGAGAAAATTGTGAAAGGCCTGGGTGATCCAAAACCCCAGCGCTTGCCCGAAGATAGGCAGAGGCCTTCCTCTAAGGGCCAGGCGGTCCACTCCTCGTACAGACCTCGCTTCTGTGAAGCTAGAAGGTACCACCAGGGGCGTTCTGCTGGGTTCACTTCACGTGCCCGTGGTCAGCAGAGGAACTCCTTTCGCTCGGACAAGTGTTCCGCAGCCGGTGGCTCAAGACCAGGAGTTCAGGGGCGACCCTCTCAATGATGGTGCGCCGGCCCTCTCCTCGATGCCTGTCATCGGAGGACGGCTTTCCCTCTTTGTCGAGGAGTGGGCCAAGATTTCCTCAGATCAGTGGGTTCTGGACCTGATCAGAGATGGATACAGAATAGAATTCAACGCCCCAGTAAGAGACGTGTTTGTGGAGTCCCGATGCGGTTCTGCCGTCAAACGGGCGGCGGTGGAGGAGACTTTACAAGGTCTGATTCAGTTAGGGGCAGTGACCCCGGTGCCTCCCGCCGAGCAAGGCTGCAGCCGATACTCCATCTACTTTGTGGTGCCGCGAAAAGGTGGGTCCTTTCGCCATATTATGGACTTAAAAGAAGTGAACAAGTCCCTGAGAGTGCGGCATTTCCACATGGAATCCCTGCGCTCCGTCATTGCGGCGGTTCAGCCAGGAGAGTTTCTCACGTCTCTAGACCTGAAAGAAGCTTACTTGCACATACCGATTTGGCCCCCGCACCAGAAGTTTCTGAGGTTTGCGGTGTTGGGAAAACATTTCCAGTTCAGGGCCTTGCCTTTTGACCTCGCCACAGCTCCCCGAACCTTTTCGAAGGTAATGGTGGTAGTAGCTGCTTTTCTCAGGCGAGAAGGTATCAGGGTTCACCCGTACCTAGACAACTGGCTCATCAGAGCAGATTCTGCAACAGAGAGCTTACAAGCTACAGCCAGAGTGGTCTCAGTACTGCAATCTCTAGGCTGGGTCGTCAATATGACCAAAAGTCACCTGTCCCCTTCACAATCTCTAGAGTTTTTGGGGGCCAGGTTCGACACAGTCTCGGGCTATGTGTTCCTACCCGAGCTAAGGCGGTGCAAGCTTCAGAATCAGGTCCGTCTGCTCCTGAGGATGCCCTGCCCGTGAGCTTGGGACATTGTCCAGCTGCTGGGATCGATGACAGCCACGATGGAAGTGGTACCCTGGGCGAGAGCGCACCTGAGACCTCTACAGTATTCCCTACTCCGGAGATGGTCTCCTATTTCTCAGGATTACCAATGCAGACTTACTTGGCTCCCTGCGGCCCGTCTCAGCATGGAGTGGTGGCTCTCGGACAGCATGCTGCGGCGAGGAATGCCGCTGACGCTCCCCGTTTGGTGCCTAGTGGTAACAGATGCCAGCCTGAAGGGCTGGGGCGCACACTGCAAGGGGAAGCATGCCCAGGGTCTATGGACACCCGAGGAGTCGGAGTGGTCCATCAACCGCCTAGAGTTGAAAGCGGTGTTTCAGGCGCTTCTGGCCTTTCAAGTGACCCTGGAAGGATTGGCTGTCAGAGTGATGTCGGACAACATGACAACGGTGGCCTATATAAATCGACAAGGCGGAACAAGGTGCAGAGCACTAGCCGCGCAGGCCGAACTGATTTGCCACTGGGCCGAGCTGCATCTTCAGTGTCTGTCGGCAGCTCATATTGCAGGTCAGAGCAATGTGCAGGCCGATTATCTGAGCAGGCATCAGATCGATCCAGCAGAATGGAATCTGGCAGACGAAGTATTCCTGCAGATCTGTGCCAAATGGGGCAAGCCCGTGATGGATCTAATGGCGACAAGTGCCAATACCAAAGTCCCGTGCTTCTTCAGCAGACGGAGAGATCCTCGCTCGGCGGGGTTGGATGCCTTGGCTCAACCCTGGCCTCCGGGTCTACTTTATGTGTTTCCCCCATGGCCCTTGATAGGGCGCCTGCTCTTGCGGATTCGGCTGCACCCAGGAGAAGTGGTCCTCATTGCCCCTGATTGGCCAAGGAGACCTTGGTATGCAGACCTCCGACAGATGCTCCTGGAGGCTCCTCTGCCGTTACCTCTGGTACCGAACCTGTTGACTCAGGGACCGGTAGCCATGGAGGACGCCGGCCGCTTTGGTCTTACGGCATGGCTATTGAGAGGGCGCAATTGAGGGATAAAGGTTATTCCAATAAAGTTATTTCCACTCTCCTGCAAGCCCGCAAGCGGTCCACTTCCGTGGCTTATGCCAGGATTTGGTGCCTGTTTGAGTCTTGGTGTGCTTCCAGAGCCATTGTTCCAATGCGGGCTCGTCTCGCCGAATTCGCTGCGGGTGCAGGTGGCAGCGTTGGCCTCCCTTCGTGGTAAGGTGGAAGGCGTGTCTTTGGCTGCTCACCCAGATGTGGCACGGTTTCTTAGAGGGGTGCTTCGGCTCCGACCTCCAGTGCGAGCACCCTGTCCAGCTTGGAACCTGGGGCTAGTTTTGAAAACCCTGCAGGCATCTCCTTTTGAGCCGCTTCGGCGAGCATCGGAGAAAGACTTGACACTGAAGGCCGTTTTTCTGGTGGCCATTACCTCGGCGAGGCGGGTGTCAGAGCTCCAGGTGCTGTCCTGTAGAGACCCATTTCTGCAATTTTCAGAGTCCGGAGTCACGGTTCGGATCGTGCCTTCCTTTATGCCTAAGGTGGTTTCAGCCTTTCACCTAAACCAGCCTATTTTCTTGCCCTCTTTTTCAGAGGAAGTTTTTCCAGAATCTTTTGGGCAGCTGCACCTTTTGGATGTGCGCAGGACTCTGCTGCAGTATCTGCGAGTTACTAACTCTTTCAGGACTTCTGATCATCTGTTTGTTTTGCTATCCGGTTCTCGCAGAGGGTCTCCAGCGTCTAAAGCCACTATTGCCCGCTGGCTCAAAGAAACTCTTTTCAGCTTATCTGCTGGCCGGCAGGGTTCCGCCTGTAGCCTTTAAGGCACATTCTACTAGAGCGAGTTCTTCCTCTTGGGCTGAAACTAGAGCACTCTGTCTTCAAGAGATATGCAGTGCAGCAACATGGGCTTCTAAGCTCTCCTTTGCCCGACATTACAGGCTGGATATGGCTGCCAGGAGGGATGTGCGTTTTGGTGCACAAGTGCTAGCGCGTGGTGTGGCTTGTTCCCACCCTATCTAGGGATTGCTTTGTTACATCCCATACGTAATGGCTTCATCTGCTTGATGACAAGGAAGGGAAAATTAGGTTCTTACCTTGGTAATTTTCTTTCCTTTAGTCATAGCAGATGAAGCCATGAGCCCTCCCTGTATGATTGTATGCTGTGAATCTGTTTTTCAGGTTCTGTTCTAATTTCCTGAAGTTCCTTCCTTGGGAGAAAGTTGGAAAACAATCTTCAGGATTCATGTTCAGTTTAAATTTAGGAGGATGTGTTCATTCCCTCCAGCATGTTTTTTTTTTTTGGAGGATGTGTTGATTCTCTCGAGGAGGCGCGTGTGTTCCCCTCCAGTTCTATAAATAGGAGGATGAGTTCATTCCCTCCAGTGTGTTGGGAGGATGTGTGATTCCCTCCAGGAGGCGCGTGTGTTCCCCTCCACTTATACAATAAGGAGGATGAGTTTATTCCCTCCAGGAGGATGTGCATTCCCTCCTTTATGAGTTCATGCCCTTGTGATGGGCCATCGTTCGCTGTGAGGAAAGCTCTTGTGATTCCCATTGCGGTTTGCCATACTGCTTTGGAAGCTTCAAATACTGAAGAGGCAGTGGAGGTAGCTGGCCAAGAGGGCACTGTGAAAGTTTGAGTGCTCTCTATCTCCCCTGCTGGTTGATGGACATAACCCATACGTAATGGCTTCATCTGCTATGACTAAAGGAAAGAAAATTACCAAGGTAAGAACCTAATTTTCCCATACTATGCTCGATTTTAAGGATAAATTACATATTTCTAACAATAGCTCCGCAAGCTCATTTTTCAGTTCTATCAGTACTCTGGGATGAATACCATCCGGTCCAGGAGATTTGCTACTCTTCAGTGTGTAGAACTGCCCCATTACATCCTCCAGGTTTACAGAGAATTCATTAAGTTTATCCGACTCGTAAGCTTCGAATACCATGTCCAGCACTGGTATCCCACCCAAATCTTCCTCTGTGAAGACCGAAGCAAAAAATTCATTTAATCTCTCTGCTACGGCTTTGTCTTCCCTGATCGCCCCTTTTACTCCTAGGTCATCTAGCGGTCCAACCGATTCTTTTGCTGGCTTCCTGCTTTTAATATACCTAAAAACTTTTTTACTATGTGTTTTTGCCTCCAACACAATCTTTTTTTTTTTTTTTTTTTTTTCCGAAGTCCCTCTTAGCTTTCCTTATCAACGCTTTGCATTTGACTTGACATTCCTTATGCCGTTTCTTATTATTTTCAGTCGGTTCCTTCCATTTTCTGAAGGATTTTCTTTTAGCTGTAATAGCTTCCTTCACCTCACTATTTAACCACGCCGGCTGTCGTTTGGTCTTCCGTCCTCCTTTTTTAGTACGCGGAATATATTTGGCCTGGGCTTCCAGGATGGTGTTTTTGAACAGCATCCACACCTGATGTAAATTTTTGACCCTCACAGTCGCTCCTCTAAGTTTTTTTTCTTTTCACCGTTCTTCTCATTTTATCAGTCTCCTTTTTTAAAGTTAAACGCTAACGTATTTGATTTCCTATGTAAATTTTAAAGCTAATATCAAATCCGATCAGATTATGATCACTTTTATCAAGCGGCACCATTACCTCCCGCATCAGATCATGCGCTCCACTAAGGACTAGGTCTAGAATTATTCCTTCTCTTGGTTCCTGTACCAGCTGCTCCATAAAGCTGTCCTTGATTTCATCAAGGAATTTTACCTCCCTAGCGTGTCCCGATGTTACATTTACCCAGTCAATATCAGGGTAATTGAAATCACCCATTATTATTGTATTGCCCAGTTTGTTTGCGTCCCTAATTTCCTTTAACATTTCTGCATCCGTCTGTTCATCCTGGCCAGGCGGACAGTAGTACACTCCTATCATTATCCTTTTCCCCTTTACACATGGAATCACTGTGGATTGAAATTCCAAGAAGTGTTTTGTTTCCTGCAGAATTTTCAGTCTATTTGATTCAAGGCTCTCGTTAATATACAGTGCTACCCCTCCACCAATTCGATCCACCCTACCACTACGATATAATTTGTACCCCGGTATGATAGTGTCCCACTGGTTATCCTCCTTCCACCAGGTCTCAGATGCCTATTATATCTAATTTTTCATTTAGTGCAACATATTCTAACTCTCCCATCTTATTTCTTAGGCTCTTGGTATTCGCATATAGACATTTCAAACTGTGTTTGTTGCTCCTATTTTTACACCATGCTTAGTACTTAAGGTTCAAGTGACGGCCTTCTCGTGTTTTCGGGGGCGTGTACAGGGAAAATCTTCGGCGTGCTGTTGCGTTCTTGAGGGCCTTGGCATTCTGTCAAGTCCTCGAGGCAGGACTGGAGTTCGTGAGCCCTTGGGCCACTGCCGAGGAGCGGCAGCGGCAGGCAAGACCACCTCGGGACTGGAAACACAGAAGCGCAGTACTGGAACTCTGGACTGGAGTAGTACAAGGCAGGCAGCTAGAACAGACGAAACGAACAGCTTCACCTGCACCTAGCCACCGTTCCTCCGGAGTTGAGCTCCGAAGTGCAGGCGGCTGGCAGGACTTGCAGGATAAGGCAGGAACTGAAGATCCAGAGGACCCACCCTGGGTCTGGGATACACGAGGGCGACAGGGCACGGAACTAGACTCAGACAGTGTGCTGCTGCACAGCCACTAGCAAGACCCAGAAGACAGACCAAGGAACACAAGGCGTACAGAAGCTAGCAGGAGCAAGGACTAGGGCAGCAACACACTAGGCAGAAGGGGGATCCGGGAATACCCACCCTCTAGCTAGGTGGAGACAGGATACAGGAATAATCACCCAGGAAAACACACTAGCCAGACAGATACAGGATTCAGGATATACACACAGGATATACAAGCAGGGTAGGCACACAGGCTAAGCAAGGCAGGACTCAGGGTAAAGAGAGCAAACCAGGAATAACAGGCCAAGGGTGTTGGGCAGGCAGCAAAGCAAACAGAGTAACCAGGAAGAACAGTCCAAGGGTCTAAAGCCACAGCCGTTCCACACACTGGGGAACTCACAAAGGCTGAGGCTTCGCATACAGACAGAGAACAAACCCGGACAAAGGCTTCACCCCAACCCAGGGTAAGCCAGGAACAGAGGCTTCACCCCAAACACAGGGTAAGCCAGGAAGGACCCACAGTCCACAGACAGACAGCGGCAGGGAAGATCCCCCATGGAAGGACAACAGAGACACAGAAAGAAACTGGGCTGGAACCCAGAGAGAGGCTAAGCAGTAGTGCAGCAGACACTTACTAACCTGACCTGGCCTAAGAGCATAACACTTCTGCAAAGGCGCAGAATGCCAGCACAGCACTTCCTTATGAAGGCTCTCACTGATGAGGTCACCAGCAGCAGGACAGAAGCAGGAAGTACCTTGACCCCAAAGAGAGGCTTGACACACATAGGAAGTGAGTCCACAGGAAAGACAAGCAGGAGCCATCTTGGAAGCTGGCATAGAGCCGGTGGCAGCCATCTTAGCTGCTGGCTCCCTAGAGAGGCATAGCCCACACAGGTGAGGTCTAGTGAAGCAATCAGGTTCATGCTGGAAGCAGCCAGCACACCAGGACAGAGACAAGACTAACACAAACACAGAGAGAAGACAGCAGAGCTGCTGACCCCCAGAAAGAAGGTAAGGTTGAGGGTGGTCAGGGCCACAGACGTGACACGTGCTTCCCTGATGTGTCTCGTTTTTTGAAAGGAGTCGGTCTCCTGCGGCCTCCTTTGAGAGTGGTGGTTCCGACTTGGGATCTTAATTTGGTCTTGTTGGTTCTTCCTAGGCCTCGGTTTGAGCCTTTGGACTGTTCTCTTAGGGATTTAACACTTAAGTGTGCTTTTAGTAGCCATTGCTTCGGCTAGACGGGTATTGGAGTTGCAGGCTCTTTCGTGTAGATCACTGTTTTTGGAGTTTTCTAAGGAGCATGTCGTGTTGCGGCCTGTTCCTTCGTTTCTTCCTAAAGTGGTCTCTCGTTTTCACCTTTCTCAGTCTGTGGTTTTTCCAGTCTTAGGTTCGTCCTCGTGTTCGGAAGATCAACGCAGATTGCGGTGTCTCGATGTTAGATGAGTTCTTAGACATTATTTGAAAGTGTCGGAGCATTTCAGGTGTTCAGATCGTTTGTTCTTATTGGGGGTTCCTGTAAAGGTCTAGCAGCTTCTAAACCAACTCTGTCTAGGTGGTTGAAGGAGATGATTCAGTCTGCGTACGTTCTTTCGGGAAAACAGGTTCCGTGAGGAATCAAGGCTCACTCTACTAGAGGGCAGGCGGCCTCTTGGGCTGAACGTTGTTTGGTTCTTTCATTGGAGATTTGTAAGGCGGCTACTTGGGTCTTCTTTGCATTCATTTTCGAAACATTACAGATTGGATGTCCAGTGCCGTCAGGAAGCGGTTTTCGGGGCAAGGGTTCTCACGGCTGGTTTGCTGGGGTCCCTCCCTTAAATTGTACTGCTTTACTTCCCACTAGTCAGTTCCTGGACCGGTCTGGAGGGACGCTAAGGAAGGAGAAATTAGGTCTTACCTGCTAATTTGCTTTCTTTTAGTCCCTCCGGACCGGTCCAGATAACTCTTCAGTGTATATAGGAGTTTGTTGCGTTTTATGATGCTTCATTTTGGTTTCCAGTAGGAGCTGTTTTGTAGTTCGTATTTTAAGATTAATTATTACTGATTTTATTACGACAAGGAATTTTCCTTTGAGCAGTTCGGCACGGAGGTGTCGCTATCTTGCTCTGGATGGTTTGGCTGCTAATTTTCCCAGGGGCACAGTGGAAGGCTATATGTTCTACTCTTTATTCTTCTTCTGCTTTACTTGTTTACTGAATCTAAGGCTAGTTGTGCAGGACTCTTATTTGCTCTAGAGATTCAGAATTCTCAGTCTCCACCTGCTGGAAGGAGTACACAACCCACTAGTCAGTTCCTGGACTGGTCCGGAGGGACTAAAGGAAAGCAAATTAGCAGGTAAGTCCTAATTTCTCCTTTGGGATGGCGGTGAAAAGGTGGGGGTGCGGGTTCCGGAGGATTTGGCAGTCAGTGTCAATGGAAAGTGGTATCCACCCCTCCTCTCCCCAGCATCTGCCCTTACTTTTCCCTCAGTGACTGCTCCCTGCTTCTAAACTTTTTTTATTCCCTCTTTTTTTCTCCCAGCCTTCCTCGGTTTACTTGTGGAGAGTGTGATAGTATCTTTTGCAGTACCAGGAATATAGTCTTGAAAGTGTTTGGGGGTGGGGGTGGGGGGGGGGGGGTGAAGCATCATGGGAATATACCACCTGCCAAACATCTGCTGCCTCTCCCCTTACTAGTTGTCATAAAAACTGATGTTGCCTCCTTTCCCCCTCATCCTCTCCCATGAAGAAGGGCTGGGAGAGCGCACACATCTTCTAAGGAAGGGAGGAACAACCACATCTTCTATCTGATAAATAGAGCTAACCTGTGCACTCTACGTGACAAAACTGGCGTGTAAGAGGGCCCTTTAATATATCTATCTATCTATATCTATATATATATCTATATCTATAATATTTTTTTTCCATTTTGTAGTTGATTTGTTTTGACTTTTTATTCCCTTCTCCCCCTCTACTTACAAGAGCAGAAAAAGGAATGCAGCAAGAAGGATGGGGAGGCCTGGTTTCTTTCTCTTGTGTGCAGCAGGGTGAAAGCAGGAAATAGCAAAGACTGCTGGCCTTTTGAAAGTGGCACAAGTCATGGCACCCATATGGGGAGGCACAAGTTGCACCTGAGCTGCCAGCAATCACTGATAGAATAAAACAGCAACAGCTTCAACTTGGCCAAGTTCCTGAATGACATGGACCTCAAACAGAACGACACCGACAGACTTGAATATATTTGAGGGTGCAAATATAAATTTATGGGCCAGCATTTTATCTCCTCCCTACTGAATTTATATATGATGGGATCAGCAAGTAGGAAGTGCCTGTGTGTTTTGAACGTGGCGTGGTATCAGTACAGTCAGAGTAGTAGGCAGCAGTAGAACATTCTCCCACTGCCACTACTGCTAGTATGAAATTGGGCCATGGGCCAGATGTGCTCCACAGGTTATAATTTTAAGATTGTAATGGAGCAATGTATTGAAATAGTTTCTATTGACGACAAATACAATCAACAAAATAATCCAGCCAAGTATATAAAGCAATATACATCAGAAAATAAATACATATAATAACAGATTAGGATGAACGGTCATCCCAGGTTTCAAAATTTTCACCCCTTCTGCCCCACACCCCTCAATCCCATTTCCAGAACTCACTCCTTAGTTAATGACCTACCATACGTGGGCTCTAGCAAATGAACTTTCCCCCGCCCCAACCCCATGCCAACCAACCAAAATAGTTCCATCACAAAGAATATATAAAGACAAATATCCCCTCCATACTTAAACCATAGTATACAAAAAACTAGGGTCAAAATAACTCTTCTCCAATCAGTACATTTTATTGGGGGACACCAGGAGGCAATGATAAAATAAAAAGTCACAACATAATGTTGAGCCTTGGCCTTCAGTGCACTGACCTGATGTTGCTGCGCATCCATTTCTAACTATATACTGTCCAAGTACTCATGAGTGGCTTCTGTTCTGTTATGTATTTGCTGCAATTTTGCATCCAACGCAACCTCCACAGCAGCCTGTACTACTATCACAATCTCCATGGGCGAAGTGGGGCTGACTAATGGGCTTGATTGGGCCAAGGGAGCCACCATCTTAGCATACACTTCCTGCTGCTGCTGCTCCCTGTCTTTTGTGAGTTTATGTTGACACAGTTTCAAAGTTGAAAGCCTTGGAACACTTACCCTACCACCTCAACAGGAGCAGCTTAAAACAAAAATTTGACCCATTTTTGCTAAAATCTGCAGGATATGTAGCTTTTTCTTTTGTAGGGAGACAGAGGAGAGGCAGCCTCTGCTTCTGCTCTAGGCATCACATGCTCCTGTAGTTAAGCAGTGTAATAAAGACCTGATTACTAGGCTACAATGATGTCCTAGTATTGTCCTTTGGAAAAATGCTTAGTGTTCTAGGTCCTATGTTTTTTTTTATATATATATATATATATATATATAACTAAGAAGGAAACGCTGTTGGAGCATTCATGTATATTTTATCAACACAAAGTTCAAACTGTTTCAGCAAGTCCATATTAGAAAGATCTCCTTGTTTCTTGGGATGCTTCTCTTTGTTGCAGGGGACTATCTGCAAGCCATATCAGTATGAATCAGGTAACTAATTTGATTTTTCTAAAGCTACCATCAAGCAAAACAAATAATCAGTCATCTTTTGATGCACTGTAATGATTCTAGCAGTGGTGGTTTCTGAAAGAAAGGAAATGACTGTGCAGAGCCATTCGCACCTCCGCCTTATTCCTAGAAATAGAACTGAGGTCAGCACAATGTGTTACCTGCCGAGCCCTTGACTGTTCTACTTCAGCTCAGTCCATACTGGTTTGTGACTGGAAATTTGAAGACGATAAGCATGAAGGATGCATATTGTCTGTAAATGAGGTTATTGCCACTCAAAACTAAGAACAGTAGAACTTTTAAGAAAAAGATTAAGTTTTGTGGGCAGTGTGTTCAGATATTTCTAGATGTAGCTAGGGCCTCACAGCTTCAACATAGGATGTTTCTTCAGCTTAAGTCTAAGGTCTTGACCTTTGGGGCTTCTTGAGAAACATAGAAAATGATGATGACAGATAAAGACCATATGTCCTATTGAGCCTTCCCATCCAAACTACTATATTTCTCATAATTATCCTGTAAATGTATGGTTAAGTGTAAGAATGTGGATTGTATATTTCTTGGACCTAGCCACTTAAGTTTATATTGGATAGACTTAATTTTGCTTACCGCCTATATGGTTGGGTATAGTTAATGATGTCTTGCCCCATCCTTGGCCACCTTTAAATCTAGACTGAAAGCCCACTTCTTTAACATTGCTTTTGACTCGTAACCACTTGTAACCACTCACCTCCACCTACCCTCCTCTCCTCCTTCCTGTACACATTAATTGATTTGATTTGCTTACTTCATTTTTTGTCTATTAGATTGTAAGCTCTTTGAGCAGGGACTGTCTTTCTTCTATGTTTGTGCAGTGCTGCGTACGCCTTGTAGCGCTATAGAAATGCTAAGTAGTAGTAGTTTTTTTTTTTTTTTTTTTTTTTTGGGGGGGGGGGGGGTCTGTTGCAGATGTATATCGAAGGATTTATTTCTATTTTCTTCTTTTTTTTTTTTTTTTTCTTCCTTCCTTCCCCCCCCCCCCCCCCTCTATTTCTAGGAACTTTTTAGCAGTGGAGATTTATTTTTTTTGTAAATGTTTCTTGTTCAAAGGCTTTATATCTCTGGTTGCTTTTACCGGTAAGTTATTGTAGAACTAGTAAAAAAGGCCCGTTTCTGTAGGCAAGGAAACGGGCCTTAGGCAGGCAATCCCCCCCCCCCCCCGTGCTACGGCCCCCTCGAACCCACCCCCTCCCACGAACCTGTCGATCCCCCCCCCCCACCCCGGAACGCCGAAAACTGTCGCCGCCGTTGTTGTGCTACCTTCCCTTCCCGTAGGTTGTTCAATCATCTTAGAAAGTTTAACTCCGTGCGTCTGACGTCAGACGCACGGAGTTAAACTTTCTAAGAAGA
This sequence comes from Microcaecilia unicolor, assembly GCF_901765095.1. Classification (NCBI taxonomy): domain Eukaryota; kingdom Metazoa; phylum Chordata; class Amphibia; order Gymnophiona; family Siphonopidae; genus Microcaecilia; species Microcaecilia unicolor. Next base: position 33,667,611 of record NC_044041.1, on the reverse strand, counting down.
TGATTGAACAACCTACGGGAAGGGAAGGTAGCACAACAACGGTGGCGGAAGTTTTCGGCGTTCCGGCGGGGGGGGGGGGGGGATCGACAGGTTCGCGGGAGGGGGTGGGTTTTGAGGGGGCCATAGCGCGGGGGGGGGGGGGTGACAGCTGATTCCGAGGCAGTAGGAGGAGTAGGGATTTCCTCCCCTTGCCTTGCAATCAGCTGTGTTGACGTCAGTGACGTCCTGCGTGTCTGCCTCGCAGACCACTTGCAGCCAGGGACCCACGGTCCCAAGCATGGAACGTTGGAGGTGAGAATTATTATATAGGACTGTAATGATTAAAATGAAATGAGAAAAAAAACCCTGAGAGCAGTAGTAGTCTGTTTTATGGCTGGTAATAGTGGACTTTGGAGCAGTAAGGAGTGTATGTGCCTCCTTACAGATCCGGCAGCAGCTTCATTTGTGTCTGACTTGGAAGCAGTTACTTATCCTGCTTGGCAAAACTTATTTTTATCTTACGTTTCATACTGTGCCTTCTAGTAGAGCTCAGGATTATATAATACAAAATTGCATAGTACAGTGGTAACATAATACCTACTAATAAAACTGCAATTTCATTTTATCTAGAAATTTTCCAGCCAAAATGTGGAGTACTCTAGGGATATTGGCCCTTTCTCTGATCTTATTCGATATATTCTTAGTCCATTAATTGCAATCATTCAAGCTTTTGGGCTCAACATCTGTTGCTGTGTGGATGATATTCTTATAGTTGATAGGGTAAATACGTTGTGTAACCTTTCAAATTTTCATACATGTCTTGACTGTTGCTAATTGGTGTTACAGGAATATGGGTTGATTCTGAATTAAAAAAAAATAAGATCTGTTGGATCACAAGACTCTTGCATCCTCCTAATATAAAGCCTTTCGTGTTTGGTAAACTAATGACCCCAGTTCATAGCTTAAATATTTAAGGGTCATTATTGATACTAATTTTTTTTTTTTTTCTTCATTCATATATTTCCATATATCACAATACGTGAATATGCAATCGGCATTTATACAAAAGGCAAAAATAAAGAGAAATATCATTAACAGCCTTTCTGTCCACAAGTTTAGGAAATTTTAGAATCCAAGAATTTAGAATTTAAAGTAAAACATATAGCAATAATTAAAAACTAATGGTTGCAACCTCTGGTTCAGACCCCAGCCTGCATTTAGGGAGGGCACACATTGATACTAATTTAAAGTTTTGATGCACAAATATCAGACATTGTCAGAAAGATCTTTTGTACCCCTAGGCAGTTAAGATCAGTGAAACCATACTTTACTTTGCGTCCAGACCGGACCAGACAAATGGGTTATGTCCGTCTACCAGCAGATAGAGACAGAGAAAAAGCTCCAAGTAATTTGTCCTTGAAGTGCATCTTGCAGACTTGAATATTCAGCATTTTTCTCTGTCTTCAAGCAGATGTCAGTTGGATTGTGCAGCTCCTTCTTGGTGTTGGTCTGATAGCACCTGACCCAATTTATCGGTGTCAGTTGAGCAGGGGTTACTTCTGGATGATTTGGCTCTTCTACGATGAAGTTTCTGCCTGAGCAGGTGGTGCTGGGTCCCTCCCCATCCTTCAGCTATGCTCCTTCCCTTGGACCGCTTTTCAGAAAATAGCTTGAAAAGTAGGAATATTTAAGTTAAAATATTTTATTTGTTTCAAATTTAGTACTATTAGGGGAATGTTCCTACCCCCAAATTCTATAAATGTATTTATTTATTTCTTTATTGCATTTGTATCTCACATTCCCCCACCTATTTGCAGGTTCAATGTGGCTTACATAGATTTGTCATTGCAGGATATCAGATACAGTTAGTAATGTGCAGCGATTAGGAAGGGAAGATAGAAGAAGGGAGAGAGTGGTTAGGGTAGTTATAGAGGTAGGATTTCATAATTGAGTGGATTGGTGAGGTGACTTATTGAGGCTATAGGTTCTCATTGTAGGCCTTGTTGAAGAAGAATGTCTTCAGAGATTTTTGAAGGATAGTTGTTTCGTTGATTGCTTTCAGGTCTGTAGGTAATGCATTCCAAAACTGCGTGCTCATGTAGGAGAAGGTAGTGGCATGCATCAGCTTGTATTTAAGTCCTTTGCAGCTGGGATAGTGCAGGTTGAGAAATTTGTGGGATGATCTTGTGGTGTTTTTGGGAGGTAGGTCTACGAGGTTTAGCATGTAGATTGGGGCGTCTGCGTGAATGATTTTGTGTACGATCGTGCAGATCTTGAACACAATACATTCCTTAAGTGGGAGCCAGTGCAGTTTCTCTCTTAAGGGTTTTGCACTTTCATATTTAGTTTTTCCAAATATGAGTCTGGCGGCCATATTCTGGGCAGTTTGGAGTTTTTTGATTGTCTGTTCTTTGCACCGGGCATAAAGTGCATTGCAGTAGTCCAGATGACTAATTACCATTGACTGTACCAGGGTACGGAAGATGTCTCGGTAAGAAAGGTTTTACTCTCTTGTTTCCACATGGTGTAGAACATCTTTTTCGTCGTGTTTTTCATGTGGGTATCAAGAGTGAGGTTTCGATCAAAGGTGACTCCAAGAATTTTCAAGTTTTGTGAGACAGGAAGGGAACAGTATGGTGTGATTATGGTGGAGAAGTTTTTTGTGTTATGTTGTGAGGTGAGTACAATCAAAACACACAGTGGATCCAAAAAAGTCCTCTCACAATGAGTGTCTTCCTGAACAAGGTCTTTATTAACAATGGCAGAATTGACCCGACACGTGACGTGTTTCGGCCGTGAGGCCTGCGTCAGGGGTCTATAAAATAATATAATGTACAAAAACATACATAAAAATACAACTATAATTAAAACCATAAATGAAAACATGAACATTCATATAAAATTTCTTATACAGATTTAAACAATTCAAACATCAAAATGAAAGATGCCAAGTGTATAGGATAAAAATATAAAAATATATAATAAAATATATGAATTTATAACTTTAAATCAATAAAGAATTTAAATTATGTGAGGTGAGTACAAGACATTGTGTTTTTTCTGCGTTGTTTTAGTTGGAATGCATCTGCCCAAGTGTGCATTATTTGGAGGCTTTGGTTGATCTTGTTGGTGATTTCATTTAGATCCTGTTTGAATGGGATGGAAATTGTAACGTCATCTGCATAAATGTAGGGGTTGAGGGTTTGGTTGGCTAGTAGTTTAGCTAGTGGTATCAGTATCATCATTAGGTTGAATACTGTTGGTGAGAGAGGGGATCCCTGGGGGACTCCACACTCAGGTATCCATGGGGTTGATCTTTCCGCGTTCGTTGTTACTTGGTATGTTCTTGTGGTCAGGAATCCTTTGAACCATTTGAGAACTGTGCCTCCTACTCCGAAGTATTCTAGTATATGTAAAAGTATTTCATGGTTAACCATGTCAAAGGCGCTGGACATATCGAATTGCAGGAGGAAGGTGTTGTTACCAGTCGCAATTGCCTGTTTGAATGAGTTCATTGCGGACACTAGTACAGTTTCGGTGCTGTGATTCGACCGAAATCCTGATTGAGACTTGTGCAGAATTGAATGTTTATTTAGGTATTCAGTAAGTTGTTTCACTATACCTTCCATAAGTTTGATCATGAGTGGAATCGATGCTACTGGTTGATAGTTGGTTAAGTCCATTGTGCTTTTTTTTAGCATCTTTCGGTAGCGGGGTGAGTAGGATGTTTCCTTTGCCCGTGGGGAAGAGTCCATTTTGAAGCCTGTAATTTATGTGGTTTGTGAGGTCTGTTTTGAATTGTTTGGGTGCGGTTCTTATTAGACTGTTAGGACAAATGTCTAATTTGCATTGCAATTTGGCGTATTTTCTGAGCCAGTGAGATTTCCTTTGAGCAGAGCGTGTCAAAGTCGGTCCATGATCGATCTGCTGGGCTTTCTCCGGGTTTTGGGTCTAGACATTCAAGGATATTTGTGTAATCCATTGTGTTGGTGGGTATCGTGAGTCGGAGCTTTATGATTTTTTCATTGAAGTAGTTTGCATGCAAGGTTGGTTGCTGATGGGGTATCTGAGTTGTTGGAGGTGACCTTGGTAGTATTTAGGAGGTTGTTTACGAGTGAGAAGAGTTTGTGTGTATCCTTGTAGTTTGGTCCTATTTTGGTTTTGTAATAGGTTCTTTTAGTTTGTCTGATAGTGTATTTGTATTTTCTTTGTAGTTGTTTCCAGTCTTTGTGTGTGTTTTCATCTTTTTTTTCTTGCTCCATGCTCTTTCTAATCTTCTGACCTGTGTTTTTAGTTCTTTCAATTCTTTGTTAAACCATGGTATTAAATTTTTCTATGTGAGGTTCTGGTTTGAAGTGGTGCTATATTGGCTAGTATTGTTCTGCATTTGTTATCCCAATCTTGGAAAAATTGGGCTGAGTCTGTAGGTATTGTTACTTTGTCAGTGTAGAATTGTTGCCAGAATGTTAGTGGGTTTATTTTGCCTCTCGTAGTATGTTTGTTGTTGTTGTTTTTGTTGTGTCTTTTTTTGTTCTCCAGTGGAGGGAAAGGTTTGCACTGTAGTGGTCGGTCCATGGCCTGGCTGTCCATTTTGTGTCTATTAGTGTGATATTTGGTCTGATGAGAATTTGTGGGTGATGTCTAGTGTGTGTCCTCTGTTATGGGTGGTTTGTATGTTTGGCCAGTGGAGCTCCCATAGTTGTAGGAAGTCTTTGCATTCGCGTACATTGCTTGAGTTAGTATCTTCAAGGTGAAGATTGATGTCTCCTGCTATGAGAAGGTTCTGGGTGGAAACACAAGTGTTCAATATAAAGTCCAGAAAGTGCGTTTGTGCGTCTTGCCAATTGCCCGGGGGTCTGTAGAATAATATTAGGTTTAGGTGATCATGTAGGTTGGAGTGGTTGATTCCTACTGAGGCTATTTCGAGTTGGGGAAGAATGGATTCTGCTGTTGTTGTGACTGTGAATTGAGATTTATATATTATTGCTATTCCTCCTCCTCTTTTTCCTTCTCTTGTCGAGTGGGTAATTTTGTATCCTGGAGGACAGAGCTCTAGTATTATTGGATCCAAGTTTCGCTGATAAGTAGGAAGTCGAGATGGTCAGTTGTGATCCAGTCGGTTGGTGTCGTGGTTTTATTGAATGCCGATCTGGCGTTGATGTATCCTATTTGTATTTGTTGGTGGTGGTGTTCAATTGAGTTTGCGGTGGTGGTAATTTTTATCAGCTGTCGTTTTGATGTGTAATTTTATGTTCTTTCGTTCCTTTCTGTTGATGGTGAACGTGGCTAGTAGCTTTTCGTGCTGTTGATTGATTTTTTTTGGATGGACATGTGTGGGTTGTGAGGGTGATTTGTGAGTTGTGTGTGTAGTGTTGTCTATATTAAGGGTTGTAGGTGCGTGGTGGGTTAAGGAAAGAGAGTATGTGATTAGGAATAATAATTTGCTGGGTTTCATATCAGTGATAGTTGATTAGTGTTTAGTGAATTACAGTTCAGGATGCAGTATGGAACTATGAGATGCCTCGTAAGCATCAGGTTATTCATCATGTTTCAGTATGGTGCTGTCGTGTCCGCCGCTCCCTCCGCCGTTTCCTCTGTTGGGCGCGGGAGCCGGCCCTCAGGAGGCTGCGGCGCGGAGCTGGGACTTGCCGAGGCGGTGGCCGCCGGGTTCGGGGTCTTGGGCCGGCGATCGCGGCTGCCGGGCTCACGGTCGCCGACGGTGAGGGCAGTGCGCGTGCCAGTGGGAAGGTTAGCGTCGAGATGCGATGGCCGGCGTCTTTTTCTCTTTCGGGGGCGGGTACCTGTAGCGCCGCCTCTGAAGAGTTGGATTGGGGGGCTGGTGCCGTGTTCCCGCCTGGAAGATCTGAAGGAGCCAATCAGAGGAGTTCTGCTAGTGGCCGGGTTCTGATTGGTCGGCGGAGGCTGGGCGGCTGAGGCAAATGGTATTTAAGGAGTAGGCCTGGGATGGGACCTTGCTTCAGGTTCTGTTCCCCGAGGCCAGTCTCTGTGTGTTCCAGTGTTTGGTTTGTTTTCCTTGCTCTCCTGGTTTGACCTTGGCTTTGTTTCTTAGACTTCTCTGCTAGCTGCCTGCCTTGACCTTTCGCCTGGTTCGACTACGCTGTGAGCTATCCGCCCTGACCTATTGCCAGTTTCTCTTCGCTGTGAGCTGCCTGCCTGTCCGGTTGCCTGGTTTGGTCTCTTTTGGAGTTCCCTCCTGCTCTCCTGGCTCCAGTATTGGGTCAGCTCGTCAACCCCACGGTTCCGGAAGTCCCGTTGGCCGCCTGCAGCTGGGGGCTCAACCCTCGGTGAACGGCGGTCGCCGCGGGTGAAGACTTGGGGTTGCACGGCTGTCCTCTGAGGTCCTTCGGGGCCTTGCGGGACCTAAGGGCTCACCATCTCATCAGACAAGACAGGAACCTGAAGCCATGAGCTCGCCTACGCAACCCGATCTACGGGACCTGGCTAAGATTCTCCAGCAGGAGCAGTTGAACGCCCTGTTGGGGGCCCTGCAGAATGTCTGCTCTCAGCTAACCACGGTCCAGGTGCAGAACCAGGCCGCTGCAGCACACCAGGCCGCTGCAGCGGCTCCCCGTTCGGGAGGGTCCTTCCCAGGACCTCGGTTCCCTGAGCCTACTCAGTTTGATGGTGTTCCTGGGAGTAGCCGGGGCTTTCTCAACCAGTGTAACTTATATTTCAAGATGCAACCGGAGGCCTTTGCCTCAGATCAGGTAAAGGTGGCCTATGTTATTTCCCTGCTAACGGGACGAGCATTAGCCTGGGCGTCCCTGCTATGTGAACAACAAGATCCGCTTTTGGACAACTACGCGGAGTTCCAGCGCCGGTTCCGCATGGTGTTTGATCTTCCCGGAAGGCCATCTTCCGCCGCCTCCGAGCTGCTGCGGATCCAACATGGCGAGGGGACCGTGGCGGACTATGCTATCCGGTTTCGAACCCTGGCGACAGAGTTGCGCTGGAATCAAGAGTTCCTATCCGCTATCTTTCTGGAAGGACTTCAGGACCGTATCAAGGACGAGCTGGCCGGTCGGGAGGTTCCGGGGCAGCTGGACGCCTTGATCTCGCTCTGTGTCCGGGTGGATACCCGTTTCCAGGAGAGGGCAAGAGCCCGTGCTGACCAGCGGAGGGGGTCCGGAGGCGGGTCCCGGCCTAGTCGGGTACTTCCCCCCGACGGGGCTCCAGAGGGCCTAGAGAGGCCTCTGAGGAACCCATGGTCATCGGCCGTCAACGGTTAACCCCATCTAAGAGGACTCAATGTCTTCGGGGCGACCTTTGCCTGTATTGCGGCGAGGCCGGTCACTTCATCCGCTCTTGTCCCGCACGGCCGGGAAACGCCACTCCCAAGGCGCCCTGAGGGGAGGGGTCTTGGGGCATTCTAATCCCCTACCGGACAACCTGATTACTCTCCCGGTGGCAGGAGACAGTGGTGCACACCCGAGCTTTATTGGACTCTGGGGCTGGGGGAAATTTCATTTGTCAGGAGCTCCTGCGGCAGATGGGATGGCCTATCCTGCCCCATCGGCCTGCTTTGCAAGTAACGTCCATCCAGGGGACAGCGTTACCCCAGCCTATCACGGAGGTGACTCCATTTTTGGGGCTCCAGGTGGGAGAAGACCACCGTGAGGAGGCTCAATTTTTGATTTTGCCCCGTACCATTCATCCTGTGGTACTGGGCCTGCCCTGGTTACGGCGCCACACTCCTGTAATAGATTGGACTTTAGGGAAGATTCAAGCCTGGGGTGGCGTCTGCACCGAGACCTGTTTTGAAGGGTCGGGAATCCAGCTGCCCCATGGTAGTGGCCACTCCTAGAACTGTGTCAGTCTGTCAAGCTGCTCTGCCAGAGGAGTACCGGGATTTCGCCGACGTGTTTAGTCTCGTGGAAGTGGATGTGTTACCCCCACATCGGTCCTTTGACTGCGCTATTAATCTGATGACCAGTAAGATGCCACCGCGGGGTCGACTCTATACTCTGTCCCGAGAGGAATCGAAGGTTATGCAAGCTTACATCCGGGAGAATCTCCAGAAAGGATTCATTTGCCCCTCCACGTCCCCTACCGGAGCAGGATTCTTTTTTGTGACCAAAAAAGATGGCTCCCTGAGGCCCTGCATTGACTATCGGGGCCTAAATGCCATCACCATAAAGGACCGATATCCTCTGCCCCTTATTCCGGAGTTGTTTGGCTGCAGGGGGCCCAGATCTTCACCAAATTGGACCTCCGTGGAGCCTACAACTTGGTTTGTATCCGGCAGGGGGATGAATGGAAAACTGTGTTTAATACGCATGAGGGGCACTTTGAATACCTGGTGATGCCCTTCGGCCTGTGCAACGCTCCAGCGGTGTTCCAGAGGTTCATGAACTTCGCCCTTGAGGACCTGCTTTATTCTACGGTAATTGTATACCTAGATGATATCCTGATTTTTTTCTAAAGATCCCCAGGATCATGTGGTCCACGTCTGGACCATCCTCCGGCGCTTGAGGCAGTATCGTCTATTTGCCAAAGTCAGCAAATGCTCCTTTCACCAGCAGACTCTGCCTTTTTTGGGACATATTCTACTACCTGGGGGTCTGCGTATGGATCCAGACAAGCTCCGCGCTATCCGGGAATGGCTGCAACCCCAAGGCCTGAAGGCGCTACAACGGTTCCTGGGGTTTGCTAATTACTATCGCCAGTTTATTCCCCATTATTCTCAACTGACAGCTCCACTGACAGCACTCACTAAGAAGCATGTGGATGTTAGGAACTGGCCGGCCGAGGCGCTAACGGCAATCAGTCAGTTGAAGAAAGCATTTGAATCCGCTCCCATCCTTCAGGCCCCGGATCTGGACAAACCTTTTGTGGTAGAGGTTGACGCTTCTGCTTTGGGCGCCGGGGCAGTCCTTTCTCAAGTTAACGCCAGAGGCCGGCGTCAACCTTGTTTCTTCTTCTCCCGAAAGTTTTCCCCAGCCGAGCGCAATTACACTGTAGGAGATAGAGAATTACTCGCTCTGAAGTTGGCCCTGCAGGAGTGGCAACATCTACTAGAAGGGGCAGAGCATCGATTTACAGTGATTACGGATCACAAAAATCTCTTGTATCTGCAGGAAGCCCAAAGACTGAATCCGCGGCAAGCCCGCTGGTCATTGTTCTTCGCCAGGTTCCGGTTTCAACTTGTGTTCCGGTCAGCTGCACAGAATACCCCTGCGGATTCCCTCTCCAGAGCCTTCGAAGTTCCAGAGGATATCGAGGAACCTCATCCAATGTTGGATCCGGCTTGCCTCGCTCTGGCTCCGGGTGGGGTCGCCCCAACGCGGGACTTCGTACCCCCGCAGGACCGAGAAAAGGTAATGCACTGGGGACACTCGTCTGTATGGGCCGGGCACTTCGGGTTTCAAAAGACCCTTCGTTTGATTTCTCGACAGTACCATTGGCCTCGTATGAACCAAGATATCCTTCGGTTTGTCACGACCTGCCCCACCTGTGCCCGGACCAAGTCGGTGGTGGGGCGCCCCTGGGGGAATCTGCAGCCCTTGCCCATTCCTGCGGTCCCCTGGGAGGAATTGTCTATGGATTTCATTACGGATCTTCCCCGCTCCCAGGGGCACACTGTGATCTGGGTGGTAGTAGACCGGTTCTCCTGGATGGCACACTTTGTTGCCCTGCCAGGACTTCCGTCGGCTGCACTGTTAGCCCAGCAGTTCATCCAGCATATTTTCCGGCTTCATGGGCTACCAGCCAGGATCATTAGCGACCGGGGAGCCCAGTTCACTTCACGATTCTGGCGAGCCCTGTGTTCCGTCCTGGGGGTGGCCACCCATTTCTCCTCTGCTTACCATCCCCAGACCAACGGGGGATGGTCGAGAGGATTAACCAGACGTTGAAGGGGTTCCTGTGGGCTTTTGTTAACAGCCGGCAAGACAACTGGGCTTCTTTTCTCCCGTGGGCCGAGTTTGCCTATAACCACAGCGAACACTCCGCCTCTGGGCAATCTCCATTTTTCATGGTATATGGACAACATCCACGGCTTCCTCCGCCCATTCCCTCTGACTCCTCTACGCCCCTGGTTGCTCAGACCCTTGCTGACCTGCGGGAAGTCTGGATCATGGCCAGAGAACAACTTCAGAAAGCAGCCGCCAGGTATAAGTCATTTGCAGACCCACGCCCTGCCCCGGTTCTGCAGCCGGGGCAAAAGGTATGGCTGAGTACCAAGTACCTGAGGCTCCGGGTGCCCTCTTGGAGGCTGGGACCACGGTATATTGGGCCTTTCATGATCCAGTCTCGGATCGGAGCGGTGACATACCGCCTGCGGCTACCTAGAACTCTGCGGATCCATAATGCCTTTCACGTTTCCCTGCTGAAGGTTTTTCGGGGATCTAAGTGGCATCCACAGAGTAAGGAGTCCATTGTTCCAGAGGCTGACCCCAATCCCGAGTACGAAGTTGAAGAAATCATAGACTCCAAGAGGCGTGGTGGAAAGCTGCTCTACCTGTTATTTTGGAAGCATTTCGGTCCCGAGGATAACTCCTGGGAGCCGGCTACCAATGTACGTGCCCCGGAGTTGGTGCGGGCCTTCCATGATCGCTATCCTCAAAAACCAGGACCCAGGAGGAAGGGGGCATCCGGGGGGGATACTGTCGCATCCGCCGCTCCCTCTGCCGGTTCCTCTGTTGGGTGCGGGAGCCGGGGTTTTTCGCGGCGGGAGCCGGCCCTCAGGAGGCTGCGGCGCGGAGCTGGGACTTGGTGGCACTCAGTGCAGAGCTCTAGCCGCGCAGGCCGAGCTGCATCTACAGTCCCTGTCAGCAGTTCACATTGCAGGTCAGAGCAACGTGCAAGCCGACTATCTAAGCAGGCATCAGATCGCTCCAGTGGAGTGGGAACTAGCAGACGATGTATTCCTGCAGATATGTGCCAAATGGGGCAAGCCAGTGATGGATCTTATGGCGACCAGTTCCAATACCAAAGTCCCGTGCTTCTTCAGCAGACGGAGGGATCCTCGCTCTGCCAGGTTGGATGCCTTGGCTCAACCCTGGCCCCTGGGCTTGCTGTATGTCTTCCCTCCGTGGCCCTTGATAGGGCGCGTGCTCCTGCGGATTCGGCTGCATCCAGGAGAAGTGGTGCTCATCGCCCCGGATTGGCCCAGGAGGCCTTGGTATGCGGACCTCCGACAGATGCTGTTGGAGGCTCCCTTTCCGTTACCTCTGGTTCTGCACCTGTTGTCACAGGGTCCGGTGGCCATGGAGGACGCCTGCCGCTTTGGTCTTATGGCATGGCAATTGAGAGGGCGCAATTGAGAGATAAAGGCTACACAAATAAGGTAATTTCCACTCTCCTGCAGGCCCGTAAGCGCTCCACTTCCGTGGCTTATGCCAGGATTTGGCGCCAGATTGAAGTCTGGTGTGTTTCAAGAGCGCTTTCTCCGTTGCGGGCTCCTGTCTCGCCGATTCTGGACTTTTTGCAGGATGGTGTACACAAAGGCTTGGCCTATAATTCCCTGCGGGTGCAAGTGGCAGCCTTGGCCTCCCTGCGTGGCAGGGTTGAAGGCGTGTCCTTAGCTGCTCATCCAGATGTGGTACGATTTCTTAGTGGGGTGCTTTGGCTCCGTCCTCCCGTGCGGGCACCTTGTCCAGCTTGGAACCTGGATTTAGTATTAAAGGCCCTTCAGGGGGCTCCCTTTGAACCGCTTCGGCGTGCTTCAGAGAATGATTTGACACTGAAGGCCGTCTTTTTAGTGGCCATTACCTCGGCGAGACGGGTGTCAGAGCTCCAGGCGCTGTCCTGTAGAGACCCTTTTCTGCAATTCTCAGAGTCAGGGGTCACGGTTCGGACCGTGCCTTCCTACATGCTTAAGGTGGTTTCAGCGTTTCACCTAAACCAGACTGTTTTTCTTCCCTCCTTTGTTGAGGAGGAGTTTCCAGATTCATTTGGGCAGTTGCACCTTTTGGATGTGTGCAGGACTCTGTTGCAGTATCTGTGAATTACAAATTCTTTCAGGACCTCTGACCATCTTTTTATGCAGTTTGCAGGTCCTCGCAGAGGGTCTTCAGCGTCTAAAGCCACTATTGCCCGTTGGCTCAAAGAAGCTATCTTTTCAGCATATCTGCTGTCTGGCCGGGCTCCGTCTGAAGCCTTTAAGGCACATTCCACAAGAGCGATTTCCTCTTCCTGGGCGGAAACTGGAGCACTATCTCTTCATGAGACTTGCAGTGCTGGAACATGGGCTTCTAAGCTCTCTTTTGCCCGACATTACAGGCTGGATGTGGCTGCCAGGAGGGATGCGCGTTTTGGAGCACAGGTGCTAGCGTGTGGTGTGGCTTGTTCCCACCCTATTTAGGGATTGCTTTGTTACATCCCATACGTAATGGCTTCATCTGCTTGATGACAAAGAAGGGAAAATTAGGTTCTTACCATGATAATTTTCTTTCCTTTAGTCATAGCAGATGAAGCCAAGAGCCCTCCCTGTATGATTGTCTGTATTGCAGTGATTCTGATTTTAGGTGCTGTTCTTGTTTCCTGAAGTTATATTCCTTCCTTGGGGAGTCGGAAAACAGTCTTCAGGATTCTTGTTACAGTTATAGGATGAGTTCATTCCCTCCAGTTCATGTTTTGGGAGGATGAGTTTATTCCCTCCAGGAGGATGCAAGTATGCCCTCCGTTTATACAAAGTGGAGGACGAGTTTATTCCCTCCAGGAGGCTGAGTTCATTCCCTCCTTTTTTGAGTTTATGCCCTTGTTAAGCGGCCATCGTTCGCTGAGAGGAAAGTTCATGTTATTCCCATTGCGGTTTGCCATACTGCTTTGGAAGCTTCAAATACTGAAGAGGCAGTGGAGCTAGCTGGCCATGAGGCACTGTGAAATGTTGAGTGCTCTCTATCTCCCCCTGCTGGTTGATGGACACAACCCATACATAATGGCTTCATCTGCTATGACTAAAGGAAAGAAAATTATCATAGTAAGAACCTAATTTTCCCATATCATGCTTACACAATTCTGGATAAGCATACTGTCAGTTATACATACGTGGGGGCTTTAATTGGCAGGATTAAACTGTTGTGGAAATAAACCTGTCCAGGCCATTGTAAGCAAGGAATCAGAGTTTAGTTACTATTTCCCAAGTTTTGTGCTGCCGTCATCCAGTGCATTAAAAAAAATGCCTGCAGGACTTGAAGCTGATATGATAGGCTAGGATTGGAAGTGAGCCTATCTAGTCTATGAGCCTATCTAGTCTATGAGCTGCTGTTTGTGAGTGATCGGGCTGCAAGGGTGCTCCGTCCCCTGCTTCCTACGCGTTGGTCACTCGCCTTTTCCTCGCCGCCACGCGGGTCTCCACCTTGATTGCCGTCCTCAGGTGAGGCAACTTGATTAAGAATCCAGTCAGTGCCAATAATTGGTACTTAAGTAACCAATTAACAGCACTAATTGGCTTTAATTAGAATTTACATGCATAACTTTCTAGGTGTATTCTATAATGTGGTATGCATAAATTCTAATGCGCACAGCTGAAAAGAGGGTGTGGCCATGGGTGGGTTGTGGGCATTTAAAAAAACTGTGCGCTATTATAGAATACACCCGATTTGCGCTTGTTAGGTTCTGTATTTTGGCCTGGTTTTAGCTGGCCTAAATGGGTGAGCCTAAATTTTAGTCTCAAGAGCAGCCGCTGAACTACACCTAACTCTAGGCGTAGTTTATAGAATCATGCTAAGCACGTAGCTTTTTCAGTGCCGATTTTTAAGGTGCTATTCATAGACTTTGACCCTTAGTAATTCAACAGTGTTGAACAAAAAATATATAGAAGAACATAGATATTGTAATTTTGTATAATATTTATTAGAGCAAATTAACAGCCCATCAACTGGAAATATAACAGACTTGACAGATTGATAGATAATGGGCTCAATCCAGTATAAACAATGCTTAAAAAGGGCACCTTTTCGGATGTTCTGTATATGTGTCCCGTTATGTAATTGGATACACTGCCTTTATTGTGCATTGTCTGCAGTGGGTTGTGAAGGGCTATGTAAATATAGGCTCTGTTTCTCAGACATTGCACCCTGAGACTGTTGAGAAGTTGTCTATCAATGGCTTGAGATCCAAAATTGGGTCACGGAAAAGCCCACATGTAATCAGATGAAGCTCTGTGAAGAGTAAGAGCAGGAACTTAACATCCTGTTCCACTTGTTCTTTCAACTGATATTTCGCTGAATGTCAAATGTGAGTAAAGGGGAAATGGGATAAGATCATGTTACTTATCAAAGCGCACTATAACTTTCAGAGAATGTGACGTATCAGTTATTAATTCAAGTGATAAGACCTCTACTGATAGGACTGTTGTCTTCTGTAACATTAGAATTCAATTTTGGTCCTATTCTCCTTTTATACATGGTATTAAACTTTTAAAATTTTTGGTTTTGTTTTGTCTTGCTGGTGCACATTCCAGGAAGACACATGAAAAGTGCATGGAGTTCATGCTGGAGTTAATTTTTTTGTTTGTTTGTTTTACCCAGATGACTTTAAATGGGGTTCGTATTCAAAGAATTTTGCGCCTAACTCTGGAGCCCTTCTACTAAGGCTTAGTACAAGCTAATGGATATTAATGTGCACTAAGGGCTGGATTCAGTAAATGGCAACCGAAGTTAGGTGCCATTAAGATCTATGCTAAGCGCAAAGCAACCTTTTTATAGAATAGCCCTTAGTGGATTCCTGTGCCCAACTTTGGGTGTGAGGACTTATGCCTGCTGAAACCTGGTATAAATCCTCACACCCAACTGATGGCAGTTGGTCACGAAAATCCAAGTATTCTATAACATGGTGCCTGATTTCTGGAAACGCTCCTGAGCTGCCCATACCTCTCCCATGGCCATGCCAACTTTTAAGTTGCGTGCTATATAATGTAGGCGCCTGTGTTGTAGGGCGTAAGGGCAGATGTGCGTCGAACTCGATGCCAATTAAGTGCCAATTAACTCCAGTAATTGATGGCACCTAATTGAGGACCCCTTTTACAAAGTGGTGGTAAGCCCAATGTGAGCTTACCTCTTGCTAAAAAGGAAGTACCGCTGGGCTACTGCAGCAGCTCGGTGGTGGTTCCCACACCCAGCATGCCATCATTTCCGGCGCTACAAAAATACTTTTCTTTTTCTAATGCCAGTGTGTACCCGGGTTAGCAAGGGAGCCCTTACTGCCACCTCCAATGGGTGGCAGTAAGGGCTCCCCTTGAAATGGCCATGCATTAACTGCTTCACTTGTCGCATGGCCAATTCCTGAAAAAAAGACCTGCTTTTTACCCGCTGTAGTAAAAGGGGGCCTCATTGTGTGTCAAAAACACACGCTGACACCAGCGCAGGCTCCCTTTTGCCACAGCTTGGTAAAAGGAGCTGGCTGACTAGTTTCTGCACCCATATTTGGGCACCAGATTTTGGATGACCTTTATAGAATCTAGAAGTATACACCAAATGGCCCATAGGTTTAAAATAGTGTGCTCTAAATGCTATGTACCCTAAATCTTTAGCGTGCACTAAACTTTAGTAAAAGGGCCCCTTTGAGAGTTATGCCTGTAAAATTGTTCTCTTTGAAAATGTATTAGAGATGATGAGTCCATAGCTTTATACTCAAAATTTGACTACACATTAAGGAGCATAAAAAGTGGGTGGCAACAGGGAGATTTAGGGCAAGGCAAGAAAAGATAAGAACTTAGCACTAATTTTCAGTATTGAGCTCATAAATCTAGGCATATAAATGAGGGGACTAAATTTATAAGCAAGTTTTCAGCTGAAAAAAATTCATCAATTTAGATGTTTAAACTATATGTTCATAAGTTAGCTGAAAGTAAGACACACATTTAGGAGTATTAGGAACCTACTTTAGGAACTGAAGCGGGTTTAGTGCTGGACAGACTTGTACGGTCTGTGCCAGAGCCGGTGGTTGGGAGGTGAGGATAGTGCTGGGCAGACTTATACGGTCTGTGCCAGAGCCGGTGGTTGGGAGGAGGGGCTGGTGGTTGGGAGGCGGGGATAGTGCTGGGCAGACTTATACGGTCTGTGCCCTGAAGAGCACAGGTACAAATCAAAGTAGGGTATACACAAAAAGCAGCAAATGTGAGTTATCTTGTTGGGCAGACTGGATGGACCGTGCAGGTCTTTTTCTGCCGTCATCATCTACTTTTTTTTTTTTTTTTTAAATATTTGGCCTCACCCAAAGACTGTGTAAGCTTATTTTGTATGGCACTCTGTTTCTTGATCACCATTTAAGTATACATAGGACAGAAAGGTTCTTCAGGCAGCTGGAAAGTTGTTTCTTTATACTTTCAAGGAAACTTTGTGGTCTGATGAATGGATAGTTGTCACTGTATTTAATAAAGCAACATACCCTTCATCTGGTAAAACTGAATGTACAGACCATACATTTTTTTAAAAATCTGGCTAGTTCATCAGTTTCATCTTTCATGTGTGTTTCTGTGATGCTGCCTTGGAAAATAATTTTCAGTCTTTTTTTTTTTTTATTTTATTTTATTTTTTAATATGTAGTTGAACTACCTGGAATATGCAACCCTGGTGTCCCTGTGCATCACGGAAAGGTTAATTTGACCAAGGAGGGGGCGTAAAACTGTCATGAACCATTGGTTAGAAGGTTTACAGAAACAAGGCCTTCATTAGCTGAGATGCAAGCTTGGCATGGGTATTGTGGTGTTCACTTTGTGAGTTCTATGGGAGCCTCTCTGTCCTGAGGCTTTTTAACAGACCTTTGAAAAGACAAGTGCAATGGTCTAAATGCTTTTTTAAAAATGGGGGGGGGGGGATCTTTAAAGTTATCTGTCTTCTGCATTATCCTTTTATAAGACTCTTGCACACAGGAGTGGAGAATTAGTTTAATGGTGCGGTGGGCTGCGAACCTGGGGAAATGGGTTCCTTGTGACTCTGGGCAAATCACTCGGTGTACAAAAAAAATCTTTGTGTGAGTCCCCTAGGACAGAGAAAAGTACCTGCATATAATAGAAATGTAAACTGCTTTGATTGTATCACAGAAAGATGGGAGTGGAGGAGTGGCCTAGTGGCTAGAGCACCGGTCTTGCAATCCAGAGGTGGCTGGTTCAAATCCCACTGCTGCTCCTTGTGATCTTGGACAAGTCACTTAACCCTCCATTGCATCAGGTACAAACTTAGATTGTGAGCCCTCCTGGGACAGAGAAATAGCCAGAGTACGTGAATGTAACTCACCTTGAACTACTACTGAAAAAGGTGTGAGCAAAATCTAAATAATATCAAATCCATGACCTCTTCTTACAATAATTTCTCTTCCTCCCCCTCCCAATATTGCCATGAATCTTCTTGCCCAAATGTTGTCCACTATCTCAGAAAAATAGCATAGTGCAGCCACCAACTGGTTTACCAACAGGGGTTTGATTGAAAGATGACCTGAAAACTTTCCCAGTATTAATTTTAAAATATTTGTAGACTGCATTCCTGGCCCCAGCAACAGGCACCAGCCAAGGCAATGTACAGTAAAGTAAAAAAAAACCAAAAACAAATAATAAAACCATGCATCAATAAAACATAACAGCAAATGCAAATCTTTACAAGCCCAGAAAAAAAGCCCAAGTGCCAGACAACAGATAAAAAGGTCCCAAGAACCACCACTCACAACAGAGAAAAAGGTCCCAAGAACCACTACTCCCACAGCCCAATCAGTCTGCCCTCCACCAAAATAGTACCTTCACTAGCAAAAAGGAGCAAAAAATTTGGCCTCTAAGTTGACCCTGTGCTTCAGACCAGCAGTTGCCCACAGGAATGGTAACCCATACAGAGGTCTCCCGCGGTAGTGCTGATACAGGCCTTGCTGTTGTTTTTCCCACACGCGGGATGCACGTCTCCTGGAGCAAGCAGAACTTCAGCAGCCATTTTGCTAGCGTGCAGGGTTATTTTTTCCAACCTCTCTCTTGGTCTCTGTGCAGCTCTAGGTTTTCCAGGAGGGGTCTCGAGTGTTTCCCCCTAGGTTTAGATGGCAGAGGTCTGTTTCTGCGCTTAAAAAAAAAAAAATTCCACATGCAGCGAGATATTCAGGTGCAGATGCGACTTATTATTATTACTAGTAAAAAAGGCCCGTTTCTGACACAAATGAAACAGGCGCTAGCAAAGTTTTCCTCGGAGTGTGTATGTTTGGGAGAGTGTATGTGAGAGTGACTGTCAGAGTGAAAGTATGAGTGTGTGTGTGTGAGAATGAGAGTGTGTGCAAGTGTGTATGTGAGAGACAGTGTGAGAGAGAGTGTGTGTGTGTGGGCGAGAGAGAGAGTGTGTGTGAGACACAGATTCTCTGTGAGAGTGAGTGTATGAGACCAAGCGAGTGTGTGAGTGACTGTGTGGCACATAGAGAGTGAATGTGGTACAGTGTGAGACAGAATGTGTGAGAGTGAGAGTCAGAAAGACATTGTATATGAGAGAGAGAGTGTGAGCCCTGCCCTCCCAATCCATGCCCATCCATGCTCCTCTGTCACCTGCCCCCTCCATTCATCCCTATCCAGCAATTCCCCTCTCTCCCTGAGCCCTGTCCTGCAATCCATATCCATCCATGCCCATCTGTCCCCTCCATTCATCCCTATCCAGCAATTCCCCTCTCTCCCTGAGCCCTGTCCTGCAATCCATATCCATCCATGCCCATCTGTCCCCTCCATTCATCCCTATCCAGCAATTCCCCTCTCTCCCTGAGCCCTGCCCTCCCAATCCATGCCCATCCATGCTCCTCTGTCACCTGCCCCCTCCATTCATCCCTATCCAGCAATTCCCCTCTCTCCCTGAGCCCTGTCCTGCAATCCATATCCATCCATGCCCATCTGTCCCCTCCATTCATCCCTATCCAGCAATTCCCCTCTCCCTGAGCCCTGCCCTCCCAATCTATGCCCATCCATGCTCCTCTGTCCCTTGCCCCCTCCATTCATCCCTTTCCAGCAATTCCCTCCTCACATGCTATTCTTGACCCATTACAATCTGGTTTTCGCCCTCTCCACTCAACCGAAGCTGCGCTTACTAAAGTCTCCAATGACCTATTACTGGCTAAATCCAGAGGTCAATATTCCATCCTCATTATTCTTGATCTTTCCGCTGCTTTTGACACTGTCGATCACAGCATACTTCTCGATACCCTGTCCTCACTTGGATTCCAGGGCTCTGTCCTTTCCTGGTTCTCTTCCTACCTCTCCCTCCGCACCTTTAGTGTTCACTCTGGTGGATCCTCTTCTACTTCTATCCCTCTGCCTGTCGGCGTACCTCAGGGTTCTGTTCTTGGTCCCCTCCTCTTTTCTATCTACACTTCTTCCCTTGATTCATTAATCTCATCCCATGGCTTTTCCTACCATCTCTATGCTGATGACTCCCAAATCTACCTTTCTACCCCTGATATCTCACCTTACATCCAAACCAAAGTTTCAGCGTGCTTGTCTGACATTGCTGCCTGGATGTCTCAACGCCACCTGAAATTAAATATGACCAAAACCGAGCTTCTCATTTCCCCCCCCAAACCCACCTTCCCGCTCCCCCCGTTTTCTATTTCTGTTGATGGCTCTCTCATTCTCCCTGTCTCCTCAGCTCGAAACCTTGGGGTCATCTTTGACTCTTCTCTCTCCTTCTCTGCTCATATCCAGCAGACCGCCAAGACCTGTCGTTTCTTTCTTTACAACATTTGTAAAATCCGCCCCTTTCTTTCCGAGCACACTACCAAAACCCTCATCCACACCCTTGTCACCTCTCGTTTAGACTACTGCAATCTGCTTCTTGCTGGCCTCCCACTTAGTCACCTCTCCCCTCTCCAGTCGGTTCAAAACTCTGCTGCCCGTCTCATCTTCCGCCAGGGTCGCTTTACTCATACTACCCCTCTCCTCAAGACCCTTCACTGGCTCCCTATCCGTTTTCGCATCCTGTTCAATCTTCTTCTAACCTATAAATGTATTCACTCTGCTGCTCCCCAGTATCTCTCCACACTCGTCCTTCCCTACACCCCTTCCCGTGCACTCCGCTCCATGGATAAATCCTTCTTATCTGTTCCCTTCTCCACTACTGCCAACTCCAGACTTCGCGCCTTCTGTCTCGCTGCACCCTACGCCTGGAATAAACTTCCTGAGCCCCTACGTCTTGCCCCATCCTTGGCCACCTTTAAATCTAGATTGAAAGCCCACCTCTTTAACATTGCTTTTGACTCGTAACCACTCGCCTCCACCTACCCTCCTCTCTTCCTTCCCGTACACATTAATTGATTTGATTACTTTATTTTTTGTCTATTAGATTGTAAGCTCTTTGAGCAGGGACTGTCTTTCTTCTATGTTTGTGCAGCGCTGCGTATGCCTTGTAGCGCTATAGAAATGCTAAATAGTAGTAGTAGTAGTAGCCCTGCCCTCCCAATCCATGCCCATCCATGCTCCTCTGTCCCCTGCCCCCTCCATTCATCCCTATCCAGCAATTCCCCTCTCTCCCTGAGCCCTGCCCTCCCAATCCATGCCCATCCATGCTCCTCTGTCCCCTGCCGCCTCCATTCATCCTTTTCCAGCAAGTCCCCTCTCTCCCTTCAATGACCCCCCCTCACATCCATGCTCCTCTCGCTCCCATGTCCCAGCCTGGCCCGCCCTCTTCCCCCCCCCCCTTCGCATCCATGCTGTCGTTTCTCCCCTGCCCTCCCGCTCCCATTGTTCAACTTTGCTGCCCACCCTCTTCTCTCCCCCAACATCCCTTTTTTTTTTTTTTCTTCTTTTTAAATTTACCTCCGTGGCGGTTCCGGCAGCGCAGCGTCAGGGAAGGAGGCGGCGCTCCCGACGTCTAGCCTTCCCTTCGCTGTGTTCCGCCTTCTTCTGACGTCATCCTTGACGTCAGAAGAAGGCGGAACACAGCGAAGGGAAGGCTAGAGACGTCGGGAGCGCCACCTCCTTCCCTGACGCTGCGCTGCCGGAATTGTTTGGTTTTTTTTTCCGCCCTCGACGTCATGACGTTTGACGCGAGGGCGGGGCAGAGACGGCTGGCTGGCTTCACACCACGAATCCACGAACCCTACAGTGAGTGTTTGAGTGGCTTCAGAACGTTGTCTTCAGAACGTTCACGGTGCGTTTTATTATATTAGATTATTATTGCATTTGTATCCCACCTTATCCCACCTTTCCTTGTCATAAAGCAGATGAAGCCATTACGTATGGGTTGTCTCATCAACCAGCAGGGGGAGATAGAGAGCACTCAAATTTCACAGTGCCACATGGTCAGCTAGCTCCACTGCAGTGTTGCCAGGTGGGCGGTTTTTGGGCTTGTTTTGGGTCTTTTGGGCGGTTTTTTAAGTGTTTTTTTCGGCCGCGGGGGGCGGGGTTAGTGATGTTTTGGGCGGGGTTAGTGACGTTCTGGGTGGGGCCGATGACGGTGGGGGCGGGGGTGTCAGGGGCGGGGTTTGACTTTGGGCGGGTTTTGGGCTGGATTTGGGCTCGTTTGGGTGGGAAAAAAATTTTCCACCTGGCAACCCTGCTCCACTGCCTCTTCAGTATTCTCTATCTCCCCAAGCAGGGTAGTTGCAGCTTGATCAAGCTCCTTAAAAAATCTGCCTGGGGGTGGCTCCTGGCTTGCCAGTTGTTAGCCGGGGTGTTAGAGGCTATAGCAGCTTCACTTTAAAGGCACATAGGTTAGCCCTTTCCCTGCCTTACCCATCCCCCCAGTGGATGTGAGCATATTAGTTTCACTTTTCCCTGCTCTTTCCCACTCTATACTTGGTGGATGCAGGCACATTGGTTCGCCTTTCCCTGCCTTTCCCACTGTTCTGTACCTCCGGAGTTGATTTGATTGCCTCTTTTGCTGTTTTCTCTACTTTTCTCACAGCGTTAAAAAAAAAAAAAAAAAAAAAAAAAAAAAAAGCAAGAGGTTTTCTTCAGTTTCTACAGCATGACTGGAGCTTGTATACTCGGTCCAGTGAGGTAAGAGTGTTTTCTGACTCCTCTGGGGAGGGCCCGCGAGCGGGACGTTTTTGGTGCGAAGCCGCCATTTTGAATTTTCCACCGTTTTTTGGCGATGCTGCAGAGAGTGTTAAGTGCTGTTCCAAGTGTGGCAAGCGCAGATCAGCAGCGGGGCTCTGTAAAACGTGGTGTTCAGGCGTAAGAGCCGGCCCGAGCATGGCGAGCGATGATTCTTCCCGCTCGGTGGAGCTGGCAGCGGGCGCCATTTTGAAAGCACCACATGGCGTGACCCCCGCTGAGGCGGAGGGTCTGTAGACTGGAGGGGGCCCTTGAATTGAGGCTGGCCAAAGAGCTACTAGCCCCGGCCTGGAACCGGGTGCCCAGGGTAAGTTTTTCTCCCCTGACTTTGTATTATTGCTTCATAATGCATATATGTTTAAAAGAGCTCAGCCACAGGGGTTTTCTATGACCCCCCTTACTGCCCCTCTGGTGGATGCAGGCCTGGGATTGCCCTCTGAGGCGTTTTTCCCTGATAGCTGGCCGCAAGAGAAGCACAGAAGGGTAAATTCCCCTTCAGAGAGTGGTGCACCCCCACTTCCCCCCCCCCCCCCCCCGTGGTCGGGATGTGGTGACTCTGAGGGGTCTGGCAGGCCCTCGTGGCCAGAGGAACCAGAGGAAGGTGCAGAAGGGCCACTGGATCCAGATGATCTATCCGCGGTGAGGAGCTGCCAGCGCTTATTTCAGATTGTCTTACAGGTCCTCTCTATTGAAGATCCTGGGAGTGGCGTGGCCTCCTCTGGAAATCCGAGGATGGCAAGTACCAAAAAGCCTGCTCGAGCCTTTCCTTTGCATGACTCCATCCAAGAGCTTATTTCAGCTCAATGGGCTGACCCCGAAGGACCTTTGAAATGTTTCCAGGGCTATGGGGCAATTATTCCCTCTGAGTGAGGAGCATTTGGCTCGCTTTGCAATGCCTAAGGTGGATGCCCTAGTCACAGCTGTGACAAAGAGAACTACCCTCCCGGTTGAAGGAGGTGTTACCCTGAAGGACATGCAAGACCGTAGACTGGAATCAGCACTTAAACAGTCCTTTGACATTGCTGGTCTTACTATTTGGGCATCTGCATGCAGTTGTTATGCTGCTGGAGCCTGCCTGGCATGGTTGCAACAGGCAGTGGAACAGCCCGGTGATGGAGCGGAGCCCTTGTCTGAAGTGGCTCCGCGAATGGAGTCGGCCTTGTCCTTTTTGGCTGACGCCCTTTATGATATTGTCAGAGCTTTGGCTAAACAGATGGCTGTAGCAGTGGCGGCTTGCAGTCTTCTGTGGCTACGGCATTGGGCGGCGGACATGGCCTCTAAGCAAAGGTTGGTGAAGTTGCCCTTTCAATGCCTTCTTCTGTTGGGTGAGGAGTTGGAGAAAATTGTGAAAGGCCTGGGAGATGCTAAACCCCAGCGCTTACCCGAGGATAGGCCGCGGCCTCCCTCCAAGGGTCAGGCGGTTCACTCCTCTTATAGACCTCGCTTCCGTGAAGCTAGAAGGTACCGCCCGGGGCATTCTGCTGGGTCCACTTCTCATGGCCGGTTTTCAGCAGAGGAACTCTTTTCGCTCGGACAAACGTTCTGCAGCAGCAGGCTCAAGACCTGGAGTTCAAGGGCGACCCTCTCAATGAAGGTGCGCCGGCCCCCTCCTCGATTCCTGTTATAGGAGGACGTGTTTCCCTCTTTGCCGAGGAGTGGGCCAAGATTACCTCAGATCAGTGGGTCTTGGACCTGATCGGAGAAGGATACCGAATAGAATTTGATGCCCCGATAAGAGACGTGTTTGTGGAGTCCTGATGCGGTTCTGCCGCCAAACGGGCGGCGGTAGAGGAGACCTTACAAGGCTTGATTCACATTGTGGCGGTTTCCCCCGGTGCCTCCCGCCGATTTCGGCTGCAGCTGCTACTCCATTTACTTTGTGGTGCCGCGAAAAGGTGGGTCTTTTCGCCCTATTCTGGACTTATAAGAATTAAACAAGTCCCTAAGAGTGCGGCATTTTCACATGGAAACCCTGCGCTCCATCAGTGCAGCGGTACAGCCAGGAGAGTTTCTCACGTCTCTGGACCTGAAAGAAGCTTACTTGCACATTCCAATTTGGCCCCCTCACCAGAAGTTTCTGCGGTTTGCGGTGATAGGAAAACATTTCCAGTTTCGGGCCTTGCCTTTTGGCCTCTCCACAGCTCCCCGAACCTTTTCGAAGGTAATGGTGGTAGTAGCTGCTTTGCTCAGGCGAGAAGGTATCCGGGTTCACCCATACCTAGACGACTGGCTCATCAGAGTGGACTCCGCAACAGAGAGCCATCAAACTACAGCCAGAGTGGTCTCAGTACTGCAATCCCTGGGCTGGGTCGTCAATGTAGCCAAAAGTCACCTGACCCCCTCGCAATCTCTAGAATATTTGGGGGCACGGTTCGACACAGACTCGGGATATGTATTCCTACTTGAGCAAAGGCGGTGCAAGCTTCAGAATCAGGTCCATCTGCTCCAGAGGATGCCCTGCCCGGGAGCTTGGGACATTGTCCAGCTGTTGGGATCGATGACGGCCCTCTTGGATTTGGTGCCCTGGGCGACAGCGCACCTGAGACTTCTACAGTATTCCCTGCTTCAATGATGGTCTCCAGTATCTCAGGATTATCAATGCAGACTCTCTTGGCTCCCTGCGGCCCGACTCAAGATGGAGTGGTGGCTCTCAGACAGCATGCTGCGGCGAGGAATGCCGCTGGCGCTCCCCGATTGGTGCCTAGTAGTGACAGATGCCAGCCTGAAGGGCTGGGGCACACATTGCAAGGGGAAGCATGCCTAGGGTCTTTGGACACCCGACAAGTCGGAGTGGTCCATCAATTGCCTGGAGTTCAAAGCGGTGTTTCAGGTGCTTCTGGCCTTTCAAGTGACCCTGGAAGGATTGGCTGTCAGAGTGATGTCGGACACTGGATTACTCTAACAACACCTTAGGAAAATGGAGAAAGAAAACGCTCACACTCTCATCAAGAAGCTCAGAAGTTTTCTTTCTCCATTTTCCTAAGGTGGTGTTAGAGTAATCCAGTGTTTGCACAAGACTCTCCTTATGAGAACCAATAGCACTTTGCCATACAGGGACTCCTGAGGCAGGCTTGAACGGCTGAAACACGACTCGTGTTGAGTCCAGTTTTTTAAGCATAAACTCTTGCTGTGAAGTTTTTTCCCATTGCGGAGGTCCGCTTTCTTCTGTGTTTGCTGTTCTCCAGTATAGCCTTCTGGCAGATTTATTCCTGTTGTGCTTTGACTTCGGCGTCACACCCGGGTTGGGTACTCCTTTCCCTCCCAGGTCCTGAAGTCTGGTAGGGAGTTCCAGGTCTGGGTACACAGGCTTCAGTTTTGAGGGTTTTCCGCGCACCAGCCTCCTTCTCAGATCCCTTCGGTGGTTCTTTCTCCACTGTGGAGTCTGCAAGTGTCACTCCAAATATCTCATGTTTAGTCCTTTCGATTGGGCTTCAATTTCTCCAAGATTTTGTTGTTTCCACCAAGCTCTTGGGGTGTCTGGGGGTGCTTTTGTCTATAGGCTTCGGTTGCTCTCCAGCTCCTGCCTTTGTTCCACCTCAGATACTACTTCCTAGCTCTTCTCCTAGACTCTGGGAGTATTTCTTGGTTCTCTACCCAATGGCCTCTATTTAGCAATTCTTCCTTGAACCTGTGCCACACCAGGCCACTGTGGTGCTTCTTGCTTGGCTGTTGGAAGTCCTTTAGGACTGCGAGTCATCCTATGCCATTTCTACTGGATTCTGCGCAGCTTTCTGCGGATGATTGTCGTCCCTGCTCTCTGAAGACTGCGCTGCGCATCTTGGGTAAGCAGGGGAATGCCCCAGTTGGAGGCTCAGGGATGTTGATCTCTTGTTTGTCTTGGTTCGAGTATGGTTATGCAGCTGGCTTTGGATATCTTCTGTCCGTTGCTTTAGTTAGTTCTTTACGTGGCAGCTGCACCTTCTACAGCGGTTGGTTGGCCTCCCATTTTGGGTTACGTCGATGTTTGAGGAGGACTTACAAGTTCTCTGTTTAGATTGGGTTCTCCCTAATGCTATACCTATGCTATCATCTGGGATGGCTTCATTGTTCAGGGCTCCTGGTGTCAGTCTAACCAGGTTAAGTTTTCTGCCCTCATCCGGTCGAGATCCGCTAGATTTCTGTTTGAGGATGGTGCATTCAATCCCTTTCTTAGTCCTCAGAGGTCTTCTGATTTTGTTCCCTTGTTTTCCAACTGAAGGGATGTTTTCCTTTTTGGAAGTTTTTCCCTTTTGTAGGTTTGTTTCTTGTTTCTCTAGCTGGGAAATCTACTTTCAAGCCACACTTCCTTGCTAGATCAGGAAGGCTATGGTGTCTGTGTTTTGCAAGTGGGTATTCACACCCATCTGTCTTCTAACTGTGGCATCATACTTTCATAGAGAACAGATGGGTGTATACTCAGGGAGTACAGAGATTGGGTGTCTGCATGTTCTGCCGAGCTTTCCTTCTCTGGTTCCTTTCAGTTCCAGGTCTCTGCTTGTGCGTCTTCATCTTTGGTAGGACCAGTGTCTGTTGCAGGTTCTTAAAGTTCCCACACTATATAAGGACTCCTTTGCTACATCCCACACTTGTACCTGGATTCATCTGCTGCTGACACTAAGGAATGAAAAATTTTCTTACTTGATAATTTTCTTTCCTTTAGTCACAGCAGATGAACCCAGGACCCCAGGGCGTTAATTCTCAGTGACTTGTATTCCTCTCCCCATAGTGCTGCTTTGTTTAATTTTAGGTGTTGTCTTGGGCTAAGCCTTAACCTGTTTACAGTTCTGGATTAATCCTTTTCCCTGTGGGGGAGGAGAAATGTTACAATTCTGTTACCTTCTGCTTTGTTATGAAACATACTGACTGGCTATGGAGCATTCTGTCCCATAAGGCAGTGCAATTCAGAGCTCACTGTCTCCACCTGCCGGTAGATGGACACAACCCACAAGTACCTGTATTCATCTGCTGTGCCTAACATAGTAATATAGTAGATGACGGCAGAAAAAGACCTGCATGGTCCATCCAGTCTGCCCAACAAGATAAACTCATATGTGCTACTTTTTGTGTATACCTTACCTTGATTTGTATCTTGTCATTTTCAGGGCACAGACCGTATAAGTCTGCCCAGCACTATCCCTGCCTCCCAACCACCAGCCCCACTTCCCACCATCGGCTCTGGCACAGACCATATAAGTCTGCCCAGGAAAGAAAATGATCAGATAAACATAATTTTTCAATAAACTAAAAATACACATAGGACTAGGTTGGCACCCAAATTGGGGTGCTGGAAACAGTTGGTGCCCAGTGCTATTCTATAAAGGCCACTGTGGAATGAGCACTGTGTTGGATGTCAATTTCGCACCAAACTTTGGATGCAAGAACTTACACCAAGCTAAAACCTGGTGTAAATCCTGGTGCTCAAGTTGGGTACACATCTGTGGTATTCTATAAAAATGCATACAATTTTCCAGAATACAGACCCACCCATGTCCCTCCCATGCCCACACCCCCTTTGTAGTTACATAAGAATGCACACTTAAGTGCTATCCTATAACTGGTGCATAAGTGTATTTTTGCGCCAATCTGCCATTTTAGCCTTATTTGGGCACCTTATTAGTGCCTAACTTTAGGTGCCAATTATGAAATTCCCCAGATAGTGCAACATTAACACATTACTCATGTTTTTCTTTAAAATTTAACATAGTAACATAGTAGATGATGACAAAGACCTGCACACTCCATCCAGTCTGCCCAACAGTATAAACTCATAGCATATGATATGATATGATGTGATATAACATGTGCATACTTGATATATCCTTGTTGTTTTCAGGGCACAGACTGTAGAAGTCTGCCAAGCACTTGTCTTCCCAACTACTGGAATTGATGTCTAAGCACTGCTAATGCTTTTTTTTTTTTTTTTATTCTACTCTTTTCCCATATAGGAATTCTTTGTGTTTATCCTACGTATTCTTGAATTCTGTCATCATTTTTCTTCTACGACCTCTGTGGGAGGGCATTCTAGGCCTCCACCACTCTCTCCATGACAGGAGTTGTGTCAAGAAGCATTTTAAGTCGATCCCCCTGCAACCCATGAGATAATAGCAATATAGGAATGATTGCGCCCAAGTGAAGGACATCTGACATATCAGCCTTAGGATTTCCCAAACCCAATCCAAAGAGGAAAATTTCAAGCCATGGTGGCAGCTAGTACACCCATATTAAGAGAGAATAAAAGCATAAATCTTGCTTGGTCAAATGGTTAATGAATTGACAAAAATGTATTCTGTGGTATGTGCAAAGCTTCTAGCCACAAGACCACTTAGAAGTGGAAATTCTTCCCGCTTGTGAAAGCTACCTAGAAACAGTAAGCCTTAGTACCTTGTACACTAATTAGAGGCTTAGCCTGAGGTCAGAAACATCTGGAAATTGTAAAAGAATCTCTCAAAAAGAATTGAAACCAAACTGTCCATGCCAAACATAGAAAATTGATACTGTCCCTGGAGAGTGCTCAGGCTAAAGCTGTGTGTAAGTGGACCATTATGTTCAAAAACTATGAACCTCTAAGAAGCTTGCTAACAGGAGAAGCCGTCCCTGAATTCTCTAACCCTTTTCAAGGCAGGCTCATACCTCTCTTTAACCAGCAGCTAGTGAAAGTGTAACTTGCTTAGCCATGGGTTTTTGGCCCTTGTATGCATAGTATGAGGCCAGATATCTGTCTGATTGGACCAACACTTTCTGCAGAGTAAGGGGTCAGGTCTGAGGCACAGCAAAGGCAGGCTTTTAAATTATCCAAACTATGGTGATATTCAGCTGCTAATTAGATCATTGCAGGCCTAAACTAAATGTATATTAATGGAATGGTGACCGCATTTTTTTTCTATTTCTTCCGCTGTTTCCTATTATTTATTGGAGTTCTGCTGTCCTTACTAGTTGATTTAGATTATAAATCGCTTTGACACGCTTGCCAGGAAAGGCAGTAAAGTAAATATAAATAAAACATAATCATATAGGGTAGCGTATATACTTCAATATAGATAAGACTTCCCCCCCCCCCCCCCCCCCAAAAAAAAAAAATAAACATATAGGAATCCTGCTCAGAAGGAGTGGATTCCCAGAAGGAGAGGGAGGCAGGGCTGGTGGTTGGGAGGTGGGGATATTGCTGGGCAGACTTATATGGTCTGTGCCCGAGCAGGTGGTGGGGAGGCGTGGTTGGGAGGCGGGGATAGTGCTGGGCAGACTTATACGGTCTGTGCCCTGAAAAGGACAGGTACAAATCAAGGTAAGGTATACACAAAAAGTAGCACATTTGAGTTTATCTTGTTGGGCAGACTGGATGGACCGTGCAGGTCTTTTTCTGCCGTCATCTACTATGTTATTATGTTACTATTCAGACTTTTCTCCTCTCCCCTGAGGTGTTTGACAGTCCTGCCTTCCCTTCTCTTCTCTTCTCTTCCCTCCCTCCCCCATGGTTTCCCTTCTCCAAACCCTTGGTGCTCACTTTCAGCCCCCCTCTCCCCCCCCCCCCCCCCCCCCGGGCCTACCGGCCTACTTGTATAGTCCTATTGATCTACTAGAGAGTCAGGGTAAGAGCGATCCTCACTAGTTCCTTCCCATTCTGCCTTCCTCAGTCAAAATGGTTGCTGTGACTTCCAGTGGCAGTCTTGCATGATTTGCCACTGGAGGTTGCAGAAGCCTTTTTTGGTTATGGAGCCAGCACGGCCCAAGCATTGGGACTGAAGCTGGCACTGGCAGAATGCTGCTACCTGTGCTGGCTCTAATGCCAAAAATGGCTGCTTTTGACTTCCAGCGGCAATCTTGAAGTCACATTAGACATTTTGACTGAGGCAGCATGGGCAGGAACGAATGAGGATCACCCCTGCCCCGAATTACCACCAGGACTGTATGATAGGCTGAGGAGGGAGGGAGGACCCTACAGGTGGGTCTAGAAGGAGGGGGGTCTCAGTTCAGAGGGGGAGAGGTAGGAAGTGGGCACTTTTTTTTCCCCAAGGGGCCAGAGTAGGAGGGACACCACTGGAGAGAGAGGAGAGGGATTTTGGACATGACGGAAGAAGGGGGAGAAATGCTTGTTTATATTTGAGTTAATATTTTTCCCCTAAACCAAAGGGGTGAAAATATTAACTCGGTTTGTGTTCGGGCTTATGTCAAGGACTGTTTTGGCATCTGACTAAATTTTGTAGATCCTTCTGTTCAAACTCTCCCTTCCTTAGCATCCCTCCAGACCAGCCCAGAAAGTGACTGATGGGTTGTGCACGCCTTCCAGTAGTTGGAGACTGATAACTCTGATTCTCGAGACAGTGAATAAAGTGCCCTGGCTAGCTACAGGAGGATTCAGTATTCTGTCTCCAGCAGGTGGAAGGTGGTGAGACCTTCAGTCTCTTACTATTTCTTCTTCCTAGCTTTAAAAAAAAAAAGGGGTTTTACTGTTCTCATTTAATTCTGTGCACTGGTGTTTCTCTTCGCAGTCTGAGGCTGAGATCCGTGGCGGTTCTTGGTAAGCCTTAGGGGCGTCAAAAAAACATGTGAATGAACAAAGCATCTCTGCTTTAGTCTGTTTTACTTCTTTACTGCAGCCTTCCCGTGTTTTTTGGTTGGGTGATTGTTGGCTGTCTTCCTTCAGGGAGAATCTTTCTGATTTAACCCCCCCCGGCATTCACCAGTCTCACACTATGGTGGAAAAGCTTAGGTGCTGCACAGTCTGTCAGCGACTGGGTCTTACGGTGGCCGGAGTTTGCAGGTTCTACACTGCTAAGGAAATACCACTGGTTTCACTTTCATCTGAGCCCGCATGTTCGTCTGCCTCCATGGTTTCTCTTCAGTTCGATGTGGGTGCTCATGATTCGTCTGCTCCGGTTTTGGTGGGAAACACAGCCATTTTGGATAAACAGCTTGTGGTAGAGGGGCTGACTCCTGTTCATGAACAGTTGTCGGTGGCTTCTTCGATGCCTTCACCGAAGTAGAAGGGAGTTCCTGAGGGGATATTCCCTCCTGAATTTGTTTTACAGACGTATCGGGCTTTTGTTTTACAATAAGCTGCTCCCTCTGCAGCAGCGTCTTCTGTATCAGAGAGGGCTTTATCATCTGCTAAGTGCCCAAGGGTTTCCTGGGACCTTGAGGATGAATATGCATCCGACACAGATCCTGAGATGCCCCTCCTTGAGGAAGATGCTGACTTGGGGGGGGGGGGGTATGGAATTCTCAGAGGATGCTGGTCCTGTGGATCCAGTTGAGGATGCACTCCTACCTGGAGAAGCTCATATCTTTAGTTTCTTCCACTTAAAATTTTGAGGAAGAATCCTTGGCTGTATTTAGTCAAGAGCATCAGAAAGACTGGTAAAACTTTTCCTGTGCATCTGGATATCAGAGATATCATCCAAGTACAGTGGGATGTACCAGATGTGCTATTTAGGCTTTCAGGATCCATGAGTCGTGTCTATCTGGTTTCTGAACAGGACTAGTCTCTTAAGCCTCCGGTGGTGGATGCAGTTGTCTTAAGGATTTCAGGATAGACATATGGAGTCTCTGTTAAAGTCTAGCTTTGGTGTCTCTGCTTTGGCGGTACAGGCAGCCATTGGTGGATCCTTGGTAGCCAGGGCTTCTTTTCGCTTGTCAGAAAAGGTTTTGGATAGGTCTTTGGATGATTTTTCCTATAGACAAGGAAGTGGCAAAAATTGAAATGGGTTCTGCCTTTTTAGCGGATACCTTATATGATTTACTGAGAGCTTCTTCTAAGTCTGTGGCAATGAGTGTTGCTGTGTGTCGATGCCTGAGGTTTTGAGGTTGGTCAGCTGATGAAGCTTCTAAATCTAAGCTTAGTAAGTTTCCTTTTTGAGGATCCTTTCTTTTTGGTGAAGAGCTTGATGATAAATTTAGTCAAGAGTCTAGGAGATGCTAAGGCATTCCTCGCCTGCCTGAGGATGGTCAGAGGTCAGCTGGTCGAGGTTAACTTTCCAGTCAGGGTCATGGTAGAGATCTTTGTTCAGATCTGGTAGGTGTTCTGACCTGGTTTTACAGCCTGCTTTACTGACACAGACTACTCAGTAATTACTGTGGATTCTTTTGGATTCATATTAGGTAAATGAGACTTATTAGAGGTTCTAAATACACAATTATTAAGCTATATACACAATGATTAGCTATATAACTGAAAAGAAATAATACCTATCTATAAACAATCATTATATCACTGGTACCTACATCCAAGCAATGCTAGGAGTTTCTAGACCAGGAAAAGAAGCAATAAACAATCATTATACATCCATCCATCACTGGTCCTTACATTACCAAGGCTTTTTACATCAGCTAAGAGAAACCCCTTTTTCAATGAAGCCGAAGTCTCATGACCAGGAGTCTGATTCTATGCGATGCGTCCACCCATAGATAAGCTTCCAGCTTCACTGTAAAAGGCCCCCCCCCCTTTTTTTAAATTAGGCTTAGAACTCATGTTCAGAGCTAAGGAAAATTACAGAATACTTGAGAATTTCTCTGTTTAGGTAAACAGGCCATACTGTGGGAATGTGGTCAAATGTTTCTCAGTCCAGGTGGCCAGTCTGAACTCTAAACAGGCTCCACCTCTCCCTTCACTTACCAAATTAATTAGAGCTGTGTCGTATCTTCTACATTCCAACTTATTTTCACAGAGTCAAAGTTAAACAATCATTTTAATGAGCGAGTGCAATGTGGGTCAAGGCAGAGTTGAAAAACAATTTTTTAAATTCACTTCCACTATAGTAGGGTAGCTACGGCTCAGAGATCTCGATTTCCCCCCCCCCCCCCCCCCCCGAGATTTCAGTCCTTTCGTGGTTCCTGGCAGGGTGGCAGAGATGCGGGTACTTCATTCCAGTCACCAGCTCGTCCTTCCCAATTAAGGTCATCTTGGCCCAACCTCTGATTCCTGTAGGAGCTCGCTTAGCTCAGTTTTATTGGAGGTGGGCCCAGATTACCTCATATCAGTGGGTTCTCGAGGTTATTTGTGACGGGTACACTTGTAGAGTTTGCGTGG
Organism: Microcaecilia unicolor; assembly: GCF_901765095.1. NCBI lineage: Eukaryota > Metazoa > Chordata > Amphibia > Gymnophiona > Siphonopidae > Microcaecilia > Microcaecilia unicolor. The sequence goes on along the minus strand of NC_044041.1, from coordinate 33,634,660 downwards.
CAGCTGCTAGATGCCTTCCTGGAGTCTCCCTGTTGGTCTTGTATCAAAGTGGGAGCGCTCAGGGATACTTGAGGCTTCTTGAGTTACAAGCTGTATGCCTGGTTCCTCCTTCAGAGATCAGAACAGGGCACTATTCTTTTTACTTCATTGTTCTGCAGAAAGAAGGGTCCTACCGGCCGATTTTTAGATCTTGAAACAGCCAACCGAATGATCAAGGTCAGTTTTCATATGGAAACTCTTCACTCCATCATAGTTTTTAACGGCTGTAGACTTAACAGAAGCCTATCTGCACATCCTGATTTTGGATGTTCCATCAGCAGTTTCTTCGCTTTGTGGTTTTGGGCAGGCATTATCAGTTTTGGGCTTTGCCTTTCAGCCTCGCTATGGCTCCTTGAACATTCACGAAGGTCGTGGTGGTGGCTGCGGCTCTCAGGAAAGAGGGCATTGTAGTTCATCCTTACCTGGACGATTGGTTGATCGGTGCAAGGTCGTACCAGGAGAGTCTGCAAGTCGCGGCTTGGATTGTCCAGTTTCTTCAGTCCCTTGAATCGATGGTAAATCCTTTCAAGAGTTGTTTAGTGCAGTCTCATCCTCAGATACCTTTAATCTCCTTCAGTACTTTTCAAGGGTGAGTGCTTCTCCCACAGAGCAGAATTGCCAAGCTTCAGGATCAGATTTGTACTCTCCTATGCAAACAGGTACTGTTCGAGAGACTATCTTCAGATCTTACACTCCATGGCAGCTATGGTAGAGGTAGTTCCTTGGGCCAGAGCGCACATGAGACCTCTACAGAAGTCTCTCTTGTCCCATTGGTCTCCGCAGACAGATTTGCGGACTGTAAAACTGCTGCTCAGAACTTTCGAGTATGGGAGTCTCTGTTGGTGGCTTTGGACACAAAATGTGACCAAGGCAGTTCTTTGGATCTGCCTCAGTGGATAATAGTAACAACCAATGGCAGTCTCAGGGGTTGGAGAGCTCACTGTATGGGGCATCTTGCTTAAGGCCTGTGGTCCCAGAAGGAATCATGTTGCTCGATCAATCTGCTGGAAACACGAGCAATTCGTTTGGCTCTGCAGGCTTTTCAGCATCTAGTCAGAAACAACCCCATGCGTGCTCTCTGACAATGCGATGGCAGTGGCATGTCAATCGGCAAGGAGGGACGAGGAATCTGAACAGGAAGAGGCTCTTCTCATTGTTTGGGCAGAGCATCATTTCTCAGGGCTGTCTGTGTCTCATGTAGCAGGGACAATGAATGTTCGAGCAGACTTTTAGTCAGTACACTCGGAGAATGGGAACTCGGTGTGGAAAAAAGTTCCAGCTGTTCTCAATTGCTGGGGTATTCCCATCATGGATCTGATGGCAACAAATCTAAATTTCAAGGTGACGCGATTCTTCAGTCGCAGGAAGGATCACAAAGCGGACGGCATAGATGCTGTTCTTCAGATTTGGCTGTCGGAGCTTCATGTGTTTCCTCCAAGGCCTCTTCTAGGGAAACTCGTTCAAAGGATTGAGGTGCACAAGGGGCTTGTAATCTTGGTAACGCTGGATTAGCTCACAGGCCTTGGTATGCTGATCTCGTGCGCCTTTCCTGTCACTTTCATTTTTTGGAGTTTTCTAGGGAATGAGTGGTTTTGTCATGTTCCATCTTTCCTTCCTAAGGTCCAGTTGAGATTTCATATGAACCAAACGGTAGTTTTGCCAGTATTAGGTTCTTTCTCCAGATCAGAAGACCAGTGGTGTTTGCATAATCTGGATGTCAGGAGAGTTCTGAAACAATATTTGCAATCTACAGAGGAGTTTAGATGATCAGATCATCTTTTTCTGCTGCTGAAGTTCCTGCAAACGGTTGGCAGTGTCTAAACCCACCATTTCTAGGTGGCTTAAGGAGATGATTGATTCTGCTTACCTTCTTTCCGGGAAACCTATTCTAGAGGGAGTAAAAGCCCACTCTACCGGGGGCAAGCAACGTCATGGGCTGAGCATTTTTTTGGTGCCTCCTTTGGAAATATGTAAAGCAGCAACATGGTCTTCCTTGTATTCTTTTTCAAAACATTACAGACTGGATGTTCAATGTCGTCAAGATGTGGTTTTGGGAGGCAAGTATGCTTACAGCGAGATTTAGGGTCCCTCCCATGAATGTACTGCTCTATAACTTACCATCAGTCACTTTCTGGGCTGGTCCGGAGAGAAGCTAAGGAAGGCAAAATTAGATCTTATCTGCTAGCTTGCTTTTCTTTAGTCCCTCTGGACCGGCCTGGATCCCTCCCTGTTAGGTCATTTTCAAGTACCTTATTTCCAGTTCTTTAAGACTAGGTTAGTTTACAGGTTCTTTAGTTTCTGGATTAGAGCTGCTTTGACTCTTTGTGATTTGTGACGAGTTTATTACAAAAAAAAAAAATGCAACTGGACAGCTACATGCCTTATCCTGTATGCTCACAGTGGCTGTTTGAGTTCTCTGCACAGAATTTGCTTTTTTTTTATTTTCTTGTTTCTCTCCTGTTTTGTAAAGATAGTACTGAATCCTCCTTTAGTTAGCCAGGACTCTTATTGGCTCTCTCGAGAATCAGAGTTCTTGGTTTCCACCTGCTGGAAGGCGTGCACAACCCATCAGTCACTTTCTGGGCCGGTCCAGAGGGACTAAAGGAAAGCAAATTAGCAGGTAAGACCTAATTTCTCCAACACTCCAGGCTTCCCTTTTCTCCATTTCACCTTAACCCCAGTCCAATTCAAAATAAATTATTATTATTATAAATCTCCAGCTCCTCATCTTGCACTCTTTCAAGATCTCTCTGTACTTATCCTCTTGCCAAACCTCTAACTCTCCCTCTTTCACCCCTTCCAGCTACCTGTCTTTCTTGACCATTCTTTTTCTATTTCTTGTTTCCTCTTAGCAATGGCCTGGATAAAATGGACTGCTTCCCAGTTTCTCGGTGGATGGGTTTTTTTTTTTTTAATTATTTTTTATTGTCACCAATGCGATACATAGGCACATCTACAATGTTTCAGGTAGTATCAAAAGCAGTTCCATACAGTAGATGGCCTGAGCAGCATCCAATAGTAAACAAAGATTTAACAACTTAGGTTTTGTAATGCCATAAACGTGTCGGCTTTTTTTAAAATACCCCCTATCCATTCATCTCATGCATCCCATTCCTTCTCACACCATTCGCTTCAAAAACACACCCTATTCCCTCCCATCCCATCCCCGCCACCTTCCCTCTTTACCCTAACTGCTGTAAACAATCTGTCCACACCTTCGAATATTGCTTGTTTATGGATTTTAGAGATTTGGCATAGATCCGGCTTTCATATTTGCCGACTTCCTGCATCCTGGTCTTCCAGGCTTCAATTGGTACACTCTCAGCGGAGGTCCAAAATTGCAAAATAGTCTTTTTGACTAGCAATAATGTCATATATATGAATCTCCTGTATGGTTGCGATAGGCCCTGTGTCAACAAAAGATTTTGATCTCCCAGTAGTAATGTTATATAGTCCCACTCTATCTGCTTGTGAGTGACCTGTTGTATTATTTGAAATGCCTCGTTCCAGATAGATAGGCTCGAGCACTCCAAAAAAGAGTGGAGAAAGGTACCCCCTCCCCGGCGGCATCTGTCGCATTGTCCATCCCCCCATAAATCCATAGCTGCCCCTTTAGCTTTGGTAATATAAGCTCTGTGCATTATTTTGTACTGCGTTTCCTGTAAATCTGCTGTCTTGACCATGGCATATAATGTGTTAAAAAGCCGATTAAATGTTTGAATTGTGTATTTCGTATTCAATTCCCTGTTCCACTGCTCTATCAACCGTTCCATCCCCCCTGTTGGAGTGTGCATTTGTAGTATCTTATACCATGTGGAGATGCTGTTTACTTTAAATGGAGTGCGAAGCAGAATCTTATCCAATAGGCCCCACGTCCACTTGTCCCCATATTTCCCTTTAAGGGAAGATTGATAATGCCTCACCTGTATATAATGCAGCAAGTTGTAGTTAGGGATATCCCATCTCTCTTTTATTTGATCAAAAGACTCTATATTATCCCCGCCCTCTACTAAAAGGTGACCCAGTATTCTACACCTGTTCTGTTGCCATTTAGTAAACATCGAGTATCCCATGCCCGCCGGGAAGTCCGCATTGCCCACAAGGCCCAAGAAGGGAGACGCGTCAGGTGATCGATCTTGATGTCCTCTCCACCAGACCCAGGCCCTCCTGAACGGTCTCAGGAAAGCCAATTTGCTCACTAATTGCGGATTCGTATTTGTCCGCATATGAATCAAGTTTACAAAAGACCACGGTCGACTCCAATCTTCCAACCCTCCGTGCGGCAAAAACCGGTAGTGATCTGCCAACCCTTCAAAGATAAACCGCATTAGCGCTGCAACATTATAAATGCGCAGGTCAGGTAATCCCAGACCCCCGGCCCCCTTGCTATATACTAATTTCTGGTGTCCTATCCTTGCTCCCTTCCCATGCCAAATAAAGGAGCGGATTATAGAGCGAAACAATCGCTCTTCTTTCTGTAGGAGCCAAATAGGAGCTACTTGTAGGGGATAAAGAACCTTGGGCAACATAACCATTTTCTGGAGGGCTATTCTCCCCATCAGGGACAACGGCAGGTCCTTCCAACGGGCACACAACTGCTTAATTTTTTCCACCGGGTCTATTACATTCTTGCGATAAAATGTCCTCGCGTTAGTGCTTAAGAAAATGCCTAGATACCGCATTGCTCCCTTGGCGAATGGAATCGGTAGTTCCTCTACTCCCGGGTCTCCAGGTTGCCCCGATAGGGAGAGTACTTCTGATTTGGAGCAATTTACCTGCAACCCTGACAGATCCCCAAATTCATCCACTATGGCCAAAGCCTTTGGCAAGTCCGTAGGGGCATGGGCCAAATACAATAAAATATCATCCACGAATAAGTTAAGTTTGAATTCCCTGTGCCCCACTCGCAGCCCTCGGATTGTCCCACTGCTCCTTATTTTAATTGCAAGTGGCTCTATTGCCAGGAGAAAGAGAAGGGGTGAGAAGGGGCACCCCTGCCGAGTGCCTCTGTGTAGAGCGAAGCTTTCTGTTAGTTTCCCATTAACTAACAACCTGGCTAGGGGATTTGTATAGAGAGCTTTAATCCACGATAAGTATGGCCCCGTTATCCCATACCTTTCCAGAACCCAGAATAGGTACCTCCAAGAAATGCTATTGAAAGCTTTTTCCATGTCCAATCCCACAATAGCTTTCTTTCCCCCACTCTCTCTGTATTCCTGTATGGTCACCATGGCCCGCATAATATTCATGGATGCATATCGCCCCAGTACGAATCCAACCTGATCTGCATGTATCAGGTGTGGAATTACTACATTCAATCGTTTGGCCATTATGGCCGCTAGCAATTTCACATCCTGGTTTAAAAGTGAAATTGGGCGATATGATCCTACCTGCGCCTTGTCTTTGCCCGGCTTTGGCAGTAATACCACATGGGCCATGTTGCTCTGAAATGCCAACCCCTCTCCTATGATTCCATTGAACCAGTCTCTCAGTGGTTCCGTAACAAGGTCCGCCAAGATACGGTAGTACTCTGGGCCGAACACGAGTCTTAGTCAGCTTCAAAGCTTTTATACCCTGTTTGATTTCCTGTCCCAAGATGGGTGTATTTAAAGCTTGTAGTTGATCCGCTGTAAGTTGTGGAATGTGTATTGCCTGTAAGAACCTCTCGCACACCTCAGGGTCGAACTCCCTAGCCTTATACAGGGAACTGTAGAATTGTACAAATTGCTGCATTATATGGGCCTCTTCAGTATATACCTTCCCCTCTGTATCTTTAATGGTAGTAATGATCTGCCGTTTACGGGGTGGTCTGACCATGTTAGCTAGTAATTTCCCTGCTTTGTTGCCCCATTTGTACAGCCTAAAGCGTTGAAAGTATATATCTCTCTCCGCCCTTTGGGTCAATATGTCATCAATTTGCTTCCGAATCTGCATTATCTGATTTTTATAAGTTACCGATAAGGACCCCGTGTGGGCTCTCCGTAGCTGGTGATATTCTTTAGATAGCTTTAAGAGATCGGCCTCCCTTTTTCTCCTTTGCCCTGCTATATATGCTATGATGTCACCTCGTAATACTGCCTTCGAGGCCTCCCAATATGTGCCCGCGTCCACCCCTGATGTCTGATTGTGTCTCTGATATTCGAGCCACCTGTTTCTCAGAAACCCGTGAAACTCTCTATTATTATATAGAGTTGGAGAAAATCTCCACACCCTTTCTTCTGGTTCTGACGCAAATGAAATATTCAGAGTAACTGTGGAGTGATCGCTCAGTGTCGTGTCTAAAATGCTTACTTTAGATAATCTGTGCAACCAGGAAGTAGTAACTAGCATATAATCCAGCCTAGAGTACACATTATGCGGGTGTAAGTAAAACGTATATTCTTGATCATGTGGGTGCAACAGACACCAAATATCTACAAGTCCTAGCTGAGAGGCCACAAAGTTCACCCCTTTGTTCTCCCACGTCCCTCCTCGAAGTCTTGGGGGTTTACAATCAATGGAGGGGTCTGCCACTACATTGAAGTCTCCCCCCATCACTACCAAGCAATCCGGAAAGGTCACTACTTTGGCCACAATGTCTGAGAAGAACTTGGGAGAATAGGTATTTGGCCCATAAATATTGCACAAGAGTATGTGTTGTCCCCACAGTTCGCCCAGGATGAGCACATACCTCCCCTCTCTGTCCTGAATTACTTTGTGAGTGTTAAAGGGTATATCTTTGTGTATTAGCACAGCCACTCCCCTTTGCCTGGAATTGAATGATGAGTATTCCACCTCCCCCACCCAGCTCCTTCGTAGTTTTTGGTGTTCTATCGCTGACAGGTGGGTCTCTTGCAGGAAGGCAATATCTGCTCCCTCCTTCCGCAACCAGGAAAGCAATTTAGTTCTCTTAACTGGTGAATGCATGCCATCTACATTGAGAGTAATTAGCTTTAAATTAACCATGATCCAGATATATGTGATCAGTAACATAGATTTGAGTGTTATACGTCCCGCCAGCCTCCCAGCCTGACCAGCGAGCGTCTACCTGTGTCTTTTCAATGGAACAGACTGTCACAGATGTTATACTTATCTTATTCCCATCCCTCCCCCTCCTAGCCCCCCTCCCTCCCTCCTCCCTCCCACTCCACACATACATCCATCTCATCCACACCCCTCACCCGCTGCATCCAGACCCCTTCCCCTTCCTCCCGTTTTCCCCCCGTTCCTTCCCCTTATTCAATCCCCTCCCTTCTATATCTCCCATCCTTCTCCTACCCGATACCCGCAGAACATCAAGTGCCTCCCCGGGAGTTCCCCTTAACAAGAGTGTTATAACATTAAACTGACCATAACTTGGGGTTCTAATAATGCAGCTTAAACCCATTCCTATTACATCTACAGAACTAACCCCTCCCTCCATATGCCTATAACCGAAATAGAACATCTCAAAAGATCTAACATAAACCAAAACAGGTTCCCCACTTCTTACACCACTTCCCTCTCCTTGTTGCATCTGATGCTTACAGTTCAGTGCCACCGAGTAGCATGTCCGATTACTCAGATCTCTGATTAATCCCAGTAGTTTTATAGGAGCACATGCGGTTGCTTGTAATTAAAGTTTCCGGTACCACTGCCGTACCGATTCACTTCAGTCACGGATCTTGTTCCTCCCCACGAGCTCCGTTCTCGTTGATTTTCTCCATTAGCGCTTTTGCTTCTCCCGGGTCGCTGGCGTACATCACCCGATTTTCATGCCAGACCTTCAGTTTTGCCGGATATAGAAGGGCAAACTTGACTCCTTTTTTGTGCAAGTCTGTACACGTGGGCGCCATAGCTTTTCTTAGCAATGCCACTTTCGTGGAGTAGTCATTAAAGAGAAGCAATCTGTGGCCTTCATATGTCAGTGTTTTCTTTGCGCGAGAGGCCCTCAGTAGCTCTTCTTTCACCTGCCAGTTGGTAAAATGGCCGATTACCGTTCGAGCTCTGGCATTCCTTTCAGCTCACGCCCCTATCCGGTGTGCCCTGTCGCAGCATGCTTTAGTTTTGTCCATTACAATGCCCAGCTGATCCGGGAGCCAAGATTCAAACAAATTACATAGTTGTTTGTCCGGTACCTCCTCGGGAAGCCCAACAATTCGCAAATTATTTCTCCTTGCTCTGTTTTCTTGCTCTTCCATGCGGTCTCGTAGGTCTCCTGTTTCCTTTTGGAGCGTTGAAATTTGGGCCGCCATACTCCGCATATCATCCTCTCCCGATGCTATCCTTTTCTCCACCTCGGCAATGCGATGGGCTTGTGCATCAAATTTGCCATTGATTTCATCCACCGCTGTTTGTAATTTGCCCAGCCGGTTCTCTAGAGCCTCCGACACCGAGCGCGTGATTTCCTCGATCCACTCTCTTGTATGCGTGTCAGGCTCGCTCCGCGCTCGCTGTGGCGGGGACTCCGCCATTTTCTTTTGCGCCGAGGCGTCCAAAGCTTTAGCTCCCCGCTGCGGCTTTATTGGCATACCTCAAGGATTCCGCTCGGAATTATGGCGTTCTCCGGGCTCTTTTCCTTGTTTGATCGCTCCTCACCCTCAAAGGTCAGTTTGAATCAATCAATATAGCTATTTATAGCTGATTTTAGCCGATCTCCCGAGGAGCCACTCTCCCCCACGTCCTCTCAGGCAGCAGGCATCACGTGACCCCCCCCCGGTGGATGGGTTTTATGGATCAAAACCATAAAATCTCCTCTTCCTGCTCATATCTTGGTTCATGGAACAAATTTGCACATGATTTGTAGCAGACCTCCAAAGCTCCAGGGAACCACTAGCACAAAAACAAACAAGGTCATGGTTGTGGGGGGGTGTTTATGTTTTCATCTGCAAAGACTGAAACATTAACACACAACCAGATGCTGAAGTGCTCCCCTGAAGAGGCTAACCCCACTCCCACCCCAGTATTTGAAATATGCATGGTCCATAATTTAGTGCATAAATGGAGCTTCTAATTCTTTCCCGTACGGCATAGGAGCCTGAGCTGGTCCTATTTCCATGATTCATGCTTTGAGTTTCGGACATCCTTTTGCCCAACTATTTCGCAAGCGGTAGGAGATGAAAATGCACAATAAATTATATTTAAGGTGAGAACTTCAACCTTTATAAACAGTTGAGAGGCTCATAGGTTGAGAGAATTCTCACAACAGAAATCGTCAGCTTGCTACAGAGAAAAAGGAGACAGCAACAGAGGAAACCAGCAAAGGGGAACGTGCAATTAGTGGGCACCAAGTTAGTTTTTACATTATATGCAACTTGACACTAGATAACTGTATCCAATTCCACTCCCCAGCAGTCAGAACTTGAGGAATATAGGCATGCAACATAGTGATATCTCCTAGGAAGCTTTTTGGTTTGGGATTTTTTTTGAGCCCAAAGCAGCAGAAGGCTGGGTGAGACTATTGCAGGGGAAGAAAAAGGTGGCTGATGCAGGGGGGCAGGGGTTGGAGAAAGGATGGTGATAAGCATGGAAAATGCCACTTTGCAACCCTACAGTTTTCCTCTTGGTCCCAATTACATGCCTACAAGCAGTAGCCAGAAATACTTTTAAGCAGGGTATTAGAACAACACACATTATCTAAGGCTGTCTTGACTCTCAAAGACAGGAAGCCATCATGATTACAATCCGTGCACATGTGCTTAACAGAAAAGCGATAAATGTGGCTCAGATAAAGAATCCAGAATCTTACTTAGAAGGTGCTGTATACAGAGCATGGGCAAATGTGCACCAAAGACCTTGAAACGGTGGTCCAGTCATTGATTCTAAGTCTCTTACACTACTGTTATGCCCTATATCAGGGCACAACTGTGGAGTCTTTGAAATATATCCAGTTGTTCATTGTTATAAAGTTCTGCAACTAAATTTACTCTTTGTGGGATGAAAGACCAAGATTCTCTTACTGGCTAAACGTCACTGGCTTCCAAGTGAGACTTAAGATTGTGCTTTTATGTTTGGGTGCCTATATAGGGGGCACCCAAACCATCCATAAAATCTCTTGTTTGAACATACATCCACTTGAATGTTTCACTATTGTCAGATTTATTTGTAATCAGATTTAAAACTACTTATTGCTATGCTGCTAGCTTGCTAGTATTGTCTTTAGAAATATACTTCCATTAAGCTCTCATGCACAAAATAACTTTAAGTAAAGGGAGGTGTATTCTGGTTCTATAGCAGGGGTTCTCAACCCAATCTTTGGGACACACCCAGCCAGTCATATTTTCAGGATATCCACAGTGAATTTACATGATCGATTTGCATTCAATGGAGGCAGTGTATGCAAATCTATCTCATGCATATTCATTGTGTGTATCCTGAAAACCTGCTTGGCTTGATGTGTCCCAATCACTGGATTGAGAACCCCTGTTGTATAGGAAATGATTATACAGTCTTTGCCTTCCTTGAATGTTTTACTGAATTTTCTGATTCTTAACAGAATTAAGAATGTTTAAGATGTTTTTATTAAGAGGCCCATCTAGATTTCATTCTGGTATGTAATGCAGTCTTTACAAGATATTGTTCTCTAAGTTATGTAGTAAGTTTGGACATTTTTGTGGAAGGTCTAGAAAGGTTTTAGGAGCAAGTTGTCATCCTGTTGGTTTCATGAACTTATTTTTCTCCAGTTTATAACCTCAGCAAACAAATGTCTCAAAATTCCCTTCTTTCCCTGTGTGATTGTTTAACTTTCCTGTATATAAATAGCGTTCCTTGTCATCAAGCAGATGAATCCATTATGAATGGGTTGTGTCCACCTACCAGCAGGGGGAGATAGAGAGCACTGAAAAACCATAGTGCCTCTTGGCCAGCTAGCTCCATCTGCCTCTCAGTATTCTCTATCTGCCCAGCAGGGTTGGACGCAGCTTATTCAGCTCCTTCAAAAATCTGCCTGGGGTGGCTCCTGGGCTTTTGCCAGTTGTAGCAGGGGTGTTGTGGCTATTGCAGCTTCACTTTAAAGGCACATAGGTTAGCCCTTTCCCTTCCTTACCCTTCCCCCTATGTGGATGCAGGCATATAGGGTTGCCCTGTCCCTGCCTTTCCCACACTCTTCTATGTGGATGCAGGCACATTGGTTCGTCCTTTCCCACTCTCCTGGACCTCCGGAGTGCCTCTGTAGCTGTTGCCTCTAACTTTCCTCACAGCGTTAAAAAAAAAAAAAAAAAAAAAAAAAAAAAACAACAAACGTGCTGGTTAGAGCTGCGATTCTGAGGCTTACTTCTGTCTGTGCAGCGTGACCAGAGCTCTGTGACTCGGTCTGGTGAGGTAAGAGAGTCTTGCAGCTCCTCCGGGGAGGGCTCGCGATCGGGACGTTTTTGGCGCGAATCCGCCATTTTGAAATTTCAGCTGTTTTCGGCGATAGCTGTGGCGGTTGTTAAGCGCTGTTCACGTTGTGGCAAGCGCAAATCCACAGCGGGGCTCTGTAAATCGTGCTCTTCAGACGTCAGGGCCGGCCCAAGCATGGCGAGCAAGGTTTCTTCCTGCTCGGTGGAGCTGGCAGCGGGCGCCATCTTGGATGCGCCGCATGGCTCGACCCCCGCAGGAGCGAAGGAGTCTGAGGCCGGAGGGGAGCCTCAGATGGAGGCTACCAGAGGAGCTGCTGACCCCGGATTGGAACCGGGAGGCCAAGGTGAGCCTTTCTCCCCTGAGTTTGTGTTGCTTTTACATAAAGCGTTCATGTTAAAAAGAGCTCTGCCGCAGATGTCTGACTGCGTTGCTACTTGGTTCCCCTCCAGTGGAGACCGGCCTGGTATTGCCGTCAGGCGTTTTTTCCCCAGACAGTTGGCCGCAAGACAAGCACAGAAGGGTAAATTTCCCTTCAGAGAGTGGCGCACCCCCACCCCGTGGTCGAGCTGTGGGGATTCTGAGGGGTCTGGCAGGCCTTCGTGGTCCGAAGATCCAGAGGAAGGTGTAGTATTGCCACTGGATTCAGATGATCCCACTTCGGTTAGGATTTTCCACCGCGAGGTTTCTTAGAGGGGTGCTTCGGCTCCGTCCTCCCGTGTGGGCTCCATGTCTGGCCTGGAGCCTGGGGTTAGTTTTAAAGGCCCTTCAGTGTTCGCCCTTCGAGCCACTTAGGCGAGCTTCGGAGAAGGATGTGACTCTAAAGACTTTTTGGTGGCCATTACATCGGCGAGACGGGTGTCTGAGCTCCAGGCGCTGTCCTGTCGAGACCCATTTCTGCAATTCTCAGAGTCCGGAGTAGGTACGTACTGTGCCTTTCCTTCCTGCCTAAGGTGGTTTCAGCGTTTCACTTAAACCAGCCTATTTATCTGCCCTCCTTTCCAGAATCTTTTGGGCAGTTGCACTTTCTGGATGTGCGCAGGGCTCTGTTGTAGTATCTGCAGATGTCTAATGCTTTCAGGACCTCTGATCACCTTTTTGTATTGTTGTCAGGACCTCGCAGAGGGTCTCCAGCGTCTAAAGCCACTATAGCCCGTTGGCTTAAGGAAGCTATTTTTTCTGCTATCTGGTTGGCCTCTGCCTGACGCCTTTAAGGCACATTCCACAAGAGCAATTTCTTCCTCTTGGGCTGAGACGGGAGCACTCTCTCTTTGAGATATGTAGTGCAGTTACTTGGGCTTCTAAGCTCTCTTTTGCCCGACATTACAGGCTGGATGTGGCTGCCAGGAGGGACACGCTTTTTGGAGCACAAGTGCTTGCGCATCGTGTGGTTTATTCCTGCCCTATTTAGGGATTGCTTTGATACATCCCATTCGTAATGGATTCATCTGCTGCTGATGACAAGGAAGGGAAAATTAGGTTCTTACCTTGGTAATTTTCTTTCCTTTAGTCACAGCAGATGAATCCATGATCCCTCCCTGATTGACTCTGTTTTGGGTTCAGTTTTTCCTGCAGACATGTTCCCTCATTGGGAGAAGTTGGAAAACAGTCTTCAGGATTTCTGTTCTGCTACAGGAGGTTGAGTTCGTTCTTCCTTTGTGTTATTGCTCCTGTTCTGGGGCGTTCGTTCGCTGTGAGGAAAGTTCATGTTATGCTACTTTGCGGTTTAACACTGTTTTGGAAGCTTCAAAATACTGAGAGGCAGATGGAGCTAGCTGTCCTAGAGGCACTATGGTTTTCAGTGTTCTCTATCTCCCCCTGCTGGTAGGTGGACACAACCCATTCGTAATGGATTCATCTGCTGTGACTAAGGGAAAGAAAATTACCAAGGTAAGAACCTAATTTTCCTTTAGCACACAGTTGTGTATGTGAGTGTGTGAAAGATGATACAGCACAATGGTAAAAAAAAAAAAAAACAAACCAATGCCAAAGTACCCCCTTTGCAAAAACCAACCATGGAGAAACAGAACAAAAATGTAAGCCACATTGAGCCTGCAAATAGGTGGGAAAATGTGGGATACAAATGCTACAAATAAATAAATAAAAGGGAATGACCAGAGAAGTACCAACCAAGGGAAGCTTATTAAAAAAAAATCACATTAAAAGACATACAGTCCATAGAGATCTATAAAATCTTTTAAAATATCAAGACTCAACACAGTCCTGCGTTTTGGCATGCAGTGAACCTGCCTCAGGAGTCTTAGCTTCAATTGGACTTGTAAATCCCTTGTACTGTTTACAAACAGATATAAATACACCACCATCAACTGATATGCAAACTGAGCACTTAGTTTTAGCAGCAAAACCCAAAAAGCTCAGTTTGCACATCAGCTGATGGTGTTGTGTTTATACCTGTTTCTAAACAGTACAGTACAAGGGATTTACAAGTCCAGTTGCAGTTGACTGTTGAGACAGGTGTGCCAGAATGCAGGACTGCGTAGAGTCTTGATATTATATTTTTAATAGATTTTATAGATCTCTATGGACTGTCTTTTTATAGGATTTTTCCCTTGGTTGGTACTTCTCTGGTTGTTCCCCTTTTTGTTCTGTTTGTCCACAGCACATTAGTCTGCAAGGAGGATTTGATGTCAGCAGTGATGATAGAAACTGACAGCTAAGTTCTGTAGCATATTACATGACAACAAAAATTACTAAATATACACAGGAGAGGTAAGAGTCCTTGTCTAGGTAGGTCTTTAAAGCAGAAAGGTTTCCCCAAATGTTGTTCCTTGTGTCCTTTGAGAGACAGGGAATTATGTATTTTAGAAGCTTGATTTTTTTCCCCTCCTGTATAATTGGTCATAAAATCCTTCTTCCTTCCTATGGAATGTATGAGAGAATAGCTTTTGATTGTTAAATGGCAGACTTGGGAGTTCAACCTCAAACCTGGAGAGAGCAGGTCCAATATGCACTGTGAAATTGGAGCCAGAGAAAACAAAACTATTTCTTATAGTGGCATGCAAATGACATTTCACTTACAGACCAGGGGAGAATGGAGGGTTGGAAAAAATTATATATAAATAGCAGAACATTATCTAGTAACATAGTATGCGATGGCAGATAAAGATCTGAATGGTCCATCCAGTCTGCACAAGAGTCATATTCATTAGTGTAAATTTCAGTCCAATGAATGTTGGTCATGTATTTAAACTTATTTGGGACCCAATGACTTTGTATCACTGTAGCGAGTTGGTTCTTTAAAAAAAAAAAAATCTAGTTGTCTAGATTGTAAGATGTTTAGATGGGTAATCAGTGTGAATGTGCTGGACTGTGGTTTGTTCTTTTCTGTACCACAGGTCCACAACCTGAGCGGTTTAGGCCTTAAAGTTTCAGGTATAAGGCGTTGGAAGGAATGACAAAGTACTGGGAGCAGTATATATTTTTGACAAGTGTTTTTGTAGTTTGGGTGACTGCAGGGCCGGTCCAACCCAGTAAGCGAGGTAAGCATGGCAGGAGGGCGCCGACCTCTGGAGGGCACCGCCGCACCATGTTGACCCTTGCCGCTTACCTCAGCTCCTGGACCCCGACAGCAGCGCTTCCTTCGGTTTCCTGCTCCGGTACCCACGCCGCCCTAGGGCATTTAAATCTTATATTTAAATTTACCTCCGACATCGCAGCAGCTGCGCAGCATCAGTGAAAGTACCACTGCCCGACGTCTCTAGTTTTCCCTTCGCTCGTCATTCCCTTCTCAGTGTCCCGCCCTCGCAAGGAAATGAAATCAGAAGAAGGTGGGACACTGAGGGAACGAACGAGCAAAGGGAAGGCTGGGAGACGTCGGCAGCAGCGCTTTCACTGACGCTGCGCAGCTGCTGCAACATCGGAGGTGAATTTAAACACAAGATTTAAACCAGAGAAGAGGGTGGGCAGGTGGACATGGGAGCGGGAGGTCAGGGGAGAGAGGAGCATTGATCGATGGACGATGGGAGGGCAGGGCCCAGGGAGACAGGAACAATTGCTGGACATGGAGGGGAGGGAGGAGAATTGCTGGATATGGATGGATGGAGGAGTGAAGGGGAGAGAGGAGCATCGATGGACAAAGATGGACATGGATTGGAGGGCAGGGCCCAGGGAGACAGGATAATTTGCTAGACATGGAGGGGAGGGAGGAGAATTGCTGGATATGGATGGAGGGAAGGGGAGAGATGAGCATCGATGGACAAGGATGGACATGGATGGGAGGACAGGGCCCAGGGAGAGAGGAGAAATTGCTGGACATGGAGGGGAGGGCAGGGGAGAACGAGGAGAATTGCTGGATTTGGATGGATAAATGGAGGGGGGCAGCCGGGGAGAGGAGAATTGCTGGATATGGATGGAGGGCAGGGGAGTTGCTGGACATGGGTGGATGGAGGGGAGGGCAGGGAGAAAATTGTTGGACATAGATGGAGGGGAGGGAAGGGAAGACAGGTGTAATATTTTCAATGATGCCATGGCTAGTAAAAGGGGTGTGACTACTGTAGGGGCGGAGCCATAGTGATCCCGCCCCTGGATGGGTAGGGGCGCCGACTAATAGGCTGCAGGAGGGTGCCAGAAACCCTAGGACCGGCCCTGGGTGACTGACTGCATGTTGTGATCTGTATACACACTACTTATGCTGTTTCTTGGGCATTGTTTGCATTAAAGGAGGCAGCAGAACAACAAACTGGAAATGTCCAAGAGCTTTTTCTTGTATTGTCCTGCAAATGTTTTACAAAAAGTGCTAATTCAGTGTTCCGGAAGTATAACTGCAGCTGCTCTGAAGTTATCTACCAGCCCACAACTTGGCCCCACTTAAGTTTGTGTACAAAATCCAGACTGCATCAGGGAGCTACATCCTGTGGTAATTTCACTTCCATTTGGAGAACTTTCCCATACTTGACTACTGATTAGAAATAAATTGCTTGCACAAAAAGCAAAACTGGACTCCCTGCCCCAAGTTTGAGTAATGCACGGCAAGGATGTTTTAAGTGTATGATTTAGTGCTGTGCCAGGAAACTCTACTCTGACTTAACTGGTTTTGCTTTCTGGAATGTTTTAACCTGTGTAACATGGTTCAGTTATGTAAACACTGAATACTATGGGCAGCAAAGAGCACCACACCAGAAACATGTTTTGAAACCATGTTTTGCTTTTTCCAACTTTTATGCTAAATGTGGTACACTGGTTTTAAGGCATTCTTACTACTACTAATCATTTATATAGCACTACTAGATGTACACAGCACTGTATACATTATATGCAGGCACGTTCTCTGTTCATAGAGGGCTTACAATCTGAGGACCCTGTTTACTAAGCCGCATTGTAGGCGAGCTAGCGGTTTTAGCTCGTGCTAAAAATTAGCGCTAGTGCTAGAGACACCCATATGTTCTTGTTGGTGTCTTTAGTGTTAGCGCACGCACCATAGTAAACAGGGCCCGAAGTTTTTGTAACTGGGGCAATGGAGGGTTAAGTGAGTTGCCCAAGGTCATAAGGAGCTGTAGTGGGAATCAAACCCAGGTCACCAGAATCGAAGCCCGCTACGCAAACCGTTAGACCACGTTCTTGTTGGCACCGTTGCGTTCTGCTGCCTTTGTTACTGACTGGTTAGTGCCTGTGACCTTCTTTTTTTTTTTTTTTTTTTTCAGTTGTGTAGTCTGCATGTTGACACTGCAGTTTAAAGCTCTAAATAAACCCATCAAAGGCTTCCTTCTGAAATTATGCAGACACTGCCCTACTTTCAGCAGAAAGAAAATGTTTCAAGTAGCTGTCAGTTGAGCGAATGCTGTCTGGAGCTGGTGAGCCAAGAGAGAAATGGTAGTTCATGCCATTAATCCTTGCACTATATTTTATAGTGCTTCTGCCAAGTTTTGAGTCTTGTCTGGAAAGGAAAACATGCATTGTAAATTTCTGCTGCTTTTCCTGTGGTAGGAAGGAAAAACTACAGCCCAGCATTTTTTTTTTTTTTTATTGTAGTAAAGCTCATGAATTGAGCAGGCAAAGGTTGATGATTTCTCGATTTATTGCTGAAAGTTGCAATCTTGTGTTTCCTGATGGATGCACATGAGGAAATGTGAGATCATTGTTACTGTGCCATGTACATGCATGTACCAAAGCACTCAGGCCTCTTTCTCCTAGGCATTACATTCCTCCAGTAGAAAAATGTGTATATCAGAGATATGGTAACAGACAAAAGGAGCTGAATTAGTGCAAAGTGTGGAACTTGTGAAGTGGCACATTTTTCAAGCTTGTATTCTGCTAGCAGCAAATCTGTAGACGCCTATCTTATAGAGAAGCTCTGGGTTCAGATTTTGGAACATCATACTGTCAATTGTATTCTGGAAATTTCTGCTGGATGTCTCCTTGAAAAATTGTTGCCTGACCTAGTTGGCTATCATGAGATTTTATACCAAAACCTGAGAAACCAGGCTTGTAGCCTACTAATGGTTAAGTTATTCATGGGTGCTAATACTGTTAATATCTGGTGTTTTACTATATGTCCTATTTTATGCAGTGGGACCTAATTACTAATAATGCATGATAATGGCATTTATTATTTTGGATTTATTTGCTGCCTTTTTCTAGAAACTCATGTTAGTAATGGGGAAAGTTTTCCTTCCCTTCTACACTATCCTGAAAACTGGCAAAGTATATAGGAAATTAGTAAAGTGGATGCTTTGAGTTCTGAAAATGATGCTGAAAATACTTTTTATTGGGCATTATCTGTTCAGCAGTGCATTAGTCTTTGATGTACAAATTTTATTTAAATTTAAAGTGTGATTTAAATGAACACTGGAAAAAAAAATGCAGCAAGCCATTTATTTGAAGCACAGAGTGGGAATATCCAATTTTATGCAGCCAAAGAGTGTGATGAGACATTGGGTTCCCCCCCCCCCCCCCCCAGTTGTTTTAGCACTTCCTCTTACATTTTGCATATTGCCATTGTATTTTTGCAGCTTCCAGTTAAGGATAATTATAATTTCTAGCCATCTGAAAATTATGATTAAGGATTGTTTTCTTTTGACAATGGTGTATCTACCTTAATTCTTCCATTGAACTGAATTGGACCCAAGTCACTCTTTGACTGAATTGGAAATGCAGTGATAGTTTTGAATCTGTTGGTTCAGATGATAGTCACAGAGAGAGGCAATAACCAATTGCAAATGCAGAGAACAAACGGAGCAGTGGGCAGCTCAAACGTTTTATCAAAAGACATTCAAGGTAAAAAGGTTGTTACAGGTACATATATCTAGACTTCAAAAACAATTATTAAAACAGTCCAACTTGTTTTGGTGCCATAGCACCTGCAGTTTGGCACACTGCTGTATGCTGGGAAGGCCACTTTTCATTAGGGGCTCTTTTTAGTTCTGTATGACGGTACATGTATGATTTTCTGACTCGCAATAAATTTGACATTTGCCCTGATGCAGGAGCTGTGATGCCATAACATGTTGGGTTGTTTTAATGGTTGGTTCAAATGACTGTAACAGCTTTTGTTATGATGCATGCATTTGAAGCACTTGTAATAGTATGTTGATCTTTTTTTATTCTGCTCTGCATTGTGCTGATAGATTATTTTGCTGTTTCTCCTTGCAGTGTTCAAAACCAAAGCTACACACTTACTGTTCTGCTGTGCAAGAGATAAGGAAGTGCACACGTCTAGAAATGCCAGACAACCTAAACACATTCGTTCTTAAGGTACGCTTGTGCCACAGTTCTTGAGACGGTGCCTTGGTATGACCTGTGTGGAAAACAGGGGAAATAATCATTGAAGCCCCGAAGGTTCACAAGCTGATCTGATTTTAAGGATAATTAAATTGGTCAAATTTTAATTATATTCTTGAATCAGGGGTGTACCCAACTAATGCATGAGCCTGTCAGTCTCTGATCAAAGATAAGGTCTGAGTCACTGGTCTTCATTAATTTTTAAACTGGGGCCACTTTGGATTCTAATGAGCTGAAGGAGAACTACCAAGTATCTTCCCATGCGGGGCCATGACACTGCTGACCACTGTGTGTCAGACATCCATTCCCACCAGCCCACCTTCATGGGGGTATTCTTAAGGGTATGAGCATTTCCAAATACATTCTCTTTTGTCTATTGAGAAATGCCTTATCCTTGAAGCATGTGGCTTTCCCTCCATTCACTTTCCCCTTTCTGCCCTGATCCTGGATAGAAAGGCAGAGTAGAAGGGGAAAAATGATGGAGGACACAAATTGCCACCCTGGCTTTGCATTGAAAAATACTGAGATAAGGGCAATCCCTTGATCTTCTGGTTGAGATTGAATTTAGTTTAACACAGGGAAGGAAACACTTTTGGAAACTGGGAACTTCATCAAATTTTACATGCCCTATTTATTTATTTGGCTT
Source organism: Microcaecilia unicolor (assembly GCF_901765095.1). Lineage (NCBI taxonomy): Eukaryota > Metazoa > Chordata > Amphibia > Gymnophiona > Siphonopidae > Microcaecilia > Microcaecilia unicolor. The sequence continues at coordinate 33,614,943 of NC_044041.1, read as the reverse complement.
TTGCTCACACCATTTTCAGTAGTAGCTCAAGGTGAGTTACATTCAGATACACTGGGTATTTCCATTACATTTCTTCCCACTGTTCCAGGACGAGTGGGTAGTCATGTCCATCGACAGGTGGAGATAGAAGATACTGAGGAACTGGGCTGGTAGCTGGGGATTATCTACTATGGCTCAGTTCTATATTCTCTATCTCCAGCAGGTGGATGGGCAGACTACTCTGTCTCTCGTCCTGAGGCCCTGTTCTCATGCTCCAGCTGGTTAGATGGTTCCCAGTAGAGCATGGTGGACCATGTTACCGACATACCTGGTGGTGCTGGATCCCTGTCGTGTGCTGTGCCAAGGGGGGATTTCTGCTTTTGTTTTTCTGTTTCTCTGGGGCCTATTCAGCACTTAACAACAACAACAAAAAATTAAGGCTGAGGGAAAGACAGAGGAAAAGAGGTGTCTCTGTGCTATAGAGGCCTGCCTTTGGCCATGGGAGCAGCGCCCAGTGCAGGGAGTTCCTTGCTCCCAAGCTTGTGGGTCGTGGGATGATTGGCTTTGGAACACGTGGTATGGAGGGATGCTAGTGGAGCTTTTCCCTGCTGGCGGTGCTTCTTGGCTCCTGCACACTTTTTTTGTTTTGTTTTGTTCTGCTCAGGTTGCAGAGAGCACTAGGCGTTCCAGTGTTACAAAAGAAAAAAATCTAAAACTGTTTTTGTCGGCGCGGATTTATAAACAAAAAACAAGGACTTTTTTTCTTTTCTTTTCTTAAGGACTTGCTCTCTGACTCAGTAAGTCAGCACATGGCTGCACCTGCAGAAAGCGTGAAGCACTGCATCTGCTACGGGGGCAGGTGCTCCTCATCGGGTCGCTTCATGGTGTGCAGGCCGGCTGCTCCCATGGGTGAGGGAAGCTCAGGGCTGGCTTCGGATTCTCAAATTGTGGGAGTTTCTGGGTACCAGGTCTCCCAGGGTGCGTCCAGATTGCTCCTCAGGAGGCAGGGGCTGCGGCCAGTTTGAATGTTGCTGCATGGGAGGTTTCCGCTCTAGTAGCAGAGACTACAGGAGGGCTGCAAAGGGACTGTGCAGGTCAAGGCCTGCCATTTTCCCCCCTGAGTTTGTACTCCTTGACCAGGCCTACCTGCTGAAGCAGAGCACTGGTGTTCAGTTGGGGTCTCAGATTCTGCATCAGGCAGAACCAGGGGGGGATGTCTTCCCCAGCTCCCAAGAGAGCCAGAACGGAGATTTTGGATGATCCTGCCAAGACTTGGTCTCAGGAGTCCACCACACTCAGAGGTAGCCCCGGTGTCCTCAGAGAGGCCCTCACTCGCAGAATCCCATCCAGAGAAGGGGATGACCCTTGGGTGCTGCATCTGTTTCACAGAGAGGAGCTGGGTTCCCTGATTTCTGAGACACTGGTGGCACTCTCTATTGAGGTTCCTGTGGGAGCCCCAGTGGGGGGGTCAGGCGAGAGACCTTATGAAGGGCCTCAGAGGACCCTCTAAAGCTTTTTCCATGCACTCGTATATTCAGAATCTCATCACCGGCCTTAAGGTTGGGAGGGCCATGGCATGTGTTCATCCTCTGGTGCCAGAAGAGAAGGATAGGTTCGGTGTGCCTTAGGTGGATTCCATGGTGATGGCGGTCACCAAAAAGACTAACTTGCTGGTGGAAGATTGCATTGCCCTGAAGGATCTGATAATTTTCTTTTCATTACTTCTTCACACTATTCCAGGAGCCCTGTCCCTGGACAGAGCTCCACACTGTACTGGTGGCCTGCTTTTCAGATCCGAGCCTTCGGGGGCTCTGGTTTTTTGTTACAGTCTGGTTCTATTGAGTTTTGCAGATGCTGAACTTCTGGTTTCTTTGTTCCTTGCTTTCAGACTGATACTGATGAACTGGGCTGATAGCTGGGGACTGTCTAGTATGGCTTAGTTCTGTATGCTCTATCTCCACCTGCTGGTTGATGGACATGACTACCCACTTGTCCTGGAATAGTACTAATGGAAAGAAAATTATCAGATAATTCCTAATTTCTCCTTCTCTGTCCCTGTGTGGTTCGTAATCTAATTTTGTACCTGATGCAACGGAGAGTTAAGTGACTTGCCCAAGATCACTAGGAGCAGCAGTTTTATGTGCCCTATCTCATCCCAACTCTTTCTCACTCTTTTGCATCTGTGCATACGCGTGCACCCATTTCTCTCACATGTATACACCCAGCTGATGTCCTGTCTCGCATTATTCAACCTTTCCTCAACATACTTAGCAATCATGCTTTCAGCAACTGATGTCTCCATCCCTCCCATTGCTGATTGAGCTGGCAGGAAGAGGAGAGCTTGGTTCTCAGTTTTGCTGTCCTGGGCCCAACCTGTGATTTAAACCACATAGGATGCTGTGGTTCAGAGTTCATCAGGCCCTAGACAATAGAGGATTATGATACCGCCTTATTATAGGAGAGGTGAGGGTAGATAGAAGAGGGGTTTCTGTTCAGAATCTTCCTCTTTAGACTGGTAGGATGGGTTCGACTGGGCTATCTTGGTCTGTCTCCTCGTCCGTCATCCTAGTTGGATACTGGGTGTCATTGACTCATCTTTGACTGGCGAGACTTTCTTCTTTCCTGTGTTTTGTTGATATTGTCCAGCAATTAAGAGTTTCCGAGGTATAAATACATCATATACTTTGCCTCTAGTTACTTAGACTCTTCTGTAAGCGTTCTCTTAGGCTTCTGCAGCTGGTGTCATAATTGTTGCAGTTGTCTGGGTCTTGCTGAGTCTGAGTAAGTGGACCTGACATTTCAGCCATTGTTCTGTAAGCCACAGCATGATGGCTGAAATGTCGGTTTCACTCCGATGCAGCAAGACCCGGACAACTTCAAAAATCACTTCTGTAAACATCAAAATGATCCTAAATGGATTTTATAAGCTCCGCTTTCACTTGCTTCCTTTACCAGAGATATTCACTGACTTTACGGGGCTAATTTTCTCTCCCTCATGTAAATTTTTCATGTGCAAGAATATATAAATTTCATGATTTGATTTTTAAATATGATCTGCTGCTCTGTTTTGAGTCTTTTAATGTGAGAGCTCAGTAAAACTTTTTTCTTCCCAGAAATAATTATTTACATGTGTAAAAACACCATGTTAAAACGCTCCCCTTACATGTGAATGTTATTTACTGTCTCCTTCACAACCCTAGTCCCATCCTTTTTAGGCACCAGTGAAAATGCTTGCAGGGCCTTTATTCTGAAATCCATGCAAGTGCTTAACCCCATGTAAGCATGTGTGTACACAGGTACATGTCCCCCAGATTTTCACAGGGAAACTGTGGGGTATAAATGAACCATAAATAAATAAATAAATAAATTGCCTGGAAGGAGCCTTCTGTTCATTCTTTGATGAGAGTGACACATTTTTAATGCATACATTGGTACAAATGATAATATATGTGTCTCTCCCATGATTTCTGACTTGGATATCCTTGCTAAATTAGAATCCAAATTTTCCTTATACAGAGGACCTGTGAGACTTTGGGGCTCATTTTCAAAGCACTTAGACTTACAAAGTTCCATAGATTACTATGGAACTTTGTAAGTCTAAGTGATTTGAAAATACACCTCCACATAACTTTAAGTCTTAAGTTCTTTGAAAATACGCCTCTGCTGTGTAAAAGGAAGCACCATGTGATTGTGTCTCTAGATTTATAAATGAGAAATGTTTGCACTCCAGAATACAAAATGTTTGTTAAAACCAAAAAAAAAAAATGTTTTTTTTTTTTTTTTTAAATAAAATACATGCATAAGTGTCTATCCTGTCTCTGTCCCTGCTCAGCCCTGAGGAATACCTACAATATAAGTAAGTGCTGTGTTTTCTGAGTACCTATTTTATGCATGATATATCTGGGCAGTTTTAAAGGTGTCTGCTGCAGCAGCATAGCCAGACCTCAGTTATTGGGTGGGCATGACCCACATTTCCTCTCTGCCTGCTACTCCCCCTCACCTTCGCTCGCACCCACACCATTAAAACTAAATACCTTGGCTGGCAGGGATTCCCCGGGCCCCCGCCAACTGAAGAATCCCACTCAGTCTCATCCTCACAGCTGTTTGCAGCTCATTTTCAGCTGTTGACACCAGCACTGCCCCATTCCAGGCTCCCTTGAATGCTCAGTTCAACCAGCATGCCCCATGCCCACATGCGCGGGGATGCCAATTGAACTGAGTATGGGGGGGGGGGGGGGGAGAGTGCAGGTGACAGCAGCTGAAAATGTGCTGCTGACTGCTCCAGGGATGAGAGTGACAGGAGAGGAAACTCTAGAGAGGACTCGTTAGCTGTCGGGGCCTGGGGATCCCCACCATCTACACTAATGATGTGTGTTGCCACTGGGTATGCCCTTGCCCACTTGGGCCCATCCTTGGCTGCGCCACAGGTCGGCTGGAGATTGTAGTCCTGTTCTACATGTTGCTTAAACTATCCTTCATTACCCATTGGGAGTGGGGGTGGGCTGTGATCAAAGTGAGGTACAAGTAAAAACAGGGGCAGCATTTCTCTGGAACAGGCAACTAAAAAATGCCTGCTTTTAGACAGTGATACCCGAAATCCTAGCTGAACTGCTGGCTCTTCAGACTTGGTGTTTCTGATATCTGGAACAAGTTTAAAGCATTATAAACAAGTTACTTTTTAATTCTGAGAAAAAAAAGCATGCATTGTTTTTTGTTCTGTCTTGCTGAAACTATTACTTTTGAAACCACACACAAGTTCTTCTGTTGTCATGGGTGCTCTTTCTGATAACTTCCTTTTTTAAAGTTTTACAAGCTTGCTGGGGTATTTTTTTTTTTGTTTGCTTGTTTCATGCTAGTGACCTTCCTGCACAAAAAGTTCATTTCTACTTTTAAAGTTGCTATGATGGGATGTGGCCTCTACATTACTCTAAAATATTTTACTTATGCAAACAAGAGTAATACTTTGGATAGTGGAGATGGTGGGTTCATCTCCCAGAATAAATGGAGGCAGAAAATATAAATGATGCACGTTTATTCAGGAAGTTAAGACAACATATGTTGGTTACAGATGCACAAGAACCCACCTTTTGGGTAGTTGAAGGTACAATCATTGGTCTAACGCAGGGTTGGGAAATCACTGTCCTCAAAGTTTACAACCCAGTCTGGTTTTCAGGATTTCCATAATGATTATGCATGAGATTGGTTTACATGTACTGCTTCCATTGTATACAAATAAATCTCATGCATATTCAATGTGGAAATCTTGAAATACCTACTCGGTTGTGGTCCTTGAGGATCAAGGTTGCCCACCCCTGGTCGAACATCTCTCTTCTATTTGTGCCTTCTCCTTTTGTGGTGATGGTAGTGACAAGAGATTTAAGCTCATGGACCTTCTGCAGGTCAGAAGCTTTCCTGTCCCTCCGTAATAGACGTGTTGAAGGGGCAGACACACATAAGACCCACAGTGAGCACATGGCTTAAAGCTATACACTTCTTTTTCTTTTCTGCAACACATTTCAGCCCTTCTGCTGCTTACCATGTGCCTAAAAGTGGGTCAGGGCAGTTCACTAAGCTGACTGCACCTCCCAATGTGAATATACAGTTTGCACAGTGGTCATGCTGGCCTTGATGGCAGGGCTGGAGAGACTGAAGGCTATTTTGAAGTTAGCACCTCTCCCATGCTTGTCATTTGAATGAGGCATTTCCTTTGCTGGTTCACTCATACTCATACTTGCTTTCTCTCCCCCTCCTTCCCCGGTGCCAGACCTGGCTTGAGGCTCCTGGCAGTTCTCCCTGTTGCACAGCACCATAGGCGGTCGGTGGCCCAACTGTTTGGGGAGGCTAAAGGGGGCAGGGTTAGGGTGGGGCTAGGGGTGGAGCTTAAATCCATAATTGTCTGATAACACACAGAAAAAATAAATAAAAATAAGTCACAATACCTTTTATTAAATTTAGATATTAGCTATAAGTACATAAGTACATAAGTAGTGCCATACTGGGAAAGACCAAAGGTCCATCTAGCCCAGCATCCTGTCACCGACAGTGGCCAATCCAGGTCAAGGGCACCTGGCACGCTCCCCAAACGTAAAAACATTCCAGACAAGTTATACCTAAAAATGCGGAATTTTTCCAAGTCCATTTAATAGCGGTCTATGGACTTGTCCTTTAGGAATCTATCTAACCCCTTTTTAAACTCCGTCAAGCTAACCGCCCGTACCACGTTCTCCGGCAATGAATTCCAGAGTCTAATTACACGTTGGGTGAAGAAAAATTTTCTCCGATTCGTTTTAAATTTACCACACTGTAGCTTCAACTCATGCCCTCTAGTCCTAGTATTTTTGGATAGCGTGAACAGTCGCTTCACATCCACCCGATCCATTCCACTCATTATTTTATACACTTCTATCATATCTCCCCTCAGCCGTCTCTTCTCCAAGCTGAAAAGCCCTAGCCTTCTCAGCCTCTCTTCATAGGAAAGTCGTCCCATCCCCACTATCATTTTCGTCGCCCTTCGCTGTACCTTTTCCAATTCTACTATATCTTTTTTGAGATACGGAGACCAGTACTGAACACAATACTCCAGGTGCGGTCGCACCATGGAGCGATACAACGGCATTATAACATCCGCACACCTGGACTCCATACCCTTCCTAATAACACCCAACATTCTATTCGCTTTCCTAGCCGCAGCAGCACACTGAGCAGAAGGTTTCAGCGTATCATCGACGACGACACCCAGATCCCTTTCTTGATCCGTAACTCCTAACGCGGAACCTATGTATCATATGTCAAAGAATAAAGTGGTTGCTCAAAGCATATACTAACCACAATCGCTCAACTGCAAAACACTATGCACAACTTTGCGCAAAAACACACTCAGAACCTTACTGTACCATAAATATTACACTGGGCAGAACCTAATACACCAATATACCACCCATACGGAAAATGCAGACCGTCAACAATATGAAACAAGGGATCATATCACAATTCTCATGTAGAGCCACAAAACACCCAAATTCATGTTTAATGTGGGATAAAATGCCATAAATAAGTAAATAATTATAAACTTTTAATGTTGAGCACCTGATTCTCAAAGTGGACATATTCCAAACACTATAATGAAAATAAAATAATCTTTTCTACCTTTGTTGTCTGGTGACTTTGTTTTTCTGGTCATGCTGGCCAAGTATCCGATTCTGCTGCTATCTGTCCTCTTAACTCCAGTTCCAGGGCTTCCTTTCCATTTATTTCTTTACTTTCTGCCTGCCTTCTTCATTTCTTGCCTTACATCCGTAAGTAAAAGCTGGGTCCTCTGCAGACTTGACTGTCCAGTGGATCCAGCTTCTGCCTATTTTCTCCATCGATGTGCAGGTTTTCTCCCTTTTCCCTCATCTCCTTCCTCTGTCTTCCCTCCCCTCCATGCATGTCCAGAATTTCTCCCCTTTATTCTTCCCGTCTCGCCAACCATGGCCAGCAACCCTCTTCTCCCCTCTAGCCACCCATGTCCAGCAACCCTCCTCTCTCTTCCCTGCCCTCCCCTCTAGCCACCCATGTCCAGCAACCCTCCTCTCTCTTCCCTGCCCTCCCCTCCAGCCACCCATGTCCAGCAACCCTTCTCTCCCCTCTAGCCACCCACCCATGTCCAGCAAATCTCCTCTCTCCCCTGCCCTCCATGCATATCCAGCAATTGAATTCCCTTCTGTCCCCTGCCCCCCCTCCATCCATCGCCAGCGCAATTCTCCTCTCCCCTTTCCCTCCCCTTGTTTATTATCTGCCCCGCGCCATCTTTAATTTACCTGCGTCCCATCGTCGGCCTGCCGCGTCATTTCAAAGCCTGCCCTGCTGCCTGTCTCTATTCTTCCCTCCCTTCGTGACGTGTTCATTCGGCAGAGTCCCACCCTCGAGGAAATGTCAGAAGGCGGGACTCTGCCGAACAAATCACATTGCGAAGGGAGGGAAGAATAGACAGGCAGCAGGGCGGGCTTTGAAATGACGCGGCGGGCCGACGCTGGGACGCAGGTAAATTAAAGATGGCGAGGAGGGGCAGATAGTAAACAAGGGGAGGGAAAGGGGAGATTCACGGTGCCGCTCGCCCGCCCGACGCCTAACTCTTTCCTGCTGGGGAGGCTTAGCCTCCCCAAGCCTCTTATACCGGGCGCCTATGCACAGCACCTAGGGCAAGTGCCCTGTTCATCCTATCCTAAATGCAGTACTAGGTTTAAATGAGGAAACAAGATTATCTTTGCTTTTCATTACTTGTCTTTTGCCCCTACAGAGTGAATGATTATATATATATATTTTTTTTTTAAACTTCCAGAGAGGAGTAACAAAGAAATAATTTTGCTCAAAGAAAGAAGAAAGCAAAATAGTAGGCAGCTGGGGGTAGGGGAGATGAGACCACATGAGGGAGGAGCTTTGCTTTTTGGAGTGAGGCAAAAGTAATACTTTTTAGAAGGCTATTGAGGTTAAAACTGAAGTATTTTCCAGATTTGAGGCGTACAGTGCAACATCTTTCTCTCTTTTCCCCCTTCTAATCTAGGTTAACAACTCAACAGAAGTCCTTTTTGAGACCACTGATGATCAACAGTTGAATTCTTGGACATCAGAAATCAAAGAATGTATGAATCAAGGGTAAGAAAGGGAATGGGACTTGATATGCTGTCTTTCTGTGATTTATTTATTACTAGTAAGAGGCCCGTTTCTGGAGCAAATGAAACGGGCGCTAGCAAGGTTTTCCTCCCCAACACCCCCCCCCCCCCCTCCCTCCCTATCTACCTACCGACCCCTTTGTCGTTCTGACGCCATTGTTCCGCACCTCTTGAACGCACCGTACGCCATTGCTCCGCCCTCGGTGTGTGACGCCATTGCTCCGCCCTCAATGTCATCACGTGTGACGTGAGGGCGTGGCCCCGAGACTTGGCGATTTCGGTGGCTTCACCACCACGAACCCGTCTTGAAGGAAGTGACGGAAGTGACGTCAGTGTTTTCAGATCGTTGAGGGTGAGTTTTATTATATAAGATTATTATTTTTTTGCAACTACATTCAAAATGATTTACATATTATATATAGGTACTTATTTGTACCTGGGGCAACGGAGGGTTAAGTGACTTGCCCAGAGACACAAGGAGCTGTAGTGGGATTCGAACACAGTTCCCCAGGATCAAAGTCCACTGCACTAACCACTAGGCTACTCCTCTGTTCAGGGTTTGGATTTTAGTTACTGTAACATTCATTGCTAGCATAGCAGAATGATCTGTGTGTTTTGGGGTTCCTTTGTCTGGTAGTTTCCTTTTTGCTTGTTTGTGCTTCCAGCTTAAATCAGAATCGATCTCTGCAATACCATGAAACTTCAGATGAAATATTCCCCATTTTTGGCTACTCCCATCCCATCTCACCGAGGCTTGTCATTGTAGCACCAGTTTGAGCTTCCTCCGGAGCCTAGCATATGTGCATCCCTAGGTCAGATGTTGCTATCGTGCCATGGCAAAGACTCCCTCACTTCAGAAAGCTGCGGACGCCTAGCCCTGATTAGTCTAAGGAGCTGAAGCTTTGCTAGGGAGTCAGACCCAGGATTCCCACTTGGCAAAGTCCAGCACCACCCTTGAGCCAACAGTCAAACCCAGATAATTAAAGATGCCGCATCAAGTTTACGCAGCTACACAACAGACAAACTTGGTATTTTATTAATAACTGAACTTAAAATGGGTAAATATCTGGAAAACAAATCTTTTTGATTATAAAATGTGTGTGCAATGATTAAAATTGCAAGAAAAGTGTGATTACAAATTTTAATCGTGCATCTGGTCACCTTAAAGGATGGCCTGCTCCTCCCTCCACTATATCTCTGTCTCTGGCAGGCAGTGGATGGCTTCACATCAGCTCCTGGATTCTTCTTTTTGGGGGAGCTCCTGCCCTAGCTTGGCTATCTCAGTTGAGCCTAGGTGTGATTGGCTGAGCAGTGCCATCTTTGGAGGTATATCTGGTGGTACCAGGTCCCTTCCCCACCCTGTGTTCCCCTTCCCCCAGTGTCCATTGCCTGTTTTGTGCCTGGCCCTTCCTTACAGATTACAAAGAGAAGGCACTGAAACCCCCTCCCCTCCACAAAAAAGGGCAATTGGAGCAGCTTGGCCCCTTGTTGGGGGTAGCTGCTGGGCCTGGGTGGACAATTTGAGAGGCTTCCCTGGAACAGACCCTTAGTTGGGACCTGGGGCAGTGTCACTGTTGGTGAGTTTTGGGGGTACTTGCCCCTTTAAATGTTCTAGCCCTGTCAGGTCACAGCTGCAGAGCTGGTTTAGAATGGCAGTGGAAATGGTAAGAGTTGCTTCCGCTGTGGAAAATGGCATTCCACAGCAGGTTTTTGCCTGGCTGGGTGTTCTGACGTAGGGAGTATTGAAGGCCTCTCTTCCCACTGCCCTTACTGTTTCCCGCGTGGGATCACATGGCGCATTAGCTGTGCAGGAGCCTTTGATTAAGAATATAAGAACAGCCATGTATTAGCACCCTGATTAGAGGAGAATCAGAAACAGCCACACACCCTGCATGAATTTGCTTGATGCAGTGGTGTGATGAGTCCTCACCCTTCCCTCCAAGACTGTGCCTCCAGCCCAGGCAGTAGTAGCAGTAGTAGTAGCCTACTGCCTTTGCCTCCTGGAGGCCGTACCTTGCGAAGGATGTAAAAAGAATTGAAGCGGTGCAAAGAAAAGCTACAAGAATGGTAAGGGATTTGTGTTACAAGACGTATGAGGAGAGACTTGATGACCTGAACATGTATACTCTGGAAGAAAGGAGAAACAGGGGTGATATGATACAGTCGTTCAAATATTTGAAAAGTATTAATCCGCAAATGAACCTTTTCCGGAGATGCGAAGGAGGTAGAACAAGAGGACATGAAATGAGATTGAAGGGGGGCAGACTCAAGAAAAATGTCAGGAAGTATTTTTTCATGGAGAGAGTAGTGGATGCTTGGAGTGCCCTCCCGCGGGAGCTGGTGGAAATGAAAATGGTAACAGAATTCAAACACGCGTGGGACAAACATAAAGGAATCCTGTTCAGAAGATTGGGTGGCAGAGCCGGTGGGGATAGTGCTGGGCAGACATACGGTCTGTGCCAGAGCTGGTGATGGGAGGAGGGGCTGGTGGTTGGGAGGCGGGGATAGTGCTGGGCAGACATACGGTCTGTGCCAGAGCCGGTGGTGGGAGGAGGGGCTGGTGGTTGGGAGGCGGGGATAGTGTTGGGCAGCATACGGTCTGTGCCAGAGCCGGTGGTGGGAGGAGGGGCTGGTGGTTGGGAGGCGGGGATAGTGCTGGGCAGACTTACATGGTCTGTGTCCTGAAAAGGACAGGTACAAATCAAGGTAAGGTATACACAAAAAGTAGCACATATGAGTTTATCTTGTTGGGCAGACTGGATGGACCATGCAGGTCTTTTTCTGCCGTCATCTACTATGTTACTATGACTCATCACACCACTGCAGCAAGCAAATGAACATGTGGGTTTTTCTCTGCTATCTACAATGTTACTATGCCATACAAGCCCAAGCTGGAAATGCTGCACCCTCAATCTCCACTTCCCCAGCTATTGGAGTTGCTGCCAGATTATTCCATAAATGTGGGATCCTTTACCCCTATTGCTTTGATTACTGTTGGCTTAAAGGAGAGCAAGATGGCCTGAGGAGTCCCCCCCCCCCCCCCCCTCTTTACCTGTGATTATTAGGTGGAGTAGTGTCCCACCCACTTTGGACTTGGGTCTAGCCAGTAGTGGCATACATTATTGGTGTAGCTGGCAGGGAGCCCTCAAGTTCCATCAGCTGAAGGCATTCTGAGCCAGAACTCTCAGGCCATCTGAACACACACTGACAGCAGCTGCACTCCCATTGTCCGTACTGGCACCTGTGCTTACTCAGCTCATACCTGAGAAGTGAGCACGTGTGGTGTGCCAGCATCGACAGCTGGAAGCATGGTTACAATGTCAGTTTTCTGATAGCCCAAAGTTTATGACGAAGGATGATGAAGGATCCCTTCCATCCAAGGTATTAACTTTTTTTACATACTGGGAGTGGAGAGGAAATGCATGTGTCCTCTCATTCCACCCCCCCGGGCCCACCAGAAATTGCTGAGGTGGAGGAGGTCACTTTTAAAAAGGAGACTGGGGTAGACATTTGAAAGGGGAATGAGGTGGGTGAGCTTGGGTCAGATGAAATGAGGATGAAGACTGGTGTCCTTTTTCGCTTGTAAAATTGTGATTAGATGGAGGCTTGAAGATAGGTATGTTTGGGGGAGGGGAGGGACAATGGACTAAAAGAAATGCACAGTGCTTAAGTTACAAGTTTCTCGCTAAAGAAGTAGATTAGAAATTTAGTGGCAAAAGTAAGTTGAATTCCTTTTAATTTCAACAGCAGCCCTTAAAAGCTAATCACAGTATGCATCCTTCAGTGATCAGTGTGGGTTGTTTCTTAAACACTGGCCATCGCAGGTTGATTTAGAACAGGATAATCGACACTGGATGATGCCCAGATACTGATCCTGAATGTGGTTCATCCTTGACAGCTGGAAGGTTATCCAGGTACTGGTAATATTCAGCGCTGCTACCCAGATAGCTGGTTGGACAGATTAGGATATTTTTTATCCTGTCCCCACTTGCCAGATAGTTTCAGCTGCTGAATATCAATGGGGGCTGGATAATATCCAGCTCTGTCTTGGCTCCATCCATGGACTATGCTGGTACTACCCGGATAGCGTCGAGGTGGTCAGACTGATACTCAGCAGCCGGGCTGTGGAGTCGGAGTTGGAAGCAATTTTGAGTGGCGTCAGTAAAAATGTACCGACCCAGACTCCAACTGCAAAATAAAAGCTTACATCATAATTATATGGTAAATTCATTATTTTGTATTTAGATTGTATATATTTTTGTCCTGGATCTAAAGTATTGGTAAACATATGTTTTATATTTACCAGTGCTTTAGATCCAGTACAAAAACTTTAGAGCCTAATGTTAGTCTGATTCAGAGGTTTGGTTTACCAACTCCACAGCCCTGCTCAGCAGCACTCTGGTTTAGTGCTGCTGAAATCGGCCCAGGACCTGCCAGTGTGAGTTAACTGGGTAAAACCCATTCACCCAGTTAGCTCATGTTGACAGTCATTGAAATAAATTGGCACATGAAAATTTTGGCATGCAGCTTTGCATTAGTATATTCTATAATGCCTTAGGTGCATCCAGAAGCTGTATTAGAATTGGTGTTGTGTGCCACATTGTGGCACCTATTTCTTGGCACCAATAAACCCTTTTTGGTGTTATTTTTAGTTCCGCCATGGATTGTAATATTCATCATGTTGTGCAACTGTCAGGTGTGTTGTGATGCAAAAAAGGTTGAGAACTGCTGCTCCTGGAGAGTATAATTTAATCTTTTCTTTTGGCATAATTCATGCCAAAAGAACAACACACCCCAACCAACACAGTCCTGCGAATGTGACATCAGAACTGAGCAAGAAGCAGATAAGGAAAAAAAATGCAAAACCCACAGCATTGCCTGAGGAAAATCCAGTCTGCCAAGCAAGTATGGAGCAATAAGTCCCCTGTGACATAATGTAATTCACTGAGAGAGAAAGCAAATCCACTCAAATATAGACCAGTAGGATGTAGTTGGTCACTCTATCTCCATCATCAGTTTGCTGAGCAGAGCCTGCGAATGTGACATCAGAACTGCTCCAACCTATTGTTCTAGTCCCCTCGATGCCAGCACTGACTCATGGAAGGACGGGAAAGGACTGATTCCTGACAGTCACGAACACTGTCATCTGTTCACAGGTTAGCCTCCCATAGCAGCTGAATAGCTTCAGAAGGGTTCACATACATACTTATTTTGTATCTGGGTCAATGGAGGGTTAACTGACTTGCCCACAGTCACAAGGAGCTGCAGTGGGAATCGAACCCAGTTCCGCAGGATCAAAGTCTGCTGCACTAACCACTGGGCTACTCCTCCACTCAAAGAGGAGGCTCAAAGAGAAACGTTTTGGATCCAGCTCTGAAACCTCGAAGTCTGTGTCGCCATCGAGTGTTGCATCGGCACTGGGTACGTTAGTCCGTTGGTCTGTGAGACCCTTTGACACTGGGAGTGACCGTGTATCGAATGGGTCTCCACTTTCCTCAGCACCAGCCGCTATCCAGGCCCCCTGTGACCAATCGGTGTCAGACCCAACCCAGAGGAGACGGGAGGACTCGGTGTTGACATTGAGGAACACTGGCATCAGTCACCCTCGACGCATGATGACGGGAGCACCAAGGGATTTCCAGGCATCAAGAAGCGTCGGCGCTGGGAGGACCGCTCCCCCTGCATATATAAGGTGCTAATGCATGGGTCTCCAGGCAGCCAGGACCAGACACCTGCTTTGACCCCACAAACATGCGTGGGATAAACATATAGGAATCCTGCTCAGAAGGAATGGATTCCCAGAAGGAGAGGGAGGCAGGGCTGGTGGTTGGGAGGTGGGGATATTGCTGGGCAGACTTATACGGTCTGTGCCCGAGCCGGTGGTGGGAGGCGGGGCTGGTGGTTGGGAGGCGGGGATAGTGCTGGGCAGACTTATATGGTCTGTGCCCTGAAAAGGACAGGTACAAATCAAGTTAAGGTATACACAAAAAATGGCACATGTGAGTTTATCTTGTTGGGCAGACTTGGTGGACCGTGCAGGTCTTTTTCTGCCATCATCTACTGTGTTACTGTGTTTACTGTGTTAGGCTGTGGTACTTTGCTTTAAAAGGTAAAAATGCCCGTTTCATAAACAGGAAGTCAGTTTATAGAGTCTGCATGTCACATGGGCATTTACAGAGCCTCAAGAAAAATACTTCCTGTTGTTGAAATACTGAGAACTCAGCAATTTCTCAAGACATGATTTTTACTTTTATTTCCCTGAGTTAGTCATGTTTCCTGATTTGGCTCGGTGAAAGTCTTTGATAGCTTGATTTGATCCAGAACCAGGCGCTGTGTACCCTGACTGTGTTGCTTTATTTCTGGCTCTCAGCTTGTCTGGACCCACGTTCAGTTCAGCATGAATTACAAAAAGTCATTGATTTGACTTTTCAGTAGGGCAGCATTAATTTACAATAATTTTTATGCTTTTGAGTACAAGGTATGCTGGTCTCTTTCTGACCTAGATAAGAAGTAAGAATTAATTTGAGAGATTAACACATTTGAGTCAAGTTATCTGTACCTAACTGATCAGTAACTTTCCTATTTTTAGATAATGCTGTTCTAAGGTATTTCTTGTTTGTACTTTGTGTGCATTATACCTTAGAACAGCATTATCTAAAAATAGCAAAGTACAAAAAAGAATTGTATTTTTTTGGCCATGCAGAAATGAGCCCTCCCTTCCCCCCTCCCATTAAAGTTTGTGCAGGTAACACAGAATAGAGTAGAGCGGAGGAGTAGCCTATTGGTTAGAGCACTGGGCTGATGACTAGCAAAAGCCTGGTTCAAATCCCACTGCTGCTCCTTGTGATCTTGGACATTACCTCAAGTACTTGGATGGTAAGCCCTTTGTGGACAGGGAAGTATTTAGTGTATCTGAATGCAAGTCACCTTGAGCTGCTGATGAAAATTGTTTATATATTTTATTTGGAATTTAGCTCATCTTTTTTTGCAAAACTTATTGTACTACTAGTCCTGAGATAAAATGGGACATGCACAAGTGGCTTTTCCTCCAGATTTTGAATTGCAGCATTGTTGGGTCATTGGTTCATATTAATACCCAGTGGAGAATTTACTAGGAGGCAGGTTCATAAGAGCATACACCTTGCTGTGTTCATCATTTGTGGCATCTGGCTGTCCATGCTTAAGGTTGGCAAGGTTTATAAATCCACACTGTTTCTCGGCTTTGCCTCAGTTTTCTCCCATATCGGGACAATATTTTAAAGAATGTATAAATATGATGTAATATTTTAAATAATGTAGCATAAATTTTGTCCTTGCAGATTTGTGGCGAGCACTGAGCACTGTAGAGCAGAGTACGTTTCTTCTGTTCCTGGTCCATTCAGAGCTGGGGCTGCTGAGGAGGCAGTGTTCAGAGCTCCTGGGGAAAAGAGGAAGGATTAAGGGGGTGGGCGGGGTGAAGAGGAAATAAATACGCCCCATGACAGCTAGTGATTAAAGGCTTATGCAGAGATCCTTTGTGTAGGGACTCCAGCTGTGGACTGTTAGTACAATTAATATTTTATTTATTTTGTTACATTTGTACCCTGTGCTTTCCCACTCATGGCAGGCTCAATGCGGCTTACATGGGGCAATGGAGGGTTAAGTGACTTGCCCAGAGTCAGAAGAAGCTGCCTGTGCCTGAAGTGGGAATCAAACTCAGTTCCTCAGTTTCCCGGGACCAAAGTCCACCACCCTAACCACTAGGCCACTCCTCCACTCCTCCACTCAGTTAATAGATTAACTGAGTCAAGTCAGATATAAAATAAAGGAGAAAATCCTGGGTATTTTGAAAGTGCAGAATTGTGGCATTTCTGATTTGAGCTGGAAATATGGGAGGAACCTGCCAGATGAAAATAAGAGCAGTTATTTAAATATTGCATACTTCTGGACTCGTCTGGTGGCACAGTACCCCATCGGTGCCCTTGAACCCTGGTTAGATGTCTAGATTTGATCCCCTGTACTTAGGGTGGCCCAGATTGGTGTGGAGGTGGTGGTCACAGCACCTGAGGATAAGGGGGAGATATGGTAGCTGGATTTTGGAGCCCATAAAAGAGTATATGTTTTGGAAGGACCTGTTGAATTGTCCTGGCCCCATGATTGTTGCTGCAGTGATCAGAATAGTAACTCGCCTTGAACTGTAACTAGTAAAGAGTGAGGTAAATTTATGTTTAAATCTTTTTTATTAAAGAGTATAAGGAATACAATACAGAACCCACAATATTTTGAAGATACAATATGTGATACAAAGTTTTGAATTCTCAATAAACCTGCTGTTTGAAATTCCATATGTTGTCTTCTTTGGAAGTCATTAAGTTTAAATCTGTTTATTGACATATTATATGAAACCTGTGTATTTATTGTCCGGTATAAAGCCTTACTGATATCACAGACAACTTGTAATCCTTCCACATACATCAAATCATTTTCTTCTTTTATCCCTAGACCCCCCCTCCCCCCACCCTTCCTTCCTTGTAGTTTTATATATTAATCTTGTTTATTAACAGACGTAATGAACCATTCACTGAAACTTATCAAAGAAACTACACTACAGGAGATGTTCTCTGATGTCATATCTTCAACAAATAAGTTACCATTTTGCATTTATTTATTCCTCCCTTAATCACCCTCCCTCCCTCCCTCCTTCCCTATATTGTCAACCAACATTTTAGGGCAGTGTCACAGCTCTTTTTATTTCCAAGATAACATGTAATTAACTGTCTGTACATCAGAATATGAACCAGTCTACGCCTTGCTGTAAAGTACTGCCCTACCTGTCACACTGTCTTAGTCTCCCTAACTGATGTAGGGCCAAAGAGTACCAGATTAGAAGTTCAGCAGCAAACTTCGCGCTCTAGGCGGGAGGGTGTCCCACAATGGCTCCCATTGCGCCCTGAACCTATGGCCTGCTGAACTGTCCAGGTCCTGCACTCCACATCTATCAATTCTCATTTGTTTCACTAATTGGGATCGCCATATCTGCAGAGGGGGAACTTCTTTTACTCTCCAATATTGCAATATGGCTGTTATTCCAAAATAGATTGCTATCTTTGCAAATGTCCTGAATCCCTCTGTGGGGTCTGCGGTGTATCTAAAAATATTGAATAAGATTGTAGGTTCCCGCACAAGGGTGCAGTGCCATAATTGATCTATCCCTCCTATGACTTGTTTCCAGAACTTTTCAATACCGGGACAGCTCCAAAACATGTGGCCAAGTGAGGCCTCCTCATGGTCACATTTAGGACATGCCCCCGTTGTATCAAATCCCGCTTTCCGCGCTCTGTGGGGCGAAATGTGTGTTCTAAGCATCCACCGATATAGTCGTTCCCTCTGAGGAACAGAAAGCCTCTGTTTGTAAATAGATTTCAATTGTGTTCTAAACTCTTCCTCAGTGAGTGTGCACCCTAAATCTTTTGACCACTCATGCGCTAGCCGCCGGAAGTCTATCTCTTCTGTGGAATCTTTGAGTTGCTGGTGGTGGAATTTCAGGGGCACCCTAAGCTGCGCTCCCAGGGTAAACTCCTCCGATAGGACTTCCACCACATCTTCCGTAAGGTCTGTCCAGTCCAGGGAGGCCACATAATGGTGTAATTGATAATATGCAAACTGATGTGTCTTAGGAATCCCATATCGTGACTGAAGTTCCTGATACGTGTGCATGTGTCCCTCTTCTGTAACTATATGCGCCAGGTATATAATCCCCTTTTTTGCCCATCTGCTAAATATACTGGGCCCTTGGCCTGGGGGGAAAGCAGGATTATCACAAATTGACATCCAGGGGGACACTCGGGGGGAGAAGCGGCGGCGTCTACACACCCATCTCCAAGTTTCCCTGAGAGATTTCAATAATGGGTGTATCTGAAATGCTGATAGGGGTAAGGGGGTTCCAGAGTGTAGTAAATGACTAAAGTGGATATCCCTGAACATCGAGGTCTCCACTGATGTAACGGAGAAATCCGATGTTCCCCGGTACCAATCGTTTACGTGTCGCATGGAACTCGCTATTGCCAGGTATTTTATATTCAGAAGTCCCATGCCGCCCCCCTCCCTTGGGGCTGCTATCTGGTGATAAGGTATCCTAGGCCTTTTACCCTGCCACAGGTATGCTTGTATTAAACGCTGTAACTGCCTGTCATCTCTATTTTTCAGGTAAAGTGGTAACTGTTGGAAGACATAGAGCCATTTGGGAGCTATCATCATGTTAAATAATGCTATTCTTCCCCAGATAGAGAGTGGCAGCTCCCTCCACATCAACAGTTTACTCCTAGTCATTTCCAATAATGGGGAAATGTTTTCTTTATACAGGGAGGTTCTATCACTTGTAATGTATACCCCTAGATATTTCAGCTTCGTTGCCTCCCATCTAAGTGTGGCTTTTCCTTTCCATTGTAAATTAGTACCTGTGTCCATATGCATCGCACAAGATTTGGATAGATTAAGGCTAAACCCCGATAACATTCCGTACTCCTCTATCAGAGTCAAGGCCATATTAAAAGACTTTTGCGGATTAGTCAGCACTAGGAGGACATCATCGGCATAAGCCAGCGCACGAACCTCCTGTTCTCCCAACTGTACACCGCTGATTCTAGGGTCAGAATTTAGCTGTCGGAGTAGTGGTTCTAATGTTAGATCGAACAGTAGTGGTGACAAAGGGCATCCCTGTCGTGTTCCTCTGCCTATCTGAAATTTTTTCGAGAGCCCCCCGTTCGCTGCTATTTGTGCCTCCATGTTAGTATATAAAGCCTCAATTGCTTGTTTTACTCCAGGAGGAATCCCAATCCAGTCTAGCATATAGAATAGAAAGTCCCATCCCACCCTGTCAAAAGCCTTGGTAGCATCTAAGCTTACCAAGATTCCAGGAATCTTCTCGGTTCGGCAACGTGCCATTGCGAGCAAGACTCTCCGGGTGTGCAACACGGAGTGTCTATTAGGCAGAAAGCCTACCTGTGCAGGCTCGATCACGTTGGGTAAGAACTTATTGAGTCGTGTGGCCAAAATTTTCGCAAGAAGCTTAATGTCAACGTTAATTAATGATATGGGCCTGTAAGACTCCGGTTCCTCTACGGCCTTCCCTGGTTTCAACAATAATGATATACATGCAGTATTTTCGTGTATTGGGAATCTCCCTTCCTGAATTACCGCTTGATGATATTCAAATAGGGGCCGTATCAATTGGGGTTGCAACATTTTGTAAAATTCTCCGGAATACCCGTCCATCCCTGGTGCTGAATATGCTTTCAGCCCTTTAATCGCTTCTGACAGTTCTTTGGGCAGGATGGGAGCCTCCAAAGTAGCAATATCAGTTTCTTTGAGCCTTGGCATTTGGGCCCTACTGAGAAATTCCTCCATGTGTGCCTCCCTGGATGTATGCTCGGCAGTGTATAGTTGTGTAAAGTGTTCTTGAAATATTTGAAGAATCTCATCTGGACTGTTAGTAATGCTTCCTATTTGTCTTTTCAGGACTGAAATAGTTCTACCCCCTCCCCTTCTCCGCACCACCCGAGCCAACATGCTTCCCACTCTATCTCCGAATCTGTGGAACTTGTATTTTAGGAAAGTCCTATTTTTTACCGCTCTTTCCTGTAATAATGAGTTTATAGCAGCCTGGACAGATAAATATGCCTCCCTGTTTCCTGTGGTTTGCTGCTGCATAAATCGGCGCTTAGCTTTCTGCAGTCGCTTATTCAGATGTAAAAGGCTAGCTGCATTCTTTCTCCGTTTTCTTGCTACATAGGCAATTATGTCTCCCCGGAGCACCGCCTTACCAGTACACCAATACAGTTGCGGGTCAGACTTATGTTCTTTGTTAAATGAGTCATATTCTTCCCATTTTTTGACCATGTATTTTAGAAAAGATTTATCTTTCACTAAATGATTGGGAAATCTCCATTGTCTGTGTATTTGGAAGTTGCATGGCGCCCCTAATTCTATCCATACCGGACTGTGGTCAGAAATCAATACTTCTTCAATCTTTGTGTCTCTTATGCACTGAAATAAAGCTGATGATATCAATATATAATCCAGCCTTCCCCAGGTCCCATGTGCTCTGGACTGATGTGTATACTCCCTTGAGTCTGGGTGCAAATTCCGCCATGCATCTATCACTGAGAGGGAGCTTCCAAACTCCTTCAACATCCGAGTGCCCTTCCTACTCTCCATTCCCTTGTGTCCCTCCCCTGAATAATCCAATTTGGGGTCCATAAGCACATTCATGTCTCCCACAATTATCAAGTGCTTGTCTTCATATGGAAGTAGCTGTCTGGACAGTTCAGGAAAGAAAATACTGTCAGGGGGGGTGGGTGCGTATACATTTAACAAGTATAATTCCCTCCCTTGCAGCCACATTTTAACCAAAATGAATCGCCCATTGGGATCCTGCAATACTGTCTCTACCGTGCAAGCGAGTTTTTGATGTATGCAGATTGCCACCCCTCCCTTCCGCCCTTCGGAGGACGCGTGGATCACCTGACCTACCCAACCCTGCTTGAGTTTTTCATGCTCTGGCGCTGTCAATTTTGTCTCTTGCAAGCAGGCAATGTCTGCGTTGAGGCGTTTTAAGTGTGCTAGGATCTTTTTCCTTTTTATAGGAGACGTAATGCCTCCTACATTCCAGGTGACTACTTTACAGTGTGTTACCGCCAAGACATATTATCTTCATATCAGTATACCAGAAAAAACTCAGCTCCTGGGTCCCAGCCCTTTCCCAGAAGCTGTAAATGTTGCCTCTGCTTTGTGTTTCAATATTCTGATTTTGACATCCTACCCATTCGTTGGTCTTGTGTATAATCTGAGTGAAAGACCTGCCCTTTGTGTTTCTATGTGCCCCTTTCCCTAAGTATTGAATCCCATTAAGTCCCCATTCCCCCCCGCCCATTACCCTTCTCTTAACGAGAACCCTTTCCCTCTAGTTTGAACTTCCTCTTACTTGTGGTGTGAGACCGCTATGTGACTCATCTCCCCTCGCCTACCCCTCTCCACCCTTCATAAGGGGATCCCCCCCATCCCTCGGCGATTTCTCTAAAGCCACCCCGGTTCTACTACCGGAGGGACTCTTCAAATAGACAACAACAATACAGTTATAACTTTTTAACCCATCATTTCTTAATCAACATTTTCTTTGCTATAGACTTATCTTGCATATTGTGTCCTCGTCATATGCAGGGAACCATAAACAGGGTTAAGACATTGTTCTTTCTGCCTTTTGCCAAACATAGAGTCAAGTTGGTGCATCAGCTGGTGCATGTAGTTCGGTTTCTAGAAACTGTTGGGCCTCCTGGACAGAGTGAAACGATCGCCATCCGTTTTCATGTTGAATCTTCAATATGGCTGGGTAGATCAGCATAAATCTTGTTTTTCTGCTTACCAGTGCCGTGCAGAGGGGGTGGAACCGGCGACGTTGCTCTTGTACCCCAGCCGAATAGTCTTGAAAGATTTTTATCGATGCGCCATCGTATTTTAAGGTGTCTCTTTTCAGTCGAAAGCCTCTCATGATTTCTTCCTTGTGTAGATAATTGTGAACTTTGATTATCACCAGTCTGGGTCTTTGCTGCCCTGGTTGCCGACGGCCAAGCCTATGGGCCCGTTCTATGCACAGTTCCCCATAACTGTCCGACAGGGCAAGTTCTTTTTTAAGCCAGCTTTCCAAAAGATGTCCTAGTGATTTCTCAGGAATTGCTTCAGGAAGACCCACAATGCGGAGATTGCATCTCCTTGCTCTATTCTCCATGTCCTCAATCTTGTCTTGCTGTGCTTTAAGTTGCTCCATCAAGCGCGTGACATCTTGAACATTCTGCGCTCCCCTGTCCTCTGCCGTTGATATTCTGCTCTCCGCTTCACCCATTCGTCTCACCGTGTCAGCCATGGTGGATTCTAAACTGCTCATTTGGCGTTCTAGCAAGTCAAATCTGGGGTTCAATGCGGCGCTGACCGCCATGGTGATCTGTGCAAGTTGTTTGTCAGAAAAATCACCAAGCGTTTCAAGTTTACCTTCTGCCATCTTGATCCCAGTGGGTGGTGGGGAGTTTTTCCCTTTGTCGTACTTAATACCGCTTCTAGTTGTTCCTGCTGATTTGGGCCTCAAAAATTGCTCCATGCAGAGGGTATTACAGTTTCTCTCTGGCCTCTTCGTCACTGATCTTGCTTGTTTAGCCCTTTTGCCCGGGGGTAATTCGATGGTATTGTGGGTCTGGTTTTTACCCTCTTATCAACGTGATCAGTCCAATTCTAAAAGTCTGGAGAGTCGCTCCCCGCGTTGATCCAGCCCGTATGTTTTATTCGCTGTATGAGTTCTCCCCTAGTTAGCTGTCCAGAACAAGGCCGCAGACACCAATTGTCTATTAACACCCGGCGTCGCCCTCTCTTTTCAGCCAGCGTGTTGTGGTAATAATCTTTATTAACTATCCCTACTATGGTGAGACAGCGTCTTTGCACGCTGGAGCATGAATTAGTGTACTCAGCTCTTTATATTGAGATGTTTCCAGAGAGTCTCTCGTCATTTCTGTAAATGGCCCCGTTTCTGTGCGCCGAGGGGGGGAGGGGGAAGAAAAATGGAAGCATCATCGACTTTCTCCCGCTTCCTATTGCCCTGCCACGTCTCCGATTTCCCCAACAATCATCCCCTACGTACTTGTTCTGCTCGCCTTATTACCGCGGCACGAGTGCTCTGCACGCTCTCACTCTGCATCTTTGGCCGCCATCTTGCCACTTTGCCGCGTGCGTCGCGATCATCTGTCGTTCCCGCTTTATAAGGCGTGTTGGGTGTCTTTCGGCGGAGTCCTCCGATACTGGAGGGCTTTAGGCATCTTCTGGGCGTTGCATGGTGAGTCTGGGGAGCGGGGGAGCAAAGAGCCCGATAGCGGAGTTGCGGAGCTCCTCTAGACCGCGGCCATCTTGCCGCTCGGCTCCGCCGGAAGTCTCCGAGTGAGGTAAATTTAAAGAAAACAAATATTTGAGTGGAAGAGAGGATGGATTAAACAGGGGGGGAAAATCCCTCAGTAGTTGTGAATGCTGGTTTCCTTAACGTCCCTCTGGACTGGTCCAGGAATGAACTGATGGGTTGTGCACTCCTTCCAGCGGGTGGAGACTAAGAACTTATGACTCTGGGAGCCAAGAAGAGCCCTTGGCATGTTACCCTAGATTCAGTAGTTTCCTCTCTTACTCTCTTGTCGTTACCTATTTTTTCATTAAAATTAAATAAATAAAATAGGTAAATAATCTAGAGACCCTTCTGTACACCGAGGTTTCTAAGTATTATAGGGGTGTCAAACTTGGCGGTACCGGGGTCCCTCCCCCTCTTTCCTCCTGCTTTTTTTCTCCCAAGAAGAGTTCTACCCCTTCGAAGGAAGGGTGCTACAGCTTCAGGAGAGGCAGCCGCCAAAAAAAAAAAAAGTTCCTTGTCATCAAGCAGATGAAGCCATTACGTATGGGTTGTGTCCATCAACCAGCAGGGGGAGATAGAGAGCACTCAACTTTTCTCAGTGCCTCATGGCCAGAAAGCTCCACTGCCTCTTCAGTATTCTCTATCTCCCCAAGCAGGGTGGCTGCAGCTTCTTCGAGCTCCATTAAAAATCTGCCTGGGGGTGGCTCCTGGCTTGCCAGTTGTTAGCTGGGGTGTTAGAGGCTATAGCAGCTTCACTTTGAAGGCACATAGGTCAGCCCTTTCCCTGCCTTACCCATGCCCCCATGGATGTGGACATATTAGCTTGCTTTTCCCTGTCCTTTCCCACTCAGTGAATGCAGGCACATTGGTTTGCCTTTCCCTGCCTTTCCCACTTATCTGAGCCTCTGGAGTGTTTTTATTTACCTCTTTTGCCTCTGCTTTCCTCACAGCGTTAAAAAAAAAAAAAAAAACAGCTGACTTTCTCTCGGCATGAACGAGCACTGCAGCTCTGTCCTCGCCTCTGCCGCTGTTGTCTCCCCTAGCTCCGCGGTACTTAGTATCGCGTTTAAGGTCTCGGTGAGTCTTTTCTCTCGGGGTCGGTGGTTTTTTATTGGTTGCCTGCGCCATGTCAGAGAAGCTCAGCAAATGTGGAGTTTGTCAGTGGCAAGGGGTAGGAACATCCGGCGCTTGCAAATACTGCGCTGCCGTTGAGGTTTCGCCGGTTCCTGCCTTGTCTGCTCCTTCGGCAGCCACGTCAGCAGCGGTTTCGAGACCTCCCACGACAACTTCAGACTCTGTTCCTCCGATGGCAGGAAAGTCTGCTATCTTGCTGGCAACGGTTAGTTCAGCAGACCGGTTCTAACGACAGGCCCTTCTCTGTCTGAATCTTCAGCGGTCGTTTTGGTTCAGCCTGGCAGTTCTCAGGGGGAAGGTTTTCCTCCTGAATTTATTCAAATGTACCTGGCATTTTTGCTTAAACAATCTGGTGCTGGAGCTGGTTCTTCTCAGGATGCCTAGGCTAAACAGTCAAATCCTGCTAAGAGGTCCAGGCCTTCCTGGGATCTTCCCGAGGATCAATTGTCTCATACTGATTTAGATATTCCTTCTTTAGAGGAAATAGAAAGCTTGGAAGACAGTAAAGTTGAGGATCCTGTTTCCAGTGACTTGTCTGCAGATCTCATGTCTCCAGGGGAGGATCATTCGGTGGTCAGAATTTTCTATAACGAGGATCTTCAAGAGCTCATTTCCTTGGTGGCCTGTACTCTGCATTTTGAAGATGAACAGCCTGTAGTTCCTGAGGTCCTTAAGGTGGACCTGCTGGTTAAAGGTATTAGGAAATCAGGTAAAACCTTTCCACTGCATCAGGACATTCGAGATGTTATTCAAGCTCAGTGGATTCACCCTTTCGTCTTGCTAGGTCCATGGTCCGGCTTTATCCGGTTCCAGACGCGGATCAGGCTCTGCTTAAAATTCCGGTGGTGGACGCGGTGGTTTCTACAGTTACCAAACGCAATACTGTCCCTGTAGATGGAGCATAGCTATGATGTCGTCTTTGGCGGTGCAGGCCGCTATCTGTGGATCAGTGGTCGTTCGAGCTAGTTTTCACTGGGCTGAAGGGGTCCTGGATAGGGATTCAGATGACATGGCCTCTAATGATGGAGAGGTGGCCAAAATAGAGATGGATTCGGCCTTCCTGGTGGATACCTATTATGATTTCTTAAGGGCATCTGCTACGTCCATGGCCTTGGGGGTAGCAGCCTGTCTTTCCCTTTGGTTGCGAGGTTGGTCGGCGGATGCTGCCTCTAAGTCCAGGTTGAGCAAGTTTCCCTTTCAAGGGTCCCTTTTTTTTTTTGTGATGAACTGGATAAATTGGTCCTTAGCTTGGGAGATACCGAAGTTCCTTGTCTTCCGGAAGATAGGCCCTGAGCTACTAGCCATGGCTCTTCGTTCAGCAGAGGTCGGGGACGTGACGTCCGACGTTTTTGACCGACCAGGGGTTATCAATTGCAGAGGTCTCGGTTCTTTCAGAGGACTCAGTCCTTTCACAGTTCCTGCCTTGGTGGACGGGGACTCTGCTGCCTCTTTCCAGTCCCAAGCCTGCTCAGCCCAATGAGTGTGTGGGTCCCTCCTGGTTCCAGTGGGAGCAAGGTTGTCCCAGGTCTTTCAGAGGTGGGCCCAAATTACCTACGATGAGTGGGTACTAGAGGTTATTTGAGACGGGTGCGCCTTATAATTCTCTTGGCCCCTTACCGATGCCTTTTTGGAGTCTCCCTGCCAGTCTCGCCTCAAACTGCAGGCTGTGTGGGACACTCTTTTAAGGCTTTTGGATCTTCAGGCTATTTGTCCTGTTCCTTCCTCAGAAATCAGGACAGGTCGTTACTCCATTTATTTTGTGGTCTCAAAGAAAGAGGGCTCCTTTTGGCTGATACTGGATCTCAAGGTAGTCAATCGGACGCACAAAGTCTCCAGTTTTTGGATGGAGACACTTCTGTCGGTAATTGTCGCGGTCAGAGTGGGGGAATTTTTGACGGCATTAGATCTGACTGAAGCCTATCTGCATGTCGTGATCAGGTCCCTCACCAGAGGTTCCTTCGTTTTGCGGTTCTACGTTGCCATTTTCAGTTTTGGGCGCTTCCGTTCGGCCTGGTTATGGCTCCTCGCACATTCACCAAAGTGATGGTGTTAGTGGCAGCTGCTCTTCGGAAGGAGGGCATTCTAGTTCATCCCTACCTAGGCAACTGGTTGATTAGAGCGAAGTCGTATCAGGAGAGTGTCCAGGTCACAGCCCAGGTGGTCCAATTCTTGCAGTCTCTGGGCTGGGTGGTCAACTTTGCCAAGAGCCGTTTGATTCTTTCTCTGGCCCTAGAGTACATGGAAGTCCTCTTCGACACTGCAGCAGGTTGGATATTCCTTCCCTCAGACAGAATTCGCAAGCTGCACTCGCAGATTCAGGGGTTACTGACCAAGACCATTCCTTGTGCGTGAGATTACCTTCAAGTCCTGGGTTCCATGACAGCGATAGTAGAGGTGGTACCTTGGGCCCGGTCACACATGCGACCTCTTCAGCTTCCTTCCTGGCCAGATGATCTCCACAGACGAACTGTCTGCTGAAGAAACTTCCTCTACGAGCCCAAGGTCATACCAGTCTCTACTGGTGGTTACGAATGTCCAATATGACCAAAGGAATGCTGTTGGAACTGCTTCAATGGTTTGTACTGACGACTGATGCCAGTCTCGAGGGCTGGGGAGCCCATTGCCTGGGAGAGTGGGTCCAGGGGCTTTGGACTCCTCAGGAAGCTTCCCTGTCAATCAATCTCTTGGAGACCAGGGTGATTTTGGCTGGCTCTGATAGCCTTCCGATCTGTGGTGAGTGGTGCGTCGGTCCGCATCCTTTCTGATGACGCGACAGCAGTAGCTTATATCAACTGGCAAGGGGGGACCAGATGTCACCAGTTGCACCTGGAATTGGCAAAACTCTTGGGCTGGGCGGAGTGTCATCTTGCTGCAATCTCAGCTTCCCGTGTGGCGGGAGTGCTGAACATCCAGGCGGAGTTTCTCAGCTGGCACAGTCTTGATCTGGGAGAATGTTGTCTCAGCCCGTGAGTATTTCAGTTGATAATGGAAGTGGGGGGAACCCTCTTGTAGATTTTGTTTGCACAAGTCTCAACGCCAAGGTGCCTCACTTCTTCAGTCGCAGAAAGGATCCCAAAGCAGAAGGAATAGATGCCTCTCCTGGGACGTCTCATCCAAAAGATTGAGTTGCACGGATGACCTGTAATCCTGGTGGCTCCAGATTGGCCTCGCAGACCGTGGTGTGCGGATCTCATGCGGCTTCGGTCTGCCCCTTCTCTTCGACTTCCAGACCAGGTAGGCCTTCTTATCCAAGGTCCGATTCTTCATCCAGATCCGGCTCGCTTACGGCTTCGCTCTTGTACGGGCGCGCTTGCTGAAGAGAGGATATTCTTCTCAGGTAGTCTCCACTTCTCTGAATTACATCAGGATTTGGCGGATTTTTGAAGGGTGGTGTTCGGAGAGGGATATTGCCCCTTTTCAAGCTTCTCTAGCGGAGCTGTTGGATTTTCTATAGCATGGTTTCGATAAGGGTTTGGTTCTTGCTTCCCTTAAGGTGCAGGTGGCAACGTTATCCTGCTTTCATGGTAGAGTAAGGGGTAAACCTCTGACTTCTCATCCGGATGTTTCCCGTTTTTTGAAGATAATTGGTCTCTGCCCGCTGGTCAGACATTTTTCCAGCCTGGGATCTCAATTTGCTGCTGTCAGCCCTCACTAGACCTCCGTTTGAGCCATTATCTTGTTCTCTTAAGGATTTAACTCTCATCAGTTTTTCTGGTTGCT
The DNA here is from genome assembly GCF_901765095.1 of Microcaecilia unicolor. Taxonomy (NCBI): domain Eukaryota; kingdom Metazoa; phylum Chordata; class Amphibia; order Gymnophiona; family Siphonopidae; genus Microcaecilia; species Microcaecilia unicolor. The sequence continues at coordinate 33,586,545 of NC_044041.1, read as the reverse complement.
ATTGCTTCTGCTATGCGGGTGTCCGAATTGCTGGCTTTTTCCTGTAGGTCTCCTTTCTTGGCGCTTTCTCCAGAGCGTGTGGTTTTGGGTCTGGTACCTTCTTTTCTTCCTAAAGTGTTTTTGCGTTTTCATGTTTCTCAGTCTGTGATCTTGCCGGGTTTGGGGTCCTTCTCTGGCTCAAAGGATCAGCGCAAGTTACAGAAGTTGGACATCAAGCAGACGCTTTGGCACTATCTGAAGTTACGGAGGAGTTCAGACATTCGGAACGTCTGTTTCTGCTCATTGGGAGTCCTCACAAAGATCTTGTGACCTCCAGATGGCTTAAGGAGATGAGAGCGGCTGCTTACATCTTGGCAAGGGAGCCAGTTCTGGACAGAGTTAAAAGCTCATCCTACGAGAGGGCAAGCAGTGTCTTGGGTGGAGAGGTTTTTGGTACCTCCCGTGGACATTTGTAGGGCAGTGACTTGGTCTTCCTAGCATTTGTTTTCGAAACATTACAGGCTTGACATGCAGTGTCGTCAAGATGCAGTGTTTGGGTCTAGGGTCCTCACGGCAGGTTTGTTGGGGTCCCTCCCTTAGGAGTACTGCTTTGTTACTTCCCATCAGTTCATTCCTGGGCCGGGCCAGAGGGACGCTAAGGAAGGAGAAATTAGACCTTACCTGCTAATTTGCTTTCCTTTAGTCCCTCCGGACTGGCCCAGAGCCCTACTGTGCTTGCAGTTCTTTGTGCCAGTGTTTCAAGGGTTCTTACTTTTGTCTTTGCGTTCCTGGTTCTTTCGGTCACAGTTTTTTCCAGGCCGGAGCTGCTCTGTTTCCTTTTCTTGGTTTAAAAAAAAAAAAAAAGAAGAAAAGAAACCAGAAAATTGCAACGGAAATGTGAGCCTCAGCTGATATTCAAACATCTTCCCCAGGGCAGGTTGTGTTTGCTTTTTAAGACACCAGGTGTTTCTCCGTTTGGTTCACGTACTCTATTGTATGTGCTTTGACAGCTGCTCAGATACTCTGTGAACAGGGGGTCCTCTTCTTTTTCTCCTTCCTGCTTGGTTAGTCAAATACTGAATCTAGGGTCACATGCCAAGGGCTCTTATTGGCTCCCAGTCAGAAGTTCTCAGTTTCCACCTGCTGGAAGGAGTGCACAACCCATCAGTTCATTCCTGAGCCGGTCTGGAGGGCCTAAAGGAAAGCAAATTAGCAGGTAAGGTCTAATTTCTCAATGGCACCAGTTGATCTGAAAGACATAGACAACTATGAAATCCAAAGAAACAAAGGTTATATGGCTGCAGTGTCTTTGGTAGTATTAACCTGAGAAGGATTGGATGAAATGCTGCTTTGAACAGAAATGAGTGCTGGGGGGGGGGGGGGAGGAAGTGAAGTCATCCATCATGGCAACTGCACTGTGCTAGAGCTGTGGGACAGGTGATCCTAAAAGCCAGGTTGTTTAAGAGAATGAATTGCAAGGTGAGCAGCCCCAGTTAAAAATGACAGTGAAGTGTGCAGAATTGTAGATCTAAGACATCACATACCTGTGTCCTGGACTGGCTACATAAGGCTTGCTAAAGCTGGGGGAGCCACATTGGCAGTAGGGGAGCACAGAGGAGTGCTTGTTAAATGAGGACTCTTAGAGGCAGGGATGTCTAGGAGTGAGCTGCAGGCATAGCCTGGAGAGTTTGGGAGCATTATCACCTCATTTAGAGGAGACTTGACTGCTTGCCTTGGTCTCTGAGCTAGAGAATGACATGGGGACAAAATTTGTCTCCGTCCCCACCCCGTCTCCGTGGGTTCTGTCTCCATCCCCACCCTGTACCTGCAGGCCCTGTCTCCATCCCCGTCCCGTCCCCACAGGCCCTGTCTCCTTCCCCACAGGTTCTGTCCCTGTCCCCACCCCATCCCCGTGGGCTCTATTCTCATCTGCAGAAGCTTCAAACACTTATGATTTTATATTAAATCTTTTTTTTATTAAAGTATAAAAAGGAACAATGTGCTGTGCAACTGTTGTGTATAAATAGAACAAAATATCAGCTAGCAGCTATAATAACCCTCCCACCACCACCACCCTCTACCCTTCCGACCCCAACAATAGCTGACTTCTACTTTCCCAAGGAATCCTAATCCACCCTGTTATATTGTCCAGGGGTACAAAATACAACCCATTCTGTATGCCCTAGAGGGGAGATTTTTAAAAATCTGGATGAATAAGAAGTCATCAACAATTCAGTCTAGCGCTCCTGTCTTCCACAGGCCCTCCTGCAATAGAGGATGTCTTCTTAGAAGATGTGCTGGTAGCATGGTAGCAGGATGTAGAGGATCCCCCATGTAAATTTTGCTAGCTGTGGCTAGCATGTTTGCTTGTTTTTCCAAAAAATAAAATAGTCATCTGCATCAATCAAACATAACAGTCCAGTTCATTAACATGCTTCAAAGTAGAAAGTGACACGGGGACAAAGTTGTCCTCAAGGCTCTGTCCCCATCCCCGCGGTTGCTACGGATCCCCGTCCCCTTGTCATTCTCTACTCTTGAGCTGTGGGCTGATGTAACCCAAGTAGGAAGAAGAGCAGCAATAGGTTATAGATGTCGTCCAGAGGCAGGTCATAGCACTGGGACAATGTAATAGAGAATTGCACAATAAGTTAGAGGATTGCATGAGACAGATGGTTTCACTGACTGCAGTTGAGTTATGCTGCATGCAGGGTCGACTACCAGCCCTGAGAGAGAAATTAGGATTGAAAGAGAATATTGGACCCTCGAGGTGCCACATAGCAACCTTCCTCAGGATTTAACAGTGTTGTTATGAGTATGCAGTGAAAGAAGATTGTCACTAAGGCCCAAGCATCAGAGTCTGTAACATAGGAAGGACATAAATGGAAGTGTGTGCAAATGTCACCCCACTGTATTGAAAAGATGCAAAGAATTTAATGAGATCAAATTGGATCTGAGAACTTTGGGTATAGGTGGCTGTTCCATACTGCCTGGCATTCACTATTAGTGGTGTGACTACAAATCCTTTGTCAGTAGAGGAAACTGTTCAAGCCTTGAAAGAGGCCGGCATTGTCAGGCATTGCGATTTCCGCCCACCCCCAGTGGCAGGGATCAGTGCATCCCAGGGATATCTTAAATGGCAGTAGGTGAAGAGCAAGAGAGAGACTGTGTTGGAACTCGATGATAGTTATAGCTACAGGCAGCTTCTCATGAGAGATTGAGGAAACTGTTGCTTGCAGATTGAGACTGAAGGAGTCTGTCAATTGCTCAGATGTGAATCTGGTATGTACTCTGGCTGTTTTGGAACTGTTGATTTGCCAGGATGGGGTGGTGTGGGGGGGGGGGGTAGGGGTTATTCCTTTGAAAAGTGATACTGCTGCATGAGAGGATATGTGCAGCAATGGGTGACTCAAGGGATTTGAGGGGAGAAGTTCTGTGGCAGAGTGATGTTTTTAAGTATATAGATGATGGGAAAGATTAAGGAGAGTATTAGGGTGTCTGGTTGATTAGATGGAAGCAGCTAGAAGGGAGAGGTGACTGAGGGTTGGGGGCGGGGGAGAGGAGTAGAGCTACCTTGGCCATGTCATTCACCACCACCATGAATGTAAGAGGCCTGACAGTGCCCATGAAGAGGCCAGACTACTATGAAGAGAAGCAAAGCTGCTCAGGGCAAGTATTCCATTTGTACAGGAAACACATTTTAGAATATAGAGTCAGACCATGGCAGTAGCAGGGATTTCCCAACTACTATATTTGCCTCTAACTTGAAAGAGGCTTGGGGGGGGGGGGGGGACTATTCAAGCAGATCTTTGGGAGGGTAAAAGGATTTGAGAGGGAGTTAAATCTTTTGCTTAAATTTGTTTCTGAAGGATGAAGAGGTCACACTGTCCACAATTAGGTGCATCGAGCAAACAGTTTTCATGAAACAGATTATTGGACTTAATTTCTTTTTGCCTTGATACAATACCTTAAGATTTCAGTTTCACTGTTCTGTTCCTGGTTCAAGCTACATTATTCCAAAGGAGAGTTCTTCTGGTCCTGTTTCTTAGAGAGCTTTGATGAAGTACTTAGATTTGCCACAAGTATATTAATGTGTGCAGGTGACTCCACCCAATGAAGCAAGATTATTGTTTCTACTGTAAAGTAAATGGTAGCCACTGAGATATGTTTTTTGTGGAGAGAGACATGACAAAAGTAGTTAGCACTTCTATAGGCTCTATTATATAGTCAGACCATATCCCTGTAGCCCCTGTTCCTGTCCCCAGAGGAATCAGTAAGGCCTAGTAAATACTGAACTCTGAATAATGACCTGGAGGATCTAGTAGTTCCATAATTGAGTCGCTGCAAAATATCTTCCAAGTGATAATGGAACTATAGTGGGATTACCTGAAAGCAGTGATAAGAGACAAGCTACTTGCTTTGGGGGGGGGGGGGTCACTGAGGAAGAAAAAAGGCTCAGAAGGAGAAGGAACTAGGATAAAAGATGAGGGGTTTAGAATTAGCCCATAAAGCAACCATGAAACCAGGCACTCTGAGGGAACTGGAAGAGACTAGAGGGTCAAAGCTTTGTAGATCGAAGAGACCACATCAAACTAAATCTGGTGAAACAAATACTTTCAATCCAGAAATAGATTCTTGACCCACAAATTGAAAGGAAGTATTATCAAAACTGTATAACACGTGCAAAGTAAAGCAGGGGAACTTGTGGCCATGTACAGAGGGAAGCCTGGTGGATGAGGAGAGAGAAGTATCTGAGGGAGGTAGATTATCAATATTATCAGCCAAGGAGCAGGATTCCTTGGGTAGGCCTATGAGCATGGGGGAGATGACCATTTAGATCACTTAGGATAAGCAAGGCCTTAAGCTTGGATGACTAGCCGGCAGATAAGGCTTCACTAACTGGTTTGCTAAGGCTATGTGTTACTTCCTACAAGCTTATATAATTGAGGGGGGAGGCTTTTGTAGACTTGTCCATTAGAAAGTGGCAGTAGGCACTTCACATTGCTCTTATATAGAACCACTGGTTGCTGGAATATCGGCTAACTTAAACATCAGAGGAATCGCACTTAGGTGATGAGGGCTATAAAATCTCACTCTGCTCATGTCTTCAGCCTTACATGAGCCTCAGTAACCTTCCTATTGTGCTCCAGCAGTGGTTCAGGGTTCAAAATTAATATAACAAAAACAGAGGCAATAAGTATAATCTCACTGAAACCGGATAGCTGTAGTCTCCCCCTGTCCTTTCCCTTTTGACCAGTCTGCCAATTTTACTACATTTGTTTTAGATTGTAAACCACTCAGATGGTTCATCTATTGGGCAGGATAGTAACACAGTAAATGACAGCTGATAAAGACCTGCATGATCCAACAGGGTGGTCAGAGCCCACGCCCACCATTCTGTGTGGCACCTGTCACCCATGCTTAAATGCTGGTTGCCATTTGTGGGACACAGACAGACAGTAGAAGCCTGTCCAGCATCGGCCTTTGTTCCTCCATGCTGGATTTGGGTAACCACCTTTGAGTGTTATTGGGTTTGCTGTTACAATACAAATTTAAATAAAAAAAAATTAAAACTACTGTGTGAAATGTTTCCTACAATTTAAGAAATAGCATTGAGTTTAATTTGGGTGAACTGATTGAAAAGCAAGGCTGAAAACAGTCTATTCTAAAATGAGTAAAACCATACATTGTTTCAAATAGCCTTGGTTATATTAGGATTAAAACACACTCCTATCTCCCCAGTGTTGTGCAAACCCCAGAATTGTGGAATATCTAACATTGGGTAGCAGATGAGAGTTGTACTTCTCTCTTGCAGTTGCATTAATTTTATTGCCTATACTGTATTTGTTTTATGTGTGACTGAAGGCAAAGTAAAGGATATGCTTGTTCCAGCAGGTCTGATGGAGCTGATGTTGAGTTACTTACAGCCCCTCACTCTGACACCATGACTTCAACCCCCGGGGCTGGAAGCACAGACTCTGTTAACCAAGGTAAGTGCAGGCACCCTCTACAGTGTGATTCTGTAGGTAAGACTATGGACAGTTTCTTTAGTTCAGATGAACCCTTCTGTTTCTTAGGCAAAGTCATTGTCAATCTTGCTCATGTTTGCAGATTTTATTGCTAAGTGGTAAGAGTGCTCAGTATTTTACCTCAAGACTGTGACCTTTTAGGGCAGTAAATATGTAAATGCTAGCCCTTGTTATATGCTGCTATGTTCATCTGGTGTAACAAAATTGACGGAGGATGGTGGCACTGATGTGTTTAAAAAAATTAAAAAAAAAAAAAAAAAGACAGGACAATGGCACCTTTTAGACTAACCAATTTATTGAGGCATGAGCTTTCAAGGACAAGAGTCCTGATGAAGTAAATGTAAGATGCTTGCTCCCTTCAGTACCAGTGAGCAACTGATATACTGGGGGCAGGGTTATTCAGTAGACTGTCCCCATGGAAAATTGTGTAATATCAGTGTCCACTTGGTCCAGTTGTTTGGTAACTGTTTAATGAGCTCTGTGGAGAGTGGGGTGGGGAGGGGGCATAACAGTATATTAATATTTTGGAACATCACAAGACTCTACTAGAAGACAGGCTTCACTTTTCTCAGCACCCTAAATTACTAGAGCTGCCATAAGCTGAGTCCCATTTTCTTGTTGTAAAGTTTCAAGCAGTGTCTAAAACAAGGGCCCTTTGTAGTGAAAAATCAATTCTAAGAGTTTGAGGAACACTTATTTAATGGGGGCTACCACTTAATGAAACCATGCTATGCTGCCTTTAAGCTCTGGAATTCTTCACCAGATAATGTGGTAAAAGCATATCAGGGTTTTAAAAAGTATTGGACTCATTCCTAAAAGAAAAATCCATAAATCATTAAGGTGGACTTAGGAAAATCCACTGTTTATTCCTAGGATAAGCAGCAAAAAAAAAATCTGTTTTACTATTTTGGGATCTTGCGAGATACTTGTGACCTGCATTTTGGTGCCTTATGTCTGTTACAACACGTTTCCGTTCTAAACGTTGTGTGTGGAATTGACACCTAATTTCAAGTGCTATTTATAGACTTCCCTAATATATGTTCTACAAAATGCCAGGTTTAGTAGTATAAGACATGCCTGTGAAAGTCAAATGTGTAGGATTTTGTCAAAAGTTAGTGTGGTAGCCATGGTAGTCCACTTTTAAAGGTAATAGAAATAAACAAAAACAGAGAAATTAAAATAAGATGATACCCTGGTTACATTTGAAAGCTAATCAAAAAATGTATTTAGTTCAATAAAAAAAAGATATATTTTCTTTGTTTTGATTTATTTCTATTTATTACCTTGCCAAAAGGTAACTGTAACTTAAGTGATTTTTACCTCTAACATAGCACAGTCCATGAGAGCAATTGATACCTCTTCTGTTCTTTGTTTACCTTTTTAACTGGGAGAAGCTTTCAGAAATATTAATCTGTTTCAGTCATGGTCAGAATTACACAATAACCCAACAGTCCTCTATGAAAAGCATCATGGTATAAGCTATTGTAAATGGACCCGTATGACATTTAGAAAATGCCCAGTTAATTCAAGACACAAAATTTTTTTCAATAACTGTAAATATACAAGCAAATAATATAAACTGTAAAAAAAAAAAAAAAAAAAAAAGGACATCTGGGAATAAGATGGAGAAGGTATGATGGAGACCAGAAAAGGGCAAATTTGTGTCTTCAGCAAACTAAGTAGATGCTGTAAGGATGTCTTGTGACCACGTTTTCTTTCGAGATGGGCAAAGACAGAGCTGACCTCAGGTTTAGTTTATAGGAAGTTGGGGTTTGGTCTCCTTAGGGAAAGCATTGGTACTATGCATCTTACATTTCTTAGGGTAGTAAAGCATGTCAGTCAGATAAGGACTCTGCTTTCTGACATGAATACTGTAGTAAGTCGAATAAAAAGGGACTAGAACGAACATTTAGTTGCTGCAGATTAGTGGAGTGGTTGTCAAACCTGCAAGAGCCCAGGCCAGAAACTTGGGAGGATGCCCCAAAGTTCACCAGCAGACTGTATCTCCTTCAGGTTTTAAGCAGCCTAAGGGTGGCATGGGGGACCAAAACAATTGCCCAATTTGCACCCGCAAACACCATCGCTGGTTGGAATACCCATGTAAATATGCACATAATATAGACATATTTATTATTTTATTCATAAGGATTTATTTACTGCCTTTTTGAAGGAATTCACTCAAGGCGGTGTACAGTAAGAATAGATCAAACATGAGCAGGAGGCAATTAGAGCAGTAAACATATTCGAACAACAATACAAAGTATGGCATGGAATGCTTCTTGCAATGACAACACAATATGTACTAGAACATTATAATTGGTAGTGAGGGGTAAGGCAAAGTTGTAACATACAGATGAGTAAGAAAGTAGGAAGAATTAGAAAGTAAGGTGATAGAAGAAAGTTGCACGTGAGGTCAGAGAGATAGTTAAATATTATCTCAGCTAGGGTAGGAGTGGATAAACATGTCCCGCTGCAATATGTGCAGCCCGAGTCAATCCTTATGTGTGTGAGTGAGACTAACAAGTTAGCTACTTCTTCCGTTAAAGGCTTGGTTGAAGAGTTTTGGTTTTGCATATCAAATCAAATGTCATTGTATGTGTATTAGCAAGAAGCATTATACTTTGGTGTACTCAATAAAACATGCACTTAGTTAAAATGAGGCAAGAATTGTTTTTCTGTCATTAGCCCATGGAACAGTTTCTGTAGCTAATTAGAGTGTGTTGTGTAGTAATGGTGACATCCAGAGAAGAATAGGCTACACTTGGGCATGTGTGCATTCCAATATTTCTGTCTGAACCTCACCTCATTCATTTGACAGTCATGAGCCCTTGCAGGATCAAAACCAGGCAAGTGCTTCAGATACCAGGCACACTGAATTAACCAGTGTTTCTAGCCGTGGAAGCACTGACAAGGTCCATGCATCATACCCTCAACAACCAGTTTCTGTGGGCAAAGGCATTGGATCACTGTTGTAGATTTTTCAAGATCCTATGGTGGTTTGGCATATTTGCATAAATTAAGTGGTTAAGGCTGTTAGCTTAGCAGAGTTTAAGAACGGTTTGGACGGCTTCCTGAAGGAAAAGGCCATAGAATGTTATTAAAGGAATGTAGGGAAAAATCCACTATTCCTGAGAAAGCAGTACAAAATGCTTTGCTCCGTGGATCTTGGGTGATTGTGACCTGGATTGGCCACTGTCGGAGACAAGGTGCTGGGCTAGATGGACCTTTGGTTTGTCCCAGTGTGGCGATGCTTATGTCTTATGTCTAAGAAATAGTCAAGTTACATTTTTGTTTATAAAAATAAAGCTGTTGTCTTATTACATTTATGTGTCTGATTAATATATTTGGCTTTTAAAGGGGTATATGGAATAAGGGATCCTAGTGATCAGTCTGGAAAGAGAAAGGAGACTGTGAAGAAAGGATATAAAATCAAAGTAAGGAGAGAGCAGGAGAATTGGGGAACAGAGGGATGGAAGAATCATGGCAAGAGAAGTGGCATAAGGGGAGAAGAGGAGGCTTCTGGAAGGATAAAATCCATGATCAGGAGAGGGAAGGAGGAAGAAACAGAAAAATGACAGTAGATATGGCCTATCCAGTCTGTCCATCTCACCCAGCTACTAAGCTTTACAATTCCTTTTCTTTTCAGTGATCTCTTGCCATGGTTTCTTGAATTCACAAGGATCTAATTCTTACACTCTATCACCTAATACTAACACTAATCTTTTTCACACCCCCACCAGAACCCCTCTTGATCCCTCACACACTCTCTGGTCCCTAACCCTTTTACTCACAACTTTCATTTCTTCTAATATCCTCATTCCACATTCACGTTAAGTCTCCTCTTATTCTGTCTCCCTGCACACTCCAATCCATTCACATTCCTATCCTCCTTCTCCCCCTGCACCCTCATTCTCCCTGTAGTCTCCTAACCAAGTGTGTTCCCCTGGCGGCTTGTGGGGGGGGGGGGGGGGGGGGAGCAAGATGGCGGCTTTGACAATGCTCCACGAGTAGCTCTGGAGACTTGAGCGGTTCAACCCTTCTCTTCAAGGTTTTTTTTTCCTTCAGGAAACATTTCTTCTGTGAATTTAGTATGCCGCATACGAAGAGGAAGGGTTTGGTTAGAGCCAAGACCCAACCGGCACTAACTTCGACACCGAACCAGCCCACTCTGGAGACCTACCTCGTGCGCTCCTCACTTACAGCGGCAGGAGGTCCCGCTGAGTTGCCGGACCAGGAAGAGTCCGAACTCTTGGGACAGGACGTCTCATTGTCCCCTCCACCACATTACCCTCCACCACAGCCAGCAGAACCTGACAGCGGTGGTGGTTCTAGTTCTCGCGAGAGCGAAGGAAGAAACACACGAGTGGGACCTGCAGTCGGGGTTCCTGCTGAGGTCCCTTTTTCAGCTGGGACTCTTCATTCAACAATGCAGAACCCATGTAAGGGTTCCACTGCGTCTGTTACCTTTGAGGCGATTTGGGAGACGCTACAGACTGTTCAGGCATCGACGGGCAAGATTGAAGGTTTGGTGAGCAATGTTCAGGATTTAACTGTCTCATTTGCATCGATGAAAGACGAACTAACTGATAAGATTAACCACCTAACAGCAGAAAATGCAAAATTGAAAGAAATTTCTACTAAGCTGATAAAAGATACAAATGCCATAAACAATAAATTGGAGTACTTTGAGAATTATAACAGGAGGTTAAACCTTCGCTTATTAAATTTTCCCTGCACACCAGTGTATTCTCCATTGGAGATATTTAAGAAATATTTGGTGGAAAATATGAAATTTTCTTCTGATAATATACCTCCTGTGAATAAAATTTATTACCTTCCTACAAAAAAGAATAGTGACATTCAACCACAAGGAGATTTGAATGTTACAGACTTACTAGAATCTTCTATCACATCTACAACGGAGAGAAAAACTTTATTGGTATCTTTTATATTTCAACAAGATTTGGACTTAGTGAGAAAGATGGCCTTAAGAAACTTACAGACTCCCTTTCATGGAGGGAAAATCTGGGTATTCCCAGACGTAACAAAACAAACTCAGGCCAGAAGAAAGGACTTTCTTGCACTGAGAACTGATGCCTTGGCATTAGGCGCAGTCTTTAATTTAAACTATCCATGCAAATGTAATATAAAATATTTGGGTGTAAAATATGTTTTCTTTTTTCCCGAGCACTTAAAACAATTTATAGACCAAAAAAAAATATTGTAATGCCGGTTTGTGTCATACAGACTGAGCACTTCCGAATGGGTAATTTATTGAAAAGGCAAGTATGGAGTATAATTAGCTAAGTCTTTATTTAAATAATATGTAAGAATCTTATCTTCCAAGTTAATAACGGCTCATGTCCCCCTAATTTGGTGGTCTAATTTAAGTCATTCATCTTACTTTCAGACTGTTACTTTAAGAATTTCTGACTTTTTTTTTTCTTATTCAAGTAGTAATTGCTTGTAAATTTTTGAAAATTGATAAATAAAAAAAATTAAAAAAAAGTGTGTTCCCCTGGCAGCTCCAGTCCCTTCACTGTCCTTCAGACCCTTTCTCTCCAACAGCTCCATGCACTGCTTCCCTAACCACAAATTCCTACTTGATGCTATCACTGACTCTCCCGGACTGCAAAGAGATCAGAGGATGACAGTACAGGGTATTGCATCGGGCCACATTGTCCTCTCCTGCCTGGGGCCCGAATGTTGTGCTTTAAAGCACATATTCAAGCCCCAGGGAGGAGAGAATGTAGTCTGATCAGTATTTCCCAAGTCAGTTCTGGAGTTCTCCCTTGCCAGTCAGGTTTTCAGAATATCCACAGTGAATATACATGAGAAATTTGCATGCACTGCCTCCATTATATGCAAATCTATTTCATGCATATTTATTGTGGGTATCATGAAAATTTGAATGGCTGGGTGTGTCCTGAGGACTGGGTTAAGAACCACTTCTCCTATAACATCTAGGGATGGGTGTAACTAGTGAGGTAATTACATTTGCTGACAACACAAAGTTATTCAAAGTTGTTAAATCGCAAGAGGATTGTGAAAAATTACAAGATGACCTTACAAGACTGGGCGTCTAAATGGCAGATGACGTTTAATGTTAGCAAATGCAAAGTGATGCATGTGGGAAAGAGAAACCCGAATTATAGCTACGTAATGCAAGGTTCCACATTAGGAATCACCGACCAGGAAAGGGATCTAGGTGTCGTCATTGATAAGTTGAAACCCTCTGCTTAGTGTGTGGCGGCAGCTAAGAAAGCAAATAGAATGTTAGGTATTATTAGGAAAGGAATGGAAAACAAAAAATGAGGACATTATAATGCCTTTGTATCGCTCCTTAGTGCGACCACACCTCAAATATTGTGTTCAACTCTGGTCGCCGCTTCTCAAAAAAGATATAGTGAAATTAGAAAAGGTACAGAGAAGAGTGACGAAAATGATAAAGGGAAATGGGACGACTTCTGTATGAGGAAAGGCTAAAGTGGCTAGGGCTCTTCAGCTTAGAGAAAAAATGACAGAGGGGAGATATAATAGAGGTCTATAAAATACTGAGTGAAACGGGTGGATGTGAATTGCTTGTTTACGCTTTCCAAAAATACTAGGACTAGAGGGCATGCAATGAAGCTACAAAGTAATAAATTTAAATCAAATCGGAGAAAATGTTTCTTTACTCAACGTGTAATTAAACTCTGGAATTTGTTGCCAGAGAATGTGGTTAAAGCAATTAGCTTAGTGGGGTTTAAGAAAGGTTTGGACTACTTCCTAAAGGAAAAGTCTATAGACCATTATTAAAATGGATTTGGGGGAAAGCCACTGCTTATTTCTAGGATAAGCAGCATAAAATGTATTATACTTTTTTGGGATCATGCCAGGTACTTGTGACCAGGATTGGCCACTGTTGGAAACAGGATCCTGGGCTTGATGGACATAAGAACATAAGAGTAGCCATACTGGGTCAGACCACTGGTCCATCTAGCCCAGTATCCTGCCTTCCAAACAGTAGCCAAGCCAGGTCACAAGTTCCTGGCAGAATACTCCATACTACAAATCTCGGGGCATGCAGTTGCTTCCCATGTCTGCCTCAGACTATGGACTTTTCCTCCAGGAGTTTGTCCAAACCTTTTTTTTAAACCCAGATACGCTAACCGCTGTTACCACATCCTCTGGCAAAGAGTTGCAGAGCTCAACTATATTGCAGTACTTGTATAAAGGAAAGCAATTTAGCAGGTAGGACCTAATTTCTTCTTTTTTATGTAGAGGAGTGTGGTAGCCGTGTTAGTCCACTCTTAAGGTTATCAATAGAAATCAAACAAAATAAAACATGGAAAAGAAAATAAGATGATACCTTTTTTATTGGACATAACTTAATACATTTCTTAATTAGCTTTCGAAGGTTGCCCTTCGTCAGATCAGAAATAAGCAAATGTGCTAGCTGACAGTGTATATAAGTGAAAACATTCAAGCATTACTATGACAGTCTGACAGGGTGGGAGGATGGGGGTGGGTAGGAGGTATGCATGGGGACATCAAAGCATATAATTGATATTCTAACAGGATAGGTGTGGATAGGGGAGGGTGATCAACAGAGAAATACAGCTTTATGGTTTATAATGGGCTAGGAACCCCAGATCCTTTCTTTTTTATGGTGCTCCAGATAGGCAGTCTTACTAAAGAACTGGTTTACAAATTAGTTTTGCAAACTGCAAAATGTTCATCGATTTCTTTAATTATTGTGGAGGAGAAGTCTGGTGGTGTGAACAGTGGGCTGAGAACCATGGAAGCCAGTGTTCTATCCTACTGTTCTTGAGTCCTTGGGCAAGTCATTTCAACGCTGGGTACAATAATTAGATTATAATCTCTCTGGGAAGAAGGAGATACCTAGGGTACCTGAATGTAACTTGTCTTGAGCTACTACTGAAAAGGTGTGAGCTAAGATCAAATAAATGCAATAAAAAATAACTTTTAAAATATACTGTAGATTCTTCAATTTGATAAGTCCACAGCAATGTTCGAGCAGATTCAACAAATCAAAGGATGCACAATGGCAGTTTTAATGTGGATTTCTATACATTGATGACTCTACATAGAACTTGATCAGATTTTATTTAGAAACCAGGAAATATCCAAAAATTCCATAAACTCGAACCAGTCTGAAGTTCACCTGTACAATAAAATGCAGTAAATTTACGTTCTTTACAAGCCAGTTACATTACAGCAGTGTTCTTTAATTTGTGTAATTCAACTAGTTCTAATAACGATTACATATCATTTTTATTTTTCTAGGTGCTACTCACTTTGGACTACAAGAACAGTCATGGCACAAAACAGATCAGTTGCTATCTTTGCATCCTTGGTTTCATGGCTCCATTTCTCGATTCAAAGCTGCGCAGCTAGTCCAGTTGCAAGGCATTGAAGGGCATGGCGTCTTTCTTGTTCGACAGAGTGAAACGAGGCGAGGAGAATATGTCCTAACATTCAACTACCAAGGAAGAGCTAAGGTATTTGCTGTTGCATGACTTCAAAAGGGCCAGTCTGGTAGTTGAGAACATAGCAGAGGAATACAGTGCACAGAAGGAATGTCCCAGGATCTGACATGTTTGTTTATTAAAAGGCTTGATATCCCGCCATTTCTTAATGCAGACCATGGTGGCTAATAAATTAAAACGACAAAAGTCAAGAGAGAAAAATTAAGTGCCAAAAATAAATGTACTGCCTTTCTGTAGTACAACCAAAACAGTTTGCATATTATATACAGGTACTTTCTCTGTCCCTAGAGGGCTCACAGTCTAAGGTGTGTGTGTTTTGTTTTGTTTGTACTTGTGGCAGTAGAGGGTTAAGTGATTTTGTCCAGAGTCACAAGTAGCTGTAGAGGGAGGGAATCCAATCATGTTCCCCTGGTTCTCAGCTCACTAACCATTAGGCTACTTTTAAACTTTGACAACACTTTCAGGGAACCTGATAAGATGGTGTCTGATAGTACCACTTTGAGAAGAAAGATTCTACTCCAGTCAGTAAACAGTAGGTATACTGAGTAAATTATAGAGCAGCTGTAATTCCTATCACCAGGGCATTTAATCTCTGGTATCCATCTTGAAAACAGACTTGCTACTGGGGAACTGAACCAATTGATAGAATGAAAGCACAGTGCAGGCCCGTGGTGAGTGGCATGACTGGATATTTCTAGACGAGATCTCCATGTATGGAAGCAACATTAAAAAAAGCCTTTATATCATGCATGATTGTAGTGAAATCATTTTCATCCTAGTTTAGTTGTTAACATTCCAGTGTAGACTGTTGGAGCTGACTGTTGGGACTGTATATTCTGCTTTCCTTTTCTCATGTTAAGAAAAGTGGCCAGTTTTCATCAGGATCACAGGAAAAGGAAAAGAAGAAAGCAGTATCCTCCAGTGTATTGGTGTATTGTGCGTGCCTCAGTCTAAACCAGGGGTTCTCAATTTGGTCCTTGGGATACATCTAACCGTTCAAGTTTTCAGGATACCCACAATGATTCTCAACCAATGCCAGGAGGCCTTTACTACCATCTGCTTCCTCCGAGAGGTCTGGGGAATCCACAACTTCATCCAGGAGGCTGTCCGTATCCACAAACATAGTTTGGAGGCTCAGCTTCTCAGCTGAGCCCCTGTTTCTCTGGAGGGACAACCCCAGTGCCCCTACCTAAAGCCCCAACCTAATCCAACCACAAAGTACCTGAGATCCCAGCAGCTACCCTACCCACAATATTCAGTTTCCTCAACCTGCACCCACCCACAACAGGTTCTTGTCTGGGTACCACACAGAATAGCAGATAAAGTGAAAGCTCCTAAGGGACAATTAAGGAATCTGTCTATAATGTTATGGACTCTGCACCTTGAAAAACCCCTCTTAGAAGAGGCTAGAAGAACTGGTACCGTCTTTCTGGTCCTGGGAGGCAGACTCTTTTAGATCTGAAGTTTGTGATGCATTACTATGAATGTAACTTTGTAATCCGCCAAGAACGCAGGATTGTGCAGAATAGAAATTTGAAATAAATAAATATGCATGAGAGAGATTTGCATAGAATGCAAGTAGTGCATGCAGATTTCTCATGCATATTCATTGTGGGTATCCTGAAAACCTGACAGGCTAGGTGTGTCCTGAGGACTTGTCATACATTTGTAATTGAATATTTAGCATAAGACAGAATTGTAGGTTGCAGTTCATTGTGACATAATAAAGGTGAAACTGGATACATAAACTTAGGGCCTAATATTCAGCAGCTCCTCCCTTATAAGTCCTGCTCACTATTCACTTACCTGAACAGTGCCACTGAAATCTGGTCAGACCACCCAACCATTCAAGTTTTCAGGATACCCACAATGATTACCAACCAATGCCACTGACTTTCACTTGCATTGATCGCCTCCCTTGTCTATTCGTGTCGACCTGTGGAGGTCAGTGCACATACCTAGATATTCAATTCCAAGAGCCGCATGTACCTCGAAAATGACTAGTCTGCTAACCAGGTAATTGTGTCTAGATAAAGTTAGGACAGCAAAAAGATCATCCTAACTGTTGCCAGGATAAGTGCCAGCAGCCAGTTTGGGCCCAATACTTAAGGGGTTGAACCCAGGCAGGAGAGGCTGGCTGGCAGACCGATATTCAGCACCAGTTAACTGGATAGTTCCACTGACTATTTCCATAACCACTAAATTTGGGGGAGTTTGGGCAGAGCTAACACTTAGCCAGTTAACGATATTAAGTTTGTTTGTTTATTTGTTACATTTGTACCCCACATTTTCCCACCTATTTGCAGGTTCAATGTGGCTTACATAGTACCGTAAAGGCCAAGTCCGGTCAGTGGGCTGGTTCGCTAAGCAGGTGCATAAAGTTAAGACAGCAAAAAGGCTGTCCTAACTCTGTGCACCAAGTTAACCAGGCACCGGTCTGAATATTGGCTTGTTAACTTCCAGGTCAGAGGGCACACACAAGGAACAGTGGAGTTGATCAATAAAAGCGAAAGTCACCAAGCGTGTGCAACAATCTTTATTCACATCTAAGAAGACTTGACACGGCCATGTTTCGGCTGTATGGCCTGCGTCAAGAGTCTGCTGTAATCCAAAATGCAGTTATGAAGACAACTTGCGCACTGCTAAATCAGAATACCAGAAGTTCTCTATACCATGTAGCAATAGAGAGTAAGCTTACACAATTGGTGACTTTCACTTTTTTAATTTGCAGAAGCAGTTTATTGAAAATCCAAGCAACAAGAAAATAACCATACAATTTAAAGAGACCAAAACCTGGATATCCCAAGAAAAGTAAACAATATCAAGCTTCCACATTTTACAGTGAGAAAAGTCCTGTCACCCACTCCACCCCATCCCCAAATCAGCAAATGAAAGCAAAAACAGCCCACTGACTTTCACTTGCATTGATTGCCTCCACTATTCCTTTGTGCTTGTTGACCTGTGGAGGTTAGTTCTTCCCTGTTTAGCTGTGCAACTTCCAGGTCAGCGCACATACCTAGGTATTCAATTCCAAGAGCCACGCGTGCCTCGAAAATGAACACCTGAGCTTAGTTCAGCCCACGGTGGTGAGCAGCTTACCACCAGATGCTGAATATTTCCCCCTTAGTATCTGAGTGTGACCCCACACTGAATATCCATCTATAAAAAGCCCATGGTAGCTGGCATTAAAAAAAAAAATTGCTAATTGCTGCAGTCTGAATATTAACCCATCACCCTCCAAATATATGCAAATTTACTTAAGAATGGGTATCTGGAAATTGTATTTTATTTGGTTTTAAACACATTCTTCTATAATTGACTCTTGGAACAGGTACAGAATAAATTCAAAAGACCTTTCAAGTAAAGCATTCTGGATTTTAAAAAATTTGATGCATTAGGTTTTTTTTCCCCCTCTGTTTTCATGTTTTTATTTTAGTTATAAAACTTGATGTACGAGAGTGGTTTACAAAATAATCACTGTTGAGTACTAAAGGCAAGGTTAGAAACTGAGGATGTAAGCGTTTATAAGTTTGATTTTGGAAACATTTGTAAGGTATCATAGCTTAACCTGGGGAAGTCTGATAAATTTCTTAAGCCTTGTAATATTTGCTAATACTTTCCACTTTCATAATTCCCACAGCACTTGCGGCTCACCCTTACAGAGTGGGGACAGTGTCGAGTTCAGCATCTTCGGTTCCCATCCATTTTGGACATGCTTCATCACTTCCACTTGTATCCTATCCCTTTAGAGTGTGGCTCAGCCTGCAATGTCAGGCTTTCCAGTTACATGGTAGCATTGCCTCGTCTGCAAGGTAGGACCATAGTGTGTGACCATTCAAAAAATGTTTCTTGATGAATGTGTACTCTGTTGTTGTTGTTGTTGTTTTTTTGTTTTTTTTAATAAACATTTTTTCACAAACCAAATTTCATTCAGCCTCAGATTGACCCCTCTAATTCTGACTTAATGAAATATCATTCTGATCTGCCTTTGCATGCTTTTCCATTAACATTAACTTGTGTAAGAGGCAATTCTGGTATTGCTTCATCACTGTTTCTGAGATTGTTACCTAGACAACCAGCATTTCCTCTCTAGATAACAGGAGTAAAGCCTTTTCAGGCATTTTCAAGTGAATGGAATTGTAATCATTCATGTTATTATGTAGAGCTCAACTTAAAAGTATTTATGCTGCAGTGTCCATATAATTCAGTGTGAAAAATGTATTCTCATTTTTCACCTGGATGTTCCTTTAGTGCTGCCATGGGTCTAGTAAAGTTTGGAGAACATCAGTTACTTTTCAAGATTATATACTAAGTCATAATGTAGCTGCCCTAGAGGGCATTCATTTTGATACCTTAGGCAGTGGAGGGCAAAATGAATTAAGGTCTGAACCTGGCATTTCTCATTCTTGACCACCTGCTTTAACAGCCAGGCCAGTGGCATAGCCAGAAGTCCATTGGGGGGGAGGGGGACATGGAGGTAGACGAAAGGAGCCATGTATTCTCCCCACTGCCGCACTCTTTCCCCCATTAAATCATACCTTTTGCTGGCGGGGGTGCCCAAGCCCCAGCAGCTGAAGAGATCTGTGCGCGAGTCCCCACACATGCAACCAGAGCAACCAGTTAGTCACTGAACTGAGCATACACAACACAGGATAGGCGGGGGCTTGCACTGGAGACCTCTTTGGCTTGTGGGGCTTGGACATCCCTGCCAGCCATTAAAGCAGAGAAGGCTTGAGCCCAAAGTAAGGGTGCCCAGAACCCCCCCCCCCCCCCCCCCCCCCCGAAGCCCCTGATGGCTGTTTCACTGCTCCAGACTATTCATTTCACTGCTCAAAGGTGCTCAAAGGTTATGTACTTGAACATTAAATTCCCATCATTTTGTAATTTTAAGTTTTTAATTGTGTTCCTGAAACATGGATTTTTGTACTTTTTTAAGATTAATACTGATCAGATATGAGCACATTGAAGAGATACCCAAGCTAAGGGTATATTTGAGGTTCTGGATTCTTGTTCAAACCTCATACACCTGTACTTATTCAAGTATAGCAACAGCACCAGTTAGTGCTAGCTTTCTAATTTATAAATGAACTTGTGAATATTGACTTTTTAGCACATATATAGGAATCTTTCATCAAAATCCACATCTGCTCAAGTAAGATGAGGGTTGATTTGTAAAAGGCACACAAGCAATTCCAGACATTTGTACCTCTCTTATAAAGACTTTAAAACCCAGTTTAAAGGGTGAAAACACAGTAGATTCAGGCTCAAGGCACATATGTCTGGATCGTGTTGCCACTTCCCTGTACTGGAACAAAAAGTGGAAGAGAAAGCAGATTGTGTTTGTGTCTAGTTAATAATGTGAGAGCCTGAAGGAAATGCTAGAGAGGAACTGGAATGTACAGATCAGCTTTGTTCTTGCAAAAAAAAGCAAAACAAAGCACAAGGGAGTAGGGAAAGAGTAGAATCAGCAGTTCTGTCTTCTAGCTAAGATGTTTAGGTCTTTTAAACTTCATTATCAAAACAAGTTGAAACATGCACATTTAGTGCCGCACAATGGCAAATTCCCCTTTTTATTTTAATTTCCCCTTTTTATTTTCATTTATGTAACCATTTATTCCTCTTCCTTGCCTTTGTCTTTCACCATCCTTGCCCTTACTTTGGATTTTTTTTAAATTTAACTCCTTCACCATGCCATTCTGTGCCTTGGTTGTGACCTGTGTGCTGTTTCCTGTACTCCAGAGCTTGGGATAATTGTGGCACAGTTGGTGTTTCTATAGCCTCCTCGGCCTGTCCCAATCTTTTGGGACTGTGGATTTTGAAATCCCTGCGGCATATCCCACAACTTTTGTGTGTACCTCCAACTGTTTTCATCATAGATTTGTGTACATGCCCAAAGAAACTTGTGTACAGATTGGCAGATACTCTCCTTAATAGACACTTTCACTCCAGTGAAACACCCCTAAAATAAGATGCATAAGGTAAACTACAGGCATTTCTGCAGAGCAACTGAAAACAGCACTCAGACCAGTTCTAGTGAGGCTGTGGTGACACCTGTCTGCCTCGGTACTAAGCAGATTCTTTCACTCTTTTGCATTTGAGCATTAGGAAACCATTTTTTATAAGTAACAGATGAACTGCAGATGGTGGTTTTTATTAGACTAAATCCATCTGTGACCAACTGCAAAATAATTTGTGATCAGGTGAGTTTGAGACATTGGAATTGGTAGAATATAGTTGTTAAATGGAAAGTTATTGCTTGCAATTGGATTGCTGACCTCCATTAGTGTGGGGTCGAATGGATCAGCACTGTGATCACTTTTTCCTTATTTCAAAGCTGAACACCAAAAGCCAAGGCTCGGGCACAGTGTATTTCTATAAACAACCTCTTTGACGTCTATTAATAATTCTCATAGACTGGGCACCTCCCAACACACATCCTTGAGGTTTCAGTTTGGAAGGTATTTTTTCAGAGGAGGTGATTTCTAGGAGCTCATTGATTTATTAAATAGCAAACAGCTTGAGCTTTCAGAATTAATTTTGTGATGTAAACCTTTTGAAAATGCTGGTTCTGCTAGTGCGTCTATTTAGAAAATGTCAACAGTAAAGATGATCTTTAACATAGTTTGGAGAGTCCGTGGGTGGTCTCTGCATCCCATGAACTACAGAAAAGGTACTACAAGCCCAGGTTCAAGAAACAGTAACTTTCAAAACCCAATTAAGGTGTGCTGTAGCAGATGCATGTAACTCTCCTATACTTCCAAAACAAAGTTTTGTGAATCCCTCGATAAAGTGACTTAACTCCCTCATTCATTCTATAACTTGGCACCTAAGTTAAGCACCATTTGTTCGGTTTAGTAATAGAATAATAGTACTTACACAAGTGTATATCTGCATATGTATATTCTTTTTTTAATTATTATTTCACTTTAATTTCAAAGTATAAAAGAAGTAATACAGAAAAAATCAGGAAAATAGTATTATAAAACTATAATCAAACACATCATATCGCACTAGTCCACATCAAGGGGACAGAAACTGGGATCACCTGTTGTACAATTAACTTAAAAAAATATACAGACACTTGCTGCAGTG
Organism: Microcaecilia unicolor; assembly: GCF_901765095.1. Lineage (NCBI taxonomy): Eukaryota > Metazoa > Chordata > Amphibia > Gymnophiona > Siphonopidae > Microcaecilia > Microcaecilia unicolor. The sequence continues at coordinate 33,564,956 of NC_044041.1, read as the reverse complement.
AATAAACATTTTAAACCTAATACTCGTTACCAAAAGAATTAAGGATTATCAGCTGTCTATTTAGATGACAAAAGAAATCTGTAGATTCATAGGATGTAGAGAAATATAGGAATGATTTTCATATGTGACCAGGCACTTACAAGGAAACTTCAAAAAGAATGTGCCTCCTACAACTGTAACGCTAGGTTTAAGCTGTAGGAAGGCTTTACGCCTTAATTGTGTTGGCCTGGCCACATCTGCAAACATCAAAACTAATTGACCAGAGAATGGTACCTTCTTTTTTTTTTTTTTTTTTTGAAACTAAGCTTTTAACAATGACAATTTATTATCAATAGAGCCTAGGACCACTAACAAAGTAGCTCTCTTAAATATCCCTGCTTGAGAGGATTCCAAAAGCTTAAATCAAGACTAACAGGAGAACATAAATTATCAGATTCATCCTCCGAGGATGGCTGTTTAGTATTCCTAGGCAGATAATAAGAATATTTAACTTCCAAAGATTCAAAAGTTAATTGTAATACATCCTTTACATACATTTTAAGGAGCTCCTTAGGAGATAAGAAATGAATGAGACATTTAATAAACATAAATTACAGGCCCTAGAAGCATTTTCCAAAGCCTCCAATCTAAGATGAGTAGTCAAGCTGTCTGTTGCAGCTTCAGCAGATTGACACAGCTTGATCTGAGATTCCATTCTCTCCAAACCTTGAATAACAGAGAACTTCTGATCTTGCGCCTTAAATTTCTCAACAGTGTCAACGGTAAATTTACTAACCTAGGACAAATTGATCTTTAAAGATTTGTCTATATTGAAAATCAGTTCATAAACATCTTTAAAATATATCACCCATTTTTAGCTGTGTACTAGCAACATAAGAAAAATAGGAAAAGTAGCAATCCCTGGGGCAGCAACTGCAGTTGAAGTTGCCACATCTTCTAACGGAGTGCTGTCACTTTCCAACAGCGAAATGGGTTGAGGGGGAGGGGCAGGGTCCAGTGATGATAGAGATGCATTTGGGATGAAAGTGAGTCCACAACCGGAGAACAACAACACTGGCTTTGGTGTCTGGAGATGTAGGTCCATAGGTCCCTTTACTTCCTCTCCCTCTAATTTAATCACTGCTCCTCAGTCTAGTCGTAACACATCTTGTCTACTGCAATTAACTATATGCTGGACTACCCCTTAACGCTCTCAAACGTCACCATTACAATCTACAGCTGTCAGATTGCTTCACAATGTATGCCATTTCGACCTTGTCTCTTCTGATAGCAGAAAACTGGTTACCAATCTCTGCCTGGATTAAATTCAGTATATTAACACTGGTATATGAGAGCTGTCTGCCTTCAGGGCCAGATTATCTGACCAATCTTTTAATTCCCAATACACTAACATACACACTATGGTTCTCACAACAAACTCTTGTATAGCTACCCTCATCCTCTGTTCCTTGCCTAGATTTGTCAGGGGACACTAGCTTTTGCTACCTTGGTCCCAAGTTTTGGAACTCATTACCTCAGTTTATTAGACAAGAGCCATACTTCAAGATTTTAAAAAACACTTTAAAACCTGGCTCTTTTAGGAAACCGTGGGCTGATAAACCTTTTTCTGCACACCTCTTTACTAGTCCTTCCTAACCCCTTTATTCCTATCTCCCTCACACCCCCCCCCCCCCAATCTTCCCCAGTCTACAATTCATTCTTCTTTTTGCCCCACCATACTCATTTGCCGAAGACATCCTCTTCACCCCTTTTTCCTCATCGTTCCGGAGCAGTGGAACCAGCTGCTTGTTCCAGATGTGCTACAAAGGGGCAGGACCTGTCCCTTAGACCATGCCCCTTCAGGAACATGCCCGTGGCCATGTCTTGTGGTGGGGCAGCCTCTTATGGTGGAAAGAGAGAGCTTCAGCCAGCGACTCTGAAAGCCCGAGATGCTTGCTTTACTGCCAGCACCAGAACTTAACACTGTTCCTCCCAGTTTTCTCTCGGAGGATCCCACAGCAGGGCAGCTTTTTATGGTGGAAAGGGCCTCAGCCAACAACTCTGGAATCCCAAGGTGCCTGCTTCACTGCTGCACCAGGACTTCACACGGTTCCTCCCAGCTCTCTTTCCAGCACTATTCTATAAATGACGTATGCAACTCACTTATAGGCTGATGCTCAGAAGTATATGCCAATGCTAGAGCCGATTAGCACTGGACTAGCACCGGCATTAATCTGTGCAGAATGCTCTGAGGGCTGTAGCATGGGAAACAAGGTGCGCACCAAAGATTAGCGCAAATAGTATTTAAATTCCCCACCCCCCATGCTCAGAGAACAGTGCACAAAACAAAGCTGCCCTTACTGCTGAAAACCTAAGCTGTTTTTAAATCTGCAATTTTTTATTTAATTTGGAAGCAGAAGGAAGCCTGTGCAAGCTCCTAAACACTGGTAGTGACAGATGAATGTATGCGAGTCAGAGCAAACCCAAAAGTGAAAGCACACGTTTGCACCTGTTTTTTGTGCTTAAATATAAGCTTTTTAGGTGGAAAATTTTTGAAAAGCTTTTATACTTAAAAGTGCAAACAAATGGCACAGATGTATGCTTATTTCTGAGTTTGCCCAGCACATGTGTACAAGAGCTCTGATTACCACGAAACTCTTGCACACATGCACCAGGCATGTTCCTCCCCCCTTCCTTGTGGCCAAACAGTGTGCATATCATTTGCATCTTTTTATGGTTGAGCATTGGGGAGCTATTTTTCTGCATTGCTCCTGTGGTATTGGTTGGGCGCTGTTCCAGATAGCGCTGGAGTTCTGAGCAGAGGCCTGTGAGTTCCTAAATGCAAGGGGGCATTCACAGCGGAGGAGCATGAGTAGGATCAATATTTACACATATACAGAATACTGAAAGTTGCACGCTAAAGTGATGCATTTCGGCAGGTGTATTCATGCTATTGACAGTTTACACAGTTGATTCAGCAATCAAAGCAGTTTACAATAATAAACTACAATAATCACAAGAACTCCATAAAAAATAGTAAAGCACAGTCACCCAAGAACTTAGAACCAACCACGCCAATCACACAAAGTTAAAACAAAAACAAGTAAAACATGTCCATCCTTTAATTGAATGAAAAAAAACAAACAAAAACTTGATAGTTTTTGTTTTTTTGCTTGGTCTGGTAACCTCACTTCTATTCCAAGTTTCTGGCTCATTCAGAATCTGCTTCAGTGATCTCAGGCCTTCTTTGTTTAAGGTATCAAAGGATTCTCACTTTTAGCTGCTCAGTTTTCCATACCCTTATGCTTCCTCCCTAAGGCGTGCCACACCCCTTGAAGCACATCACCCCACTTCCTTTCTTCCTAGCAAGGGGGTGTGAGAGTAGGTGTGCGGCTGTCAGCTCTGCTGGTCCCCTACCCCGGAATAGGAAGTAATGTCGGAGGGGGCAACGCACCTGCAGAGCTGACAGCCGCGCACCCTCACCCAGGGCGGACTGCCCCCCACCGCCCCTCCCTTGATACCCTACTGATTGGTGGTATATGAAAAGTTTGTAAATAAATGAAAGTTGCAAAGGTAGAATAAAGTGACTTTCTTAGGGTCAGTAGCATTATGGAATTCAAATTCTTGAACTAAGATATGGAGAGAAGAGGATAGTTCGGATCTCTTTCACCTTGTTTCTTGCAACAGCACCATTTCTATGCTGCTATGCACATTAAGAACTGAATACACAATGAAAAATATTTTGAGCTTCTTACATCTGAATATTTAAAATTTAGACAACTGCTTGTTGGGGTTATTGGTGGAGTGAAAACAGTTTAAAACATCCAGGATAATACATTCCTTTAGGAGTTGGTAGTAGAGGAAGTTTTAGTTTATTATTTATTATTTGGAATTAGAAAAGGTTCAGAGAAGGGCATCAAATGATAAAGGAGATGCCTATGAGGAAAGGCTAAAGTGGCAAGGGTTCTTCAGCTTGGAGAACAGATGGCTGAGGGAAGATATGATATTTATTTTTATTTATTTATTTTTGTTACATTTGTACCCCGCGCTTTCCCACTCATGGCAGGCTCAATGCAGCTTACATGGGGCAATGGAGGGTTAAGTGACTTGCCCAGAGTCACAAGGAGCTGCCTGTGCCTGAAGTGGGAATCAAACTCAGTTCCCCAGGACCAAAGTCCACCACCCTAACCACTAAGCCACTCCTCCACTATGTTTACTCTTTCCAAAAATGACTAGGGGGTATGCAAAGAAGCTACTAAGTAGTACATTTAAAATGAATTGGAGAAAATATTTCTTCACTCAATGAGTAATGAAACTCTGGAATTCGTTGCCAGGAATGTCGTAAAAGTAGTTAGCCAAACCTTTTTTAAACCCTGCTGAACTAATTTCCTAAAAGAAAAGTCCATAAGCCATTATTAAGATGGACTTGGGTAAATCCACTGCATATTCTAGGATAAGCAGGATAAAATCTCTTTTACTGTTTTGGGATCTCGTCAGGTACTTGTGACCAGGATTGGCCAGTATTGGAAATAGTATACTGGGCGTGATGGACCTTCGGTCAGTCCCAATATGGTAATGCTTATGTTCTGATGTTGATATACACCCTTCAATCAAAAAGACAACAGGAAGATTCATACAAGAACTGCTAAAAAGATAGGAAATTAAGAAAAAAAAAATCTGTGACCCAGGCTCAAATCCAGACAATTAAGCTGAGCATTTGGATTCAGCATTCAGTGTGCTGCTTGTTGCTTCATGTGGAATGAATGGGTAATTCAAGTTTATTTGATATACTGCAAATCAGAACGTAGTCTGAGCAGTTTGCAAAATAATTGGGAGAGCATTAACGTCTAAATTCTATATATGGCATCTGGAAAAATTAGCGCCAAAAGTATTTCCACTAGGTGTGTTGTGTAAACCGCACATAGATTTAGGCGTGGTTTATAGAATATGCCTGTGCTCTAGGCGTGTCCATTTATGCCAAATAAAGCTTGGTGAAAATACAGGTGTCCGCAGAGTAGCTGTGTTCTATAACCGTGTGCCTAGATTTTCAGAACACCCACAGCCCACTCATTCTATACCCAGGGCCATGCCCCCTTTTTGGCAGTGCACATTAGAATTTACGTGCACCACTTTACAGAATACACCTAGCAAATTGTGTGCATATATTCTAATTAATGCCAATTAGTATCAATTAAGTGGTAGTTATCGGCGCTAATTGGCTTGTTAAATTGCATGTGCAAATCCAGAATATGACTGGATTTGTGTGTGCAATTTCAGTCACGCTATATAGAATCCAGGGGTAAATGGGTTAAATACAACAGGAGACGTATGGTGGGACAAGAAGCAGTGCTTCAAATATCAAGTGTCTGTTTCAGTGTTAAAGTATGGGAAGAATTAGAACACCCATGAATCCCTGCCTTAACCCTTAGCGTGGATTCTGGTAGTGTTTGACTTAAAATGCTGGGAATAATGGGCTTTTGATATTCAGCTGGACTTATCTGGGTAGGAATATCTCCTATCCAGATAAACGCTGCTGACTGGTTCCATACTTGGATTTTCACTGGCAATTATCCAGTTAGACTTCCTTTGTACTAGCAGGGTAGAGCTTGGAAGAGCCAAGAGTTACCTGGTTAGCGGCAAAAATATTCAGTCTACTAAGTAGGTAACTGTCCAGATAAAGTTTACAACAGAAAACATTCTGTCCTAACTTTATACTATGAAGTTAAGAGGAAATAGACTTAGGAGGAATCTTAAGAAAATAATCCGTCGAAGGGGTGGTGGATGCGTGGAATAGCCTACCGGTGGAGGCTGTGGAGATAGACTGTCCTTGTTCCTTCTCACCCAGTACTTTCCTCGCCCTGAATTGTCTTGTCTGTCTGTCTATTTTTAGATTGTAAGCTCTATTGAGCAGGGACTGTCTCTCTGTGTCAGGTGTTCAGCGCTGCGTGCTTCTGGTAGCGCTATACAAATGTTAATAATAATAATTTAAGAGAGCATGAGACAGGTATGTGTGATCCTTTAGGAAAGGAAGAGTTAGTGCTTACTGAGGATGGGCCATTTGGCCTTTATCTACCATCAGGTTCATGTTCTATCCGGTCACCTATCTGGGTACCAATCTGAATTTCATTGGATCCAGTTAAGTAGCACCAGTCAACTGAACTATATCTAGATACCAGCACTTTAAATATCTGAGTATAAAATATCTGTAGAGGTCGATGTTTACGGAAAAAAAATTGCTGACTGCCACGGGCTGAGTATCAGAGGGGATGTTTCTGGCGCATCTATTCTGCACATGTTCCATGGATTGTTTACTTGAGTCCTGTATAAAATATCTGATACCCTTTGCTGCATGCTGATGTATTCCATTCAAAGATAGGATCTTACTGAAAGGAATGAACATGTTAAACACTGCTTAAGCTTAAAAATCTTAAAGATAGGAAATGTTCAAGGTGCAATTTTATTTGATATACTTTATATTCTAATTAGAATTGTAGTAGTTACAAATTTTTATAGCTTCTATTCCCTTAAATAGACAAGACAGCACAGGCACGCAAGGAGTAATAAAGGCCCAATGAAATCTTCAAATGTAAAAAGAGAATTTAAAATAATTATTAATTGAATTTAATCAAGGAAAAGAATTAAAGGAGGGGGAACAAAACAAGACTACACAACAGTGTTCACCACTAATTCACTGCCAGAAGTGGAAGGATAAGAACAAAACAAAGGGCTACTGTGATAATATACCACTAGCTTTCTCAAACCAATATTTTTTATTGTGCTCTTTAAATTTAACCAAGGAAGGCTCCAATCTGATCTATAGAGGTAGTGAATTCCACATTGTGGGAGCCGAAAAGGAGGAACAGTAAGTGGTATCAAGACACCTCTTGTAGCGTGAGGGAATAGGGAATAGTTGTTGGGAAGAGCAAAGAGACCTAGGGCTAGATGCACTAAACATAACGAGCCAGCAACGTGGGTTTTAAACTGGATCTAGCCAGTTTAACGTGCAAGTAGTAAACTGGGACATGCACAAAAGGGCATTGTCCTGTCATGGTAGCGGCTAACGAAAACGGAATTCAGATGAGCAAATTAGTATTATAATGTGTATAAATCGTATTATAATGAGATGCACTACCGTTTCTTCCTGATGCACTAAAAACATGGTTAAAGCCCTTCCCTTACCTATTCCTTAGTGAATCTACCCCCTAGTCCTAGAATCAAACTCTGCCAGAATCCATGCTGAGGGTTCAGGCAGAGATTCATGGGTGTTCTAATTCGTCCCCTGCTTTAAAGCTGAACATATGGAATCAAGCAGCTAGAGAGAAAAGCAGCTCTACCAGAATGATAAATGTGTGATGTATGGTGAGCAAGATCTTGAAAGGTATATGGAGGACACAGGCTTTTCAATTTTGGCAAGATAGTTACACATTGTTTTCCAAACTATTACTTTATTATAAACTGTGTTCTCTGTTCCATAAAATTGACTACATTTGGATTTGCTAAGATTGGCTGATGACATCTATTTTGTGGTGGGGAGGGGGGCAGGAACAGGAGGTTTATGCCTGTTCTAAGGACTATAGGACCGTTCTGCTATGAAGCACTTGTATCTAATTATCCAGGGATTTTTCCCCACTATTTTCTATCCCTCTCATCGCACTAAGACTAGTCAGTGTAGCAGTACTTCTCAGCTAGGGGCCATGCATCAGAGTGCCTTCTGGAATCCTGCAGGCATGGATTTCTTATCCAGCATCCTCAGCCAGGTCTAACCTAGGAATCAAACCGGAGTCCTCACCACGATAATGCACAGTACTGTCATTGCCAATCAAATCAAAAACCTTGCAGAAGCAGAACCTATGTATATATATGATTTACTTATATAAGAGAGTGAAATCTTTTGGACATGGTAATGTAGTAGAGGTTAGTTAGATCTTCACTTTTAACAGTGGAATAGGCTTTTACCATGCCTAATTGCTGACAGGAAGTCCCTTTGCAAAGCCAAAAACAGGTGACTGTCTTTCACTTCCTTTTATAAAAACACCACTTTACTCCAACCACAAGCTTTGTTCCTTATTTATACTTTTACCAAGAGGGCACAGTGTGCTGCTTACAAAAGCTTTTATTCTCCTGAAGCAACTTTATCGTGAAAGAACTTGAATGTATGAATTAAGTGAAATTTAAAATTTATGAAGCTAGTTCCTCAAATTTTGCATATGTTTTTCCCCGAAAGATAAATGACAACAGCGTTTTCTTGAGTTAAACAGCAAAAGATATGTTAAACTACTACTGTGATTTCCAACAGTTATTGTCTCTTTATTTTTTTTATTGATACCTCACTGGCAAATATTTTTGCCATACACAGACATAGTTGACTGTTAAACTTGAGCACTGTTCTCATAATTAGCACAGCACTATAACTGATGTCTTAGTCATCTGCAAATCCATTTCAAAGGATTTGAAAATTGCATAGTCAGTTTCTTACAAACATTATTTTAAGATAATACTCTTACTACGTAACTTTTGTCCCATATAACTTTTCTTACATATCAAACTGCTTGTGCAATCATCCAAGGGACTCCGGGTGACCATTTTAAGCACTACTTATCAATCATTGACCATTTTTTCATATACCTTCTTACATCTTTTCCCTCCCTCCCCCCCTTCCCCTATTTCTTACAAACATTATTTTAAAAAGTCTTGTTTGGTATTGGTCTGATGTGGAAGAACTCTAGGTTTGATTCTCGGACCTGGAGGTGACAATGGACTGAAGAAGCAATACAAGGCTAGTTAGGGAGGGAATACACCTGCCACATATGAGGTGCCTCCTGGCTATATATATATGTTGTTATATGGAAGTATTCAAGTATTTATTTCCAGTGCATGATGTACCGCAAATTATCCATAAGGCGACTATTCAGTTTACAAAATAAAATCAATTAGGGAACAGATACACGAGGAAGGGGAAAATTTATGTAGAAGAGCTAACGGACTCAGTAAACAGATGTCTTGAGCAAAACTTTAAATTTAGGATAGTAGGATTCTGAACGGATGCATAATGGGAGAGAATTCCAGAGGGAAGGTCCTAAGAAGCTGAAACTGCTCTTTTGAGATATTGAAAGATGGTAGGAAGGGAATCGTAAGCAAATTGCCAGAAGCAGAATGGAGGGAATGGGGAGGATATATGGCGTGAGGAGAGAGAGGCTGGCGCTGATGGAAGGTGGGACTTAAAGACTAGAAAGGAGTTTAAACTTGATACGAGTAGACACTAGGAGCCAGTGTTGACGAAGAAAGGGAAGTAACATGATCCAAAGTGTAGTGCAGAGTGGAGTAACTTACAGTAGTAGACTGAACAAGTTGTTTGGATGAAGATGGAAGACCCACAAACAGAGAATTACAGTAGTCAATATGAGAGATGACCATAGAGAGCAGAATTGTGCAGACCAGGGAAAAGTCAAGAAAAGAGTGTAAGGGATGGATACGGTGGAGAGCAAAAAAGGAAGAATAAAGTATAGAGGCAGTATTTGGTTTAAAAGTTAAGTGGGAATCAAACGTGACACTGTTACACGAAATGATTTATTTTGGGGAAAATAGCTCTAGAGCAACTCGCCACTGTTTATAATTTAAGAGCAGGTGTTGTATTTATAAGTTTTAGGATATTAATTTCTCCACCAATCACCAAAGGTGATAATTGCAATAAATTAAATAAATTAAGTATATATAAAAGATACCATATACTCAGAACACAAAGAGACCGTATTTTTAGCTTCAAAAGGGTTGATTTAATATACAGTTGCACACGAGAGGTAGGTTTTAAGAGATCTTTACAGATAATCTGTGCATAAAATAGAACAAAGTAGCAGGTAGGTTAACTTACAAGTCCTTGTTACAAGCATGCTGTGGTCCAGCTGATTGATGAGCACATGTTGAGGAGCAAGGCATCAGGGCTTCTGCAGTGAGTGGATCTGAGTTGCTTGCAGCTGAAGAGAATCTGACTCTTGGGAAACAGCTTGTCCTTTTATATCTTGCAAGCTGCAGGGAAGCAGGCCATGTGCATCTGGTTGCTGGCTTCCTGGTTTTTTGCACACGACCCCTGAGTCCTGGTCTCATGTTTGCACACGACCCCTGAGCCTTGGTCTCATGACATCACGAGACTTGCTGTCTGGATTTTGCTGGCAAATGGTCTTTTGATGTACACATTACAAGTCCTTCCTTTCTGCACATGTCTGAAAGCTGATGGGAGGGGCAGGTATACCTTTGACAAGTAAATGTCCTGTTTATGGTTTCCCCTCTGAAGTCTTTGTTTTCAATGGGGTATTCACACCTTTCCCACTTGCTTGTCTCCTTGCATCCTCTGGTTAGGTCCAATCTTTGTTGTGTTGATCAGAGGAATAGAGTCAATTTAAAACTTTAAAGCAGTCTTAAGTCTTTTGTTTAAGGAATGAGAAAAGGCAAGGTGAGGTCCCTGCCACTGCAGCAGTACCTTTGTCTTGTAAATATTCCCCAAAGGGAGAGGGAAGAGGGCTTTTGGAATGAGACTATTTTCTCTGCTGCAGTGTCAAATATATATATATATATATATTTAAAAGCTGCACAAATATATTGGTGTATATATATGTATCTGATCCAACACAACATCATGCTACACATTTAATTCTGATGATTGGATTATACCATAACAACACCAAGAATCTTAGTCTCTCAAAGAGGAATAGGAGTGCCATCTAAACTGGGGCAAGGGGGCGAGGCCACGTGTCTTGAGCTAGGTGGGGAAAAAAAAAAGAAACAAGTAGGAAACGCAGACAGACACATGGCTTTGCTGAAATCTAGGGTGGGCTATTATTGGAGGCACTTGAATTTTTTTTTTTTTTTTTTAGCAAGGCTGAAGTTGGTGACACAAAACAGCCAACAGACTGCTAAAGTGTTCAACAATATTTAATTATTGAACTAAATGAGTAAAACAATACCTTGGTGTTTGTTATATTCTATGTTCCTTTTCATTATTTATGCTAAGTAACTGGAGAAAGAGGGGTTTGAGGCTAAGACCAGACAGATTCATTTGTATTTGGGTTTGGTGTATGAGAACAGACTCTTACGGTAGAGATGGAGTAGTCTCTGAAGCTTGTAAAATTGCTGGGCTGTCTTGGACATGGCCACGGACAAAAAGGAGTGAAAGAGCACCTAGATGTTTTTCTCCTCTACCCTCCACCCACCCACCCACGATGATGGGACATTTCTAACCTGTTCTCAAGCTTATGGCTGGGGATAGGTGATTATTGGGGGAATAAAAATTTGGATGTTAAACTCAAATTAGAGGTTTTTCCGGCCCTGAAGTGGAGGGCAATTGTTAGAGAGAATATGGTATGTATTGTTGCAGAGCTACCAAATTACCCATTACCAGGAGGGAGATGTTTTGGCCAGTACTGGCTTGAAACTTGTTTCCCAAAGCAGTGTGGTATTTTTAGTCCCTGCCTAGTACCTGCAAAACTGATTTCAGTAAGTACAGAATGCACCAGGATAGGGCTGCCATAAATCCAAGACTGTCCTAAAATATCTGTCTTGGAACTGCAAAATGTGGCAGCTCTGTAGGGGGGAGGGGGCTATGAGGGTGTGGTTGTATGTGGATGAGCTGTATTTGAAGAGGTGCAAATGTGTGTGTATATTTGGAGGATAGGAGCCATTAGTGCACAGAAGGTTTGTGTGTGTGTTGGGGTGGGTAGACTGTGAATAAATCCTGTGCTGTTGTGGTGGCTGTGTTGCTAATTTTCCCCTGTCTGTGCCTTTTTGTCATCCTTTTCTGTTAAAAACTTGCAGTAGGTTCACCCGTGCTCCATTTCAAAAAAATGCTGCTCTTCCTTCAGCACTTGTACAAAGACCAATATGGTTAGACTAGAGATGCAGTTTCCCTAAAAACAAACAAAAAACGCAATAGGAATTTTTGGGAAGACTTGGTTGTCCTGCCCAGTGTTTCTTTTTGAACTTGTCCAAGAATTCACATTTTCTTCTTGCATGCCAAATTTGGTGGATTTTCATCATTTTTGGAGAGTTATGCATGCAAACAAACTTGGATCTTTGTTACATACCACATTACAATGTTCTGTATGTTAGAAAGCATAATAAAAATGGGGAACCCCCAGCAGGAAGCTGGACAGGAAGGTTTAGCTGAACTGAAGGCAGAAGGTGCAGGAAACTGGTGAAAAATGTCAGATAGTAATGCTGCCACAGACATCTAAAGAAATAAAAAGGTTTAGAAAAGAAACAGGATAGTATACTACTCTAGTCTACAGTATGGCAAAATATAAAATGTGGGCCTCCTCCCATCTATTCCCCTCCAAATCTTTCTTCCCTCCCCCACCACCACACCCCAAAGAGAGACAGAGGAAGTTAAAGGAAACCATACTTAAAATTAGAACAGAAGCAAAATGGAAATGCCTAGGTCTATAATTCTTGCAGTTCTGGTCCAATAACTTTATCTGCTCCATCAGGGGTCATCAACCCAGTCCTTGGGACATACCTTGCCAGTCAGATTTTAAGTATACCCACAATGAAAATACATGATAAATTTGCATGCAATCTGTCTCGTGCATATTCACTGTAGAACTTGTTAGATCAAATCTTGCATGATGGTGTAGGAATTGGTACTGTAGAGTTTGATGTATATGTTGCATATGTTTTTAGACTTGAATACCAGTTGCTTTAAAGAGAAAAACAAAGCTTCTTAACTGACACACAGCTCTAAACAAATCTAAACCGTTAATGTATTTGTTGTGTATTGCTTTTGGTACATACTTGTCCCATCTGTGGCACAAATGTGTAGAATGTTAGGAGTTGGTGAAGGAAACATTTGAACAGAATAGGCATTTTTTGTTGGAAAGCTTCATAATTCTACTGTGGAGGATATTGGTATCAGGTCTTGATGTCATAGCTATTACATTTTTATTTTTAAGGTTTTATACTGCATAGTTTTAAAGGGGATTAGCTACACAGTCTCTGTAAAATCAATTTCTAATAAGCTGACTCCAAGACAAAAGAAAACTCAACCAGTCAACAATCTGCAAAGATGTCTCTCTCAATTGAAAGGAAACTCTGGAATGAGGTGATATAAGATGAAGGTGAAAGGGATTAAACTCGAGAGTAGTCTAAGGAAATATTGTATCATTTTCTAGGTTTGTTTCATGTTATTTACTCACTGGCCAAGCCCAGCTGATCTTATCAAACTCAAACCTGAATTCTGAGCCAGGACAGTTCATCTTTTATATAAAAAGACCAATGAAAACATTAAAGTTAATGTGTGCTGTGCTTTCCTGTCCTTTTCGTAAAAGGAGAGGCTGCAGGGTGCTGATTTCTGTTTCACAAGGCCTTAGAGATGCTCATGCTTTGTGTTAGGTGGGAGTTGGCATAGTGAGATTTGTTTAGAACGCAGCTCTCACTGGTTGCCAATTTCTTGCTTTTCTGTTTTTGAAACATGACTATTGAAAAAGTTATAAAAGACTAAAGTAAAAAAAAAAAGACGTCTTTATTTTGTGTATTTTCATGTCTATTTTTCCAGAACTGTACTGTTATGAAAAGAAGTTAATATATAGGTCATTTTACTGGAAGACAGTACTGGCATTGTAGCATTATATAACACAAATCTTCAAGAAAGAATCATGTATATGTGTGACTTGCAAATGAAATTAGAATAATAAAACACTGACGTATCGTCACATGTCTAAGCACAAAAAATTGGAAGCCTTAAGCGTGAACAACTACTTGATCTTTCGTAAACATCTCAAAGCGTTTTTCTTCAAAAAATATTCTATGAAGACTCTGGTCAGACTCCGGATCTTTCATGTAAATCAGAAAGTTCCTTAATAAATCACTTTTCATCACTAGCCCACAATCGATTCTTCTTTCCATTCTTTCCACAGACAGCAGGCTAATCTCCAATGGAACTAATCCACCTCATTGTAAATCATACTACTACACCCACTGCAATTAACTTATTATACTCAAAGTAACCTATTATATATGTTACCCACATTTAAACAATGTCTATTGTAAAATGTGGAATATAAATGCTGAAATAACTTTTTTTTTTTAATCAAATTGTAGAGAGATGTGAATTTTATTTTTGAAAATTTACAGGTCTTTTTGAGCTTGCTGGTTATGACAACACATTCTATTCTTGTTTTTATCAAGGGTCAAGCACAATCGGTAATACCTTACTGTTTCCACTGTCAAGCCATCCTTGGAGCTCGGAACATAACCTTCCTCACATCAGTTCTCCCAGTCATTCACGGACACATGCCCTAGAAGATGGACCACATGTTTTGTATCCAGAGCCGATTTTTCACTTGGTGCCCCCTCCTGAAGAATTGACTCGTAACCTTCACCAAAGTGAAGCAGCTGCTGTGGGTGGGCATGCAAGGCTGCAGCGGGAATTGAACTATGAACTGGCATCCTCGTCCCAGGGGCATGTTCGAGCTATTGACAATCAGTATACACCCCTTTGACAAGGTGACAACTGTGCGTTACTGATACTGAGCAGATGGGCTCATTTACATGCTAACTTGCTGTAAGACTGCTAAAATCTTGCATGATTTAATGCAAAAAAATAACAAAATAGAATGTATTTTATTTTTTATGTTTTTACTGGGGAAGGGATGGGTTTAACATATCTAAATTGTGCACTCTGTGTTGAGTGTGGTCTTTATTAGGCCTGTTAAAAGGCCTGTAAATTTGTTTTGTGGTGTTTTTTTTTGTCAGATCCTATATAATAAAACTCATCCTCAACGTTCTGAGGACACTGATGTCACTGTCAGTTCCTCCGGGCACTTCCGGTTCGAAGGGTTCGTAGTGGTGAAGCCACCGAAATCACTGTGTTGGGGCCCCGCCCTCACGTCAAACGTGATGACATTGAGGGCGGAGCAATGGCGTCAGTGGCTTCACAACCAACGACTCAGCACATTGAAGGTGGCGTTGGCGAGGTCCGCAACAATGGCAGTCAGTGCCTTCACAATGCCGAAGCGGTGAGCGGGAGGGGGAGGGGTGGTTCGGGAGGAAAACCTTGCTAGCACCCGTTTCATTTGTGCCTGAAACGGACATGCTTTACTAGTGTTTATATAATATGACCAAATCCAGATACAGTCACAAAGTGTAATAGCACATAGTATATATAAACATAAAAAAGTATCTCTATACTAAAAAGGAGAAATAAAATCCCTCCCTTACAACCCTTACAAAGTGTCAGAACCAGTAACACAACATCCTACAAAGTGACTCCCTTTAGAACCCTAATCCCAATAAGAGCACACTGAAAGAAAAGGTCCCCAGATCCTTTCCCATTTAACTAACCCTCCTGTTTGCAAAGTTGCGCGGCAATTCTGATACAACTCATTTCAAAGTGAATGGGCTGTGTCTGCATTACCGCACTTACAGCCACAATAGCTTTGTAAACGGGGGGGTTGTTAGTTTCTACATATCACAAATAACCCTTAGTAATCAATTTATAGACTGGAGGGGAACCCCTTCTGACCACCTGGCAGTAGCTAAGATCAAGTGAACTACATTGAAAAGATGTGTAACAAAACACTGATGTTGAAACGTGCGAGGTTCTGTTTTATTAAGCAAAAGAAATTACCGGGTCCCACAGTACCAAAATGCCCAACCAGGTTTGAATTCTATATTGTATGGGTTTTCAGAACCTTCTCACTGCAGGACAGAACCACCAAATCTAGTACCCTGTTCACCACACTTTCTCTAACATAAAGGAGCAACTGTAGGAAGAATATGATGAAGCCCAACAGGGTGAGAGTCCATCAGTAAGAATCTTAACCCCATTCTGCTGTAGATTTGCAGCCCTTGATAGGTGAGCTAGCACAGACTCCATGGCACTACAATCCTCATTCCTCACGCCCAAATCCTCTTGCCCTCTAAATCTATGGGACAAACTCAGAAGGGAGTTATCCCTAAGATAACAATAAATCACAGAAATGAATTTATTAGAATTGCAACAATCACTCTTTCCAGGAAAGATTTTTTTTTTTATGAATAATGGTAGGTTTGGCTTGGGAGATGAGAAGTGTACTCGTTTTAAGTAAGGGTAGCAATGTGATAGTTCCTCAAAAAGTATCAATTTAGTATACTGTCAAACAATTGGCCCCATCTAACCTACTCAGGTCTCCCAATGCTGAAATATCCCCAGGACTTGCCCCAGAGAGAAAGGGGGGAGGGGGTTAGCCACAATAGATAAAAGTTTAGACAGCACCCCACTCAGCCAATCCCCAAACCGTAAG
Source organism: Microcaecilia unicolor (assembly GCF_901765095.1). Lineage (NCBI taxonomy): Eukaryota > Metazoa > Chordata > Amphibia > Gymnophiona > Siphonopidae > Microcaecilia > Microcaecilia unicolor. Next base: position 33,548,709 of record NC_044041.1, on the reverse strand, counting down.
GTGTATAACAAAGTAGGGCATACCTCAGCAGGCAACCTATGGCATCTACAAGGCAACCACAACAAAGCAGCCAGGCTCACAGGACCAAATTTATATGGATGCACCTAGAACCATTTCACCAGTGCTCTGGCTTGAGCTGTTCTGATACAAATTAGGGACACCTAAGCCACCCTTCTTTCTGTTGCAGTAGAGGACAGTTCTAGGCAACCTGGGAGGTTTGTTATTCCAGATAAATTTAGATATCTGATTTTGAAGGCAAGGTAATTTTTTTTAAATCAAAATCAGCAGAACCTGAAACAAATATTGCCTAAGTAAAATTGTCATTTTAAAAGATGCCATACCACAAGAGAAGTAAATGATCCCAGTATTCCAGCGCAAGTCAGTTTTCTTAAAAGGTCTGCATCAAACTTGACTTGATTATCCAGGTTTGTTTGTTTACAGACTACAACTTCCTGGCTCATTTTTAACTTTAGGTTTGTGCCTAAACTTTGAGAAAAGTAATCTAGAGCAGACTAAATACATCTTCAGTGCAGAGCCACCTTGTGGTAGTTGGTTTGCAGAACAGAAGAAGCCTGAAACTAGGATCTTCACTGTTCCCTATCTGACCTTCAGCTTCTAAAAGTTACTGCAGTTGATGACACGAGACAACAATCCCCAGTTGTTGTCTGATACCATCTTTGAACACAGTATGCACTTTTTAATTTTTTTTTATATGCAATTAGAGAGAAAAAATTTGAACATTTGACACCCCTGAAGTCGGAGAGCCTGTACTCACAATGACCAACTTGGAGGGCTACAAATCTGTCATTCTTAGGATCTCCCTTATAAGTATGTATAAAATATTTGCCTTTGTAGTAAATAGCAGCCATACTGGGGCAGACCGATGGTCCATCTAGCCCAGTGACTTCCAGCAGTCACAAGTACCTGGCAGAAACACAAAAAGTAGCAAGGTTTCATGCTACCAATCCCATGGTTTTCCTCATAGAAAGAGCCTGAATTGACTGGCTTGCAACCTTTCAGGGTTACCATTTGACAGTGCTACCATACTTGCTTTAAAAATCCATCTGCTTTCTTTCAGCTGCTTCTCTATATTACAGCAGAAGCTACTTCAAAATCATTCCATTGGTGTCTTGGTAATTTAATTTTAGAACAAGCTGAATACGTGAATACAGCTAAATGTCTAGCAGCATTGATTTTAGAAAGGGAAAGTATGATTCCTTCTGAAAATCACTTCTTTAATGCATGCAACCAGAAGTGCAGGTTCCGGACCTGGTGTAAATACACATGTATATCTGCAGATGATGTCTACATGTGTACTTTGTATTTTGTGTAAACCCTAAATTCTAGCCCCAGGAATGCCTGCTTTATGAGCACTGAAAACTAGATGTGAGTTGTGCATTTGTTACTGCATAAGCTCCCAGCTTGGTTGACTGGTTTTATCTTGTATTCCACTCCAAACCTATTTAAAGGTGTTGAGGGGAATATAACATAACATAACATATTTGGTTCAGTTGTTAGTGTGTACAGATCAATTGTATGTATACAGTAGATTTACACATGTAAAAATGTTCTAGTGGGCGTACGTGTGCATTAAAAATGAATGTGTGAAACACTGAAAACCCTACCCATACATTGGGAAGAATTTGGAAAATACAAAAATGAACCGTGCACAGCCTTAGTTGTGGAAATGGTGGCAAATTCTTACTTATTTTGCTTTTTATATTCAAAACCCAGTTTTAGATGTTCAAAGTATTTCTGAATGTATTGTCCCTGTCTCTGCTAGAAACAGCAGCAGCATTCAGAGGACTTGGACCTGTCATTTGATTGGAGCATTGTCAATTACTGAAGCTAAGTTCTAGTTTTAATTCTACCAATTTCTGTGAAAAACATTGCTCCTATATTTTTTGCTATTGCACCTTGTATACTTGCTGCAAAATAGTTCTTGCAGTAAACATGACACACTGCTACTTTATGCACTTCCTTGGTAGATGTGACCTGAAAGTCCTAGAACAGCTAACACCTTCTTTTTCAGTGGCTGATAGCTTGGAGGCCTCCACTTTTACTTCCTCCCCAGAAGTGGCAGCATGCTTCTCTTCTGAAGGACACAAGGGATACATAAATTCCTATGGTTAATCCATGCATTATTTTTTGGCAAATTGGATATTGAGTTGTGTCTTTTATGTGCATTACAGCATTTCCAGCATGTTTTTCACTGCTTCCTTCACATAGCTTATAACATTGACAAGGCTGTTTTGGTACCTAGTACAGGGCACCAGGATTCTTTCTTCTTACAAACTCTAAAATTTAGAATTTGATACCCCCAATGCAGGTGGCTGTACCCACCAAACCATGGCCCGTGTCGGGTCCAACTTTTGTTGGTTTCTTTGCAATAAAGTTGTTTATATAGTCTCCAAGGCTGATCATCTTTTGTGTCATCCTCTACTTCTGCTTGATTCATATTCTACACCATAGCTACAGACTCCTGAGGCAGGTGCTGCTGTGTCGAGTCTTTGGTATATTTTTAGTAAATTCTTTAACAAAAGAATTTACATTTCCTTTGTGTCCTTCAGAAGATCCAGTCTACCTTACTCCATGGTTTGTGTGTTCTACGACCATAGGGACTTTAGTGTTCCTCTACTTTTAGTAGTGGATCCCTTCTTTCAGCATGCTTCTTTGCATATGAAGCACACAAAAAACCTCCTTTGATTTGAATTTGTTTTGCTTGTAGTATTTATTGCTAAATTTACTTAATATTTTTAAACAGTAAGCTACTGAAAGAGATAAAAATCATGTTCCTCTAAATATATTCAAGGAAGTTGCTCTTTAATAGGAACAAAGTGTGCTCTCCTTTTTAAGCCACGGCTGTCCCTCTGCAGCAGTCTTGTCAGTTTTTCATATTTCAAGCCCATTTTAGAAGCTAGAGACTACATAAAATTTTCACTGCTTTATTTTGTGTTTAAGAAGCTGAAGGAAACTTTTATGACATTCATGATTTGTGATATTCATGACTTATATACAGGGGTGTGCTGGTAAATTTTTAACAGGCTCTTTCTCCGGACGTAGCCAGCTCTGCAGTTGGAAGGGCCAGGGGTGGGGGGGGGCAACACTTGCCTCGCTCCTCAATCCCTTCGTGCAGGCACGCTAGGCATACCTTTGCTGGCACCCAATAAATGGACTGCCACCACTCCCAATGTCTTGCTCTGAGCAGCATGCTGGAACTTCTCTCACATGCTCGAGAAGTCCCAGCCTGCTGCCCAGAGCTGGAAACAAGGAGCGGGGAGCAGCAGTAGTCTATTTACTTGGCTGGCAGGGCTCAGTATCCCCACCAGCAACGTAAAAGATAATTCAGCAGGGGGCCCAAGCCCACATTTTGGGAGCCAGTTGTTAAAGTAGCCATGGAGGGCCCTACTTTAACAACCGGCTCCCAAAATTCTTAAAAACTTAACAACCGGCTCTTGCGAGCCTGTGAGAGCCTGCTCCAGCACACCACTGCTTATATAGCTTATCTGCTTACAAATTGGATTGAGCTGAAGAGTGCAGTAAAAACTAGACTGTCCCCACCCCCACATGCATTTGTATTACAGGAAGTTTACCTTAATGATGGAACTCAAAACACTAATTTCCCATTTTAATATATATTCTAATCCATAGTAGCCAGGCACTCAATTAGCTGAATGATTGTAAAATGTACAGGAACTGCTAGAGACTAGACAAAAGACCACTCAGAAACAGAATTGGAGAGAAGTTTAAGTTAAGGAGCTAAAAATGTAAAAGCTTCATGCCTGGCCTTGACCCATGTTCTGTAATTATCATCGGTCACCAGCATAGGTGATGGGTGGCCCAACTGTTTGGGGAGGCTAAAGGGGGTGGGGTTAGGGGTGGGGCCATGGGTGGAGCTTAAACCCATAATTGTCTGATAACACGCAGAAAAAATAAATAAAAATAAGTAACAATACCTTTTATTAAATTTAGATATTAGATATGTATCATATGTCAAAGAATAAAGTGGTTGCTCAAAGCATATTCTAACCACAATTGCTCAACTGCAAAACACTATGCACAACTTTGTCCAAAAACACACACAGAACCTTACTGTACCATAAATATTACACTGGGCAGACCTAATACACCAATATACCACCCATATGGAAAATGCAGACCGTCAACAATATGAAACAAGGGATCATATCATCAAAATTCTCATGTAGAGCCACAAAACACCCTAATTCATGTTTAATGTGGGATAAAAATGCCATAAATAAGTAAATAAATATAAACTTTTAATGTTGAGCACCTGATTCTCAAGTGGACATATTCCAAACACTTATAATGAAAATAAAATGATCTTTTCTACCTTTGTTGTCTGGTGACTTTTTCTGATCATGCTGGCCCAGTATCCGTTCTGCTGCTATCTGTCCTCAGTGCAGGTCAGGAAGTCATCCTCGTTAAATATCTCCCTGGCAACCCAGGACACCTCCAGCCAACCCTCCCTGCTTTCCCAGCAGTAAGGTAAACAAACCATAAACCAATTTCTACAACTGCTAGAGGGCTTTCACTGCAGCTCCTGCTATGAGGATGGAGGTAAATCAACAATTTAATCCCCTCAGAGCAGCTGAACTCCACAGCTGATCCATTCTGCTGCAGCAGGGGGGAGGCTTAGCCTCTCCAAGCCTCTTATACCGGGCGCCTATGGTCACCAGAAGGCACATAGTGCCTGTTCCAGCTTCAATAGCAGCCTCTTGGTCCTGCTTTTCTAGCTTATTTCTGTGTTTTTTGTTTGTTTTTTTAGAAGCAGCTTTAATTTTTAAGTCAACCAGTTTACCAGCATAACCCAAAGTTGGATACATCTTTTTATTTTTTTTGAGGCCTTTTCAGCAAGAACATCTCTTAAGAACTTACACTTTATACTGTAGTAGCACTTCCAAACTTTCACTCATAATCTCCCTTTTACAGTTTAAAACATTTCCATGACCCTGTTCTACCTCTTTCTTCTCTGCCTCACTCTATGCTGACTTCCAGTAAAAACTAGATTTCACGTCTACTTGTTCTACACCACTAATGGGCCCATTCACCACTCCCTCTCCCCCCCCCCCCCCCCTTACTAACTCCAAATGAGGTGACAGCCTACAGTTTGGGAACCATTTTGCTACAGTTTGAGAGCAGAGTATAGATCTCCTTACCAATGCCAAAGTGCTTAATCTTACTCCCATTTAAAATGCTATGCAAATGCCATAGTTACGTAGTGGAACAGGGTATTCTATCCTTTGTTAAACTCCTGGAAATATGTTTCTATAATTTTTTTGCTGGGGAGAGAGATGGAATGGTCATATCTCTTGAGGCAGGTCCTAGCTTTTTGATGGGTATTGGTAAAGCTAATATGGCCAATGTGATTTAATAATAATCTACCCACTACAACGATTGATGCTTCAATATTGATTCCTCTGGTATGCTTAATTGAAAACATGTAATTGGTGGAATTCAGTTGCCATATGATTAGTGCCAAACACGTGTTTCTGTGCACTTGCAAGAATCCTAATGTTTATAAACTAGAACTTGGGTTTTTTTTAAAAAATCCATTTTCCATGGTATCTTTGGCTAAATGTATTTTTTTCATGAAAAACCAACGCTTATGTTTTCTTTTAAATCCCAATATTTAGAACAGAAATAAATCAAGTGTGCAGCAGAACTTAACAGTAAGTGACGTTTCTGGATAGGGATTAAAAGATGCTTTTTCATTTGTGCTTGCAGAATATTTTAGTAGCAACAGAGTATTATTTTAAGGCAAGTGCTTTAATCTTCCTTCATGGGCAATATTTGTAGCATTTGGTTAGGGGAGAGAGACAGGTTGCAGCCTTCTACAGATTTTCAGTATCAATGAGTGATCACTGTTGAGAACCAGGTGCAGTACTAATCTACTACTACTACATGTGATCACATCCTGGTTGCTTTTGGGCTAAGATACAAGCACAGGGTATGGGCCATGAATTCAGGACGGGGCCCTTATTGGCCTTTTTCTCTAAAACTGAGAATTTAGACCAGAATTTCCCAAACTGGGAGCTGCAACCTTAAATGGGGTCATGACATTGGTAGATACTCCATAATGTGTAAAGTCCTGTGTCTGCATGTGTCACAGCCAGAGAGAGAGAGTGGTAGCTCTGGTCTATACAGAATAGGTGGGAAGGGTTCCTTCAAGCATATGACTGTAGTGTGGCCAGACTGAAATATTGCTAAGGTTGAAGGATTAAACTGTCCCTTCTATTTTTAAGGAATTACTAACCTACTGTCATCCTGAAAACCAGACGTGTGTATTACACGGGAACTACAATTGCAGTAATGCAGCCTATCAGCAATGAATATTGAAGAGGTAGTTGCCTACTCTGGATGTGTACCTTAGCTAAATGTGGGTATCCTAAAAGCCAAATGTATGTTTGGCACCAGAGTTGCTATACTTACGTTCTCTGAAATGTAGCACAAAACTATGCTAGATCTGGTCTGAACTAGCTTTCTCCGCTGCGGGCCTAAAATAAACTGCCAAGTATTAGCACCTCTCATTTTACTTCCTGTTGCATGAAGTTTATAGTGAAGGAAACATTCTTATCGTTCACATTCTTCTAGTACTGAGGATGTGCTAGTGCTATAGCACTGCATACACAGTTTACACACATGTGCTTTAACCATAATTCTCTAGATTCTGTATATGGTGCCCAAAGTTGTGTGCAACTTAATTGAATAATGAGCCCTCAACTAACAATAATTGGGTGCTAACAACCAATTGTAGTTAATGCTTCCATCTGGCTGCAGGCTAGTCTATAAGGCTTTTCACCTGACTTTTATAACGCATATCTGAAAAGGGGGGTGTGGTGGAGCGTTCCACAAAGTTGGCTTGTGGATCTACAGAATACAGCCTGCATGCACCCAAGTTTGGTGCCAACATTTTACCAGGTATAAGTGCAACACCTAAAAGTTTTGCACAGAACAGCGCTAAGCACGATTCTATAAGGCATGCACCGATGTTTTGGGGCACCAACGTTTGAGTGCCATTTACTGAATCTAGGCCAGTGTGATCTATCTGAACTCCTGCTAGCTGTTTGGTAGCCAGAGGGCTAGTGTTGTCAACCCTTATTGGTAGCATGCTTTTGGACATCAGCTGTGAAAGATGGCTTAACTAAGGACCTGGGCTTCCTTATATTACCACTTGAATGATTGCCTCCACCCTGGGGGCAAAAACCCAGTAATTCAAACACCATTCTTCAATTGGGTCTGATGCATATTTTCACAGGAAATGCTATGTAAAGGACTTGAGATTCTTGTTTTAACTCTTTGCCAAATTCATATCAGTGTCATCCTTGGTAAATTACTTGATACTTTCTGCTTTTGGTAATGTTGAGGCTGGTTTTGTTATAGGCATTTACTGCTGCCATGTATGAGTTTTGAAAAACTTTTGGTGAATAGATAAAATAGATTAGGACACATCACAGGTGTTTACTAGATAACTGAGTCACTCAGCCTAACTTCGTAATGGGACTGCTAGGATTTAACAAACTCTAAAACACCCCCAATTTTCTTATTTAAAAAAATTATCTCTCAATTATACATATCAACATAAAATGGCTATTTACCAAATGAGACCTTCTGGTCCTCCCATTCAGTGCTGCTTTGCTGGGATATCTGAGACTGAAGCTCTCTGGTTAAGCAATTGCCAACATCCAGACTGCAATGCTGCCCCGCTTTACCACACATTGTATGATTATGGATTACTTTGCCTATTGTGAAAAATGTTTTATCCATTACAAGTTATTCTGTCTCAGTTCTATGTAAACTGACTATAGCAGGTGTGGTGAACTTGGAGGGCTCGGGACCCCTAATCTAAAAGGCCTAAGTTTCAAGACATGGGAATGTTTTAGTAACAGCTTGATCTAAAGCATTTTTCTCAGACACAAAAAGGGGGAAAATTCTTTATAATGAGGCTCTAGTATTTTACAGGTTAGCACTAGAATATACCATGTAAATTAGATTATTTTTTTAAGTTGGATGTGATTTTAGAAAACGATTAGGTATGTTAACTTATTTTTCCAAGACCACCTCCTTATAAAAAATGTTATGATGTATAAAGTTCTTCCTATTAAAGGAAATGGAAAATGTCATACAAACCTCAAAGTCAACTCTGATACCAAAGTGTCTCTTCTCTACAAAGAAAATGTATTTAAAAATTGTATGAAAACTATTTGTATGTAACATTTAAAACCATGTGTAAAAATGATCAAATATTTAAAGATAACATTCTTACAGGGGAGGAGCATTTTTTTCTGCTGTTTTAAGCAATAGTGAAGACTCTGTTCTTGTGGAAAAATCATATTCTGCAAGGTGCCTTCAGCATCTATAGTTTTTGCTACCACAACCCATCCTAGTTCCCACCCTTCTCCTGTGACTCACCAGCCACCCCCTCTTCCAAATGCAACCGTGCATCTTTTGACCTTGGAGAAGGCTAGGTCATCCTTTCTCTCCATCTCTAGTGTATCCACCCAAATTATGTTGGGCAATACCGCTTGCTGTGTCACTTTACCCAACTAGCAACTGTTTGATTAGGGCACTGGTCCCTAAACCTGGTTCTGGCAGTACCCCAGCCAGTCAGGTTTTTAGGATATATACAATGAATATTCAAGAGAGAGATTTGCATGCAGTGGAAGCAGCCAAGGTTGGCTCACATAAACTATGGTAACAGGCCAACCAATATTTAACGTGATTTAAGCAGGCAGGAGAGGCTCCTGCCCAATTTTATATCACTCATTGCTGCTTAACTGCTGATATTCAGTGGCATGTAACAGGGCAGTGCAGCTGAATATTAACACTAAGTGGCCCTGTGCAGTCTGGGTAGTGTGGGGGCAGAGCCTGAGAGGAGCTGGTATTTAACCAGTTAGTGGCAATGTACAGACTGCTAACCTGTTAAGGCAATGGCTACAGTGAGGACAGCAAAAAGGCTTCAAAATGGCCATTGTGACCCCTAGCAGCAGTCTCGCAGTACTATTGAAGGCTACAGCTAGAGGTCACAGCAGTCGTTTTGAAGGGATAGCTGTAATGGGCATGAGTGGAGTGGGGGACATTGCTGCCGCCCATAGGACCCCCCTAGACCAACAAGGAGATTTCAGGTAGCCGCGGGGGGGGGGGGGGGGGGGCTGTGGAGGGAAGGGAAGAGGGCTGGGTTGATCATTGTCTTTGGATGGGGGGAATCAGAGGGGATGAGGCATATGTTTCTGATGTGGGTCCTGGGGCCCACATACGAGTGGGCAGCTAACATGTTTTGAATTAGCCCCAGCTATTCAATGCCTGCATGTAGGCCCAGCATGCAGTTCTGCTCCACTGACTGCCATGGGCTGATTATTAGCCTGTTTAATTTTTGTTTGATATAATCTTAGTGTACATTACTGTTCTGAAGTTTTAACAGATAAGTCTGTCAGCTGTATTAACTCCAAGACACCACTCCACTAAACCCCCCCAAGTCATTGAGATGGTGCCTGAACACTGTGTTGTTTGAACTGAAAACACTATTTGGCTAAAGGTTCTCCCCCACCCTTTCTAGTTGCAAAATTAAGAAAATAAAATTTATTATTGGCTCATTACCTGTGGGGTTTGATCTGAACATTTGTTGCTATGTTTCTACTAAATGCATCTTCCCAAGTTATGACATTTGATTTCTTTGCTCACTGCCTTCAATACAATCTAACCCTGTACTCATTTTATAAGAATGAAAGATAATTAAATTCTTAGTATTTTATACATAAATTTTTTATGTACTGCACAAGTAACTTATTCTTAAATGATGCAATTTTTCTGTTATGTATAAAATCTGCTATTGAAAGTTGAATAAAAATGTCTATTTGCATCACTTCTGTTCTACATGCCACTTTCTTCATCCTGTAAATCTTGTAAAAGATTTTTTTTTCTTACATTGTGGTTGACTGTTGCAGTGGTAGAAATTTACTGGGAATGAGTAGGTTTTAATGTGTCCACTACAGGGTGGTATGTTTGTAAGGTTCCCAAGGCATGTCATAACACCACAGTCCTAGCAGGAGACAATGAAAGGGGCAAAGACATATTTTGTTTTACATTAGCTGAGATTCCATGGCTTGCCATGTTTTGTACCATTCCTTTGTAAGGACAAGCAGGTATAATATTCTCACTTGTGGGTGATGTCATAGTACAGATACTGCTTAGTGTACTGTCACTTTAAAACCTTTAGGCAATGCCCCCCACCCGTGCATGTGCAGGTGCCTTCTTGCCCGATGCTTGAGTGTAGGACCAGCAGTCATTTTCCACAGAGCAGAAAGGTTGGATTTCTAATCTCTCTCCTCAGGAAGTCAAACTTTATGTATTTGGTGCCTTCCTTGTTCAGGCTATTTTTAATCATATTTTTCTGTTCTCAGTGTTAAATGAAAAAGAAAAAAAAATGTGAAAACACAGTTTTGTTTAAATATATCAGTCTTTGGGGCCTCTGAAGCCTTTTATTAGCTAAGGAGCATTGACTATTTTTGGCTAGAGATTTACTCACGTTCCCTGGACCATTGAGCTTTTTGACCTTGCATGGGCCATTTTTCCCTCCATGTCAAAGAGGGTGCTGAGTGGGCTTTAAAAGTGTACTTTTTATTTTGTTACATTTGTACCCCGCGCTTTCCCACTCATGGCAGGCTCAATGCGGCTTACATGGGGCAATGGAGGGTTAAGTGACTTGCCCAGAGTCACAAGGAGCTGCCTGTGCCTGAAGTGGGAATCGAACTCAGTTCCTCAGGACCAAAGTCCACCACCCTAACCACTAAGCCACTCCTCCACTTGATGTAATTGGACTATTTCAGATACAGGTCCCCCTAACTGGTGTGTGAGATGTATGGGTCTGGAGCACCAGGACATACATTGTAATCGCTGCAGGCTTTAAATGTCCCTGTTTGTATTCAGAGACAATCCAACATGAAAAGCATGTTTGTTTTAAGCATGGCAGGAGACTTGGCACTGGACATTGGGAATACCCAGCATTGGACTCAATACCGTGGCCATGTAAGGACTCCATGTCCTAATCGTTGCATGTATCGAGAACCTGCAGTGTAAAAAAAACAAACAAACCCCAAAGCAGCATTGCCATCATTCTTCTGTCAGGCATGGTGACCTCCCCCTGCATCAACATCGTCGATGCAGGGGAAGTGTCCATGCTTCAATGACCACTCTCCTCTTCAACTGATTACTCCTTAGTTACAGACTTCCAGGATCCTTGAGATCTTCCATACCTACACAGGCTATATAACAGGTTGTCTCTACACCGCTTTACCAGCTGTAGTGATGCCTACTGTACAGGAAGAAATCTGGGTTATGCTTGAAGAACTTTCAGGGCTACTGTGTACTATATAGGGTGCTTACGCCTGCCTCAGCCCGGCTCGAGGATGCAGAGGCAGTCACGGGAGAGGTCCTGCACACTGGCTTGGCGTCAGCCGTTGTGGGCAGCGTAAACCCAACTGCTGCATGCATTGACATTTGCAAAGGAATTCCCTCTTGGTTCAGATGCACCTAGCTTGATGTTCTTTTACGCAGAGTTAAAGCTCTAGTTGACACATTTTCATATAGTTCTCAAGCCAAGTATTTTGAAGAGTCAGACTCGGACCTTTCCTGGGCGTTGGAACAAGAACCACAGCTGAGGAGTCTTATAGAATTCCATCTGAACCTTTTCTGCCACCTCCAGGAAGTCACCTCCAGAAAGTATATCCTTCTTGGTTTTGTCTGAGAGAGGGCCCAGGCCATACCTTTCAAATTAGAAACTGAGGATCCTTGTTCAGAACACTTTGATGTTCTAGATTATGACTGTCCTCCTAGAGAGGGAATCACTGTTCCCCTGCATAGTTATGAAGGATGCTCTTTTCAAAAACTGGGAAGCTCCACTAACAGTTCAGGTTGTTCCAAAGAAGATGGACACCATGTACAGCATACAGAAATATTCCGTCTTTGAAAAAACACAATTACCCTGCAATTCTTTAGTTGTGGAATCTGCTTTAAAGTGCACACGCAGTGTGTGTTTTTGCTTCTCGAGGCAGAGAAGCTAGAACCTTTGACTCTTTTGGCAGGTGAACATTTTCAAGCCTCTATGCTAACCAACAGCATATTTGATTATCAAATTTATACTTGCGATTTCAAGTAGTTCATGGAATAGAATGCTCTCTCCTTTGCAGACTTCCTTCCTCCTGTAAAGGCTGCAGAGTTTTTTAAACTCCACAGGAAACTTCTGTATTGTTGCAAATACCTGGCAAGACAGACCTTTGCTACTTGGAGTAGCAATGAGATGTCGTTCCTAGCTCAGAGTTTCCAGTCTCTAATCTGCAGTCAAGTATGGTGTAGCGCAAAGTCCCTTGTTATGGAGACAACTTATTTGGTGACAGTCAAAGTGGCCGATCTGATTTTAAAAAACATAGATACCTTTAAAACTCTTTCTCCAGGCCACTGTCATCTACCCCTCCTAGAAGATTGCCAGAAAATTTTAATATTCTAAGTACTACAGATCTAAGCAAAGTTATACTCCTCTGCTACTGCTTCTTCTCCTCCTCAGAGGACTGCATCCCAGCACTCATGCAACGGGAGCAGAAGTCACAGGCCCCTTTATCAGCCTAAATAGCAAACCTGGTTTTGACTCATTAGTAGAAAGCATTGCCACCGTCCAGTTGTCTATGCCACTCAACCTACCGGTGAGAGGCAACCTGATCCCCTTTGAAGTGATCCCTCATACCTCTGACTGTTGGGCACTTGGATCATTCAGCACCGTTACATGCTGTGTTGAGAAAGGCAGCCTCCCAATCGTCCACCAAACGAATATTGTTTCAACTCCCTCCAAATGATGGTACTTCAGCAGGTGCTCTTGGCCCTCCTCCAGCAAAATGCAACATCTAGACACACTCTGTCTCTGGCCCTGATGGCATGGTTCTTGTTGATGTAGAGTTAAGCTGCCTTAAATCTTCCAGATGGTATCTCTAGTATACTCCTACCTCTAGGAAGCCACCTATGCTGAAATGTTTTCCTTCTGGTATACAGCCAGAGCACTCAACTGGTCTTTGTGCTCTCTGTCTTTATGATTCTGGCCTCAAAACTACCTTCATTTGAGTGCTATTAGCACTTTCCAGTCTAGGGTTGATGATGATGATGGAGAAATTAGACCTTACCTGCTAATTTGCTTTCCTTTAATCCCTCCGGACCAGGATTGGACTGATGGGTTGTGCACGCCTACCAGCAGGTTGGAGACTGAGAAAAAAACTGACTCTAGCGAGCCAATAGGAGCCCTGGTCATGTGACCCTAGCCTCAGTATTTGAATAACAAAGCAGAAAGAAAAAACAGTCTGTGCCCCAAGGAATTCAAGCAGCCAGAAAGCACTAGTAAGGACGTGCTCTAACAAAGGCTCACCGACAACTCTTCCCAGAGAAACGGTATGGTCTTATTATAATGGCTCACTGAGTACCCTAACCAGAGCATCGGTATGGCCAGATTATCCTGGCTCACCACGTACTCTAACCAGAGCAGCGGTATGGCCTTATCACAATGGCTCACCGAAAACCCTAACCAGAGAATCTGTATGGCCTTATCACAGTGGCTCACCGAATACCCTAACCAGAGCATCGGTATGGCCCAATCATTGTGGCTCACCACGTACTCTAACCAGAGCAGCGGTATGGCCTGAATAGAAAATCCATCATTTTTTTTTAAACTTGCAAACAAAACAGCTCTGCAACCAACAATTGAACATAGAAACTTAGACAGAAAGATAGAACACGGGAGGGACCTGGGCCGGTCCGGAGGGATTAAAGGAAAGCAAATTAGCAGCTAAGGTCTAATTTCTCCTTCCTTAGCATCCCTCCGGACTGGCCCAGGATTGGACTGATGGGACGTAACAAAGCAGTAGTCCTACGGGAGGGACCTCAACAGACCCGCTGAAATTACTCGCAATGCAAAAATCGCCTCCTGCCGACACTGCACATCAAGCCTCTAATGTTTAGAAAACGAATGGAGAGAGGACCAAGTCGCTGCCTTACAAATCGCCGCTGGTGGAACCAATGAACACTCGGCCCAGGACGCAGCTTGCCCTCTAGTTGAATGAGCTTTAACAGAGTCCGGGACAGCTTTACCTGCCAAAAAGTAGGCTGACCCTATCATCTCCTTGATCCACCTAGACAATGTGGGCTTAGAAGCCGCCAACCCCTTACGGTGACCGGCCAACAGTAGAAAAAGACGGTCCATGCGCCGAAAATCCTCAGTAACTCGAGATACCATTTAAGCACTCTTTTAACGTCCAGAGTATGTAACTGTCGCTGTTCCTGCGTCCCTGAGGCCGATCCCAGAACAGGAAGAAAAACTGACTGGGACAGATGAAAACGAGATACCACTTTAGGCAAAAAGGAGGGAACCGGACGAATAACTACTTGCTCCTTGGAAAACTGCAGAAATGGAGATCTACATGAAAAAGCTTGCAACTCTGAGACTCTCCGAGCCGACGCAACAGCCACCAAAAACACTGTCTTAAGCATCAGATCCTTCAAAGAACATGCTTGCAAAGGCTCAAAAGGTGGTTTCGTGAGAATCGAAAGAACCAGATTAAGATCCCAAGATGGAAAGACTGATCTTACCGGAAGACGAAGAAGGCTGACTCCCTTTAAAAAACAGGCCACCTCAGGAAGACTGGAGATTTACCCCGAATCCGACCTCTAAAGCAGGGAAGAGCTGCCGCCTGCACCTTAAGAGAAGAAAGAGACAGCCCTTTATCCAACCCTCGCTGTAGAAAATCCAACATCTGAGGCACAGATACCCGAAATGGAAGGATGTCAGCCTCTGCACACCAGGCCTCAAAAATTCTCCAAGTACGAATATAGTTTAGCGAAGTGGAACGCCGACGAGACCTAAGCATGGTGGAAATCACCGGTCCTGAAAAACCCCGTTTAGCTAAACGGGCTCGTTCAAGAGCCAAGCCATAAGACAAAATCGACCCGGATCTGGATGTGGAACTGGCCCTTGAACCAGCAAAGTCCTGTGAACTGGTAGCCGAAGAGGAGGCGCCACCAATAGACACTGTAGATCCGCGTACCAAGGACGCCGCGGCCAATCCGGTGCCACCAAAATTACCGGTCTTCCGTGATCCTCGATCATCTGTAGGAGACGGCCTATTAGCGGCCAAGGAGGGAACGCGTAAAGAAGGTCGGAGGGCCACTGTTGCAAGAGAGCGTCTATCCCTGCCGCTCTTACATCCTTTCGACGACTGAAGAAACGAGGGACTTTCGTGTTGAGACTGGAGGCAAACAGATCTAGAACTGGAGTGCCCCAGCACTCCACTATCAACCGAAACGCCTGATCGCTGAGAGACCATTCCCCGGGATCGAGAGTGTGGCGACTGAGAAAGTCGGCTTGAACGTTTTCCACTCCGGCCACATGCGATGCTGAAATGGCCGAGAGGTGAATCTCCACCCAGGCGAGGAGACTCTCCGTCTTCCGACACAAGAGGCGACATTTCGTTCCCCCCTGACGGTTGACATAGGCCACTGCCGAGGCATTGTCCGAAAGAACTCTGACCGCTTTGCCTATTAGTAGAGCCCTGAAGTGCTGCAGAGCCAACCGGATCGCTCTGGTCTCCAACAAATTGATTGATTGAACTGCTTCCATTTGAGACCAAAGACCCTGGGCCCACTGCCCCAGGCAATGCGCTCCCCAGCCTCGGAGACTGGCATCTGTCGTTAACGGTATCCAGCGAGGAGATTCCAAAGGCATGCCTACTGTGAGATTCTTCATCCACAGCCACCAAAACAGCGAGCTGCGCTCTCTGTTGCGGAGAGGCTGACGCCTCCATAGTGTCTCTCTCTGAGCGGACCAACGAGATAGAAGAGACCACTGAAGAGGCCTCATATGGAGTCTGGCCCAGGGTACTACTTCTATGGTGGCTGCCATGGATCCCAGAATCTGAAGATAATCTCGAGCACACGGACGCTGCTGTTGAAGAAAGCCCCGAATCTGAGACTGGAGTTTTAGAATCCTGGCCTACGGTAGAAAGACTCGGCCTCATGTCGTGTCGAACGTGACGCCCAAATACTCCAGAGATTGAGAAGGAACCAACTGACTCTTGGACACATTTACTACCCAACCTAGAGACTGCAAGAACTGCATCACTCGTTCTGTGACGCGACAACTCTCTTGATAAGACTTTGCTCTGATTAACCAGTCATCTAGATATGGATGAACAAGAATCCCTTCTTTCCTGAGGGCCACAGCCACCACAACCATAACTTTGGTGAAAGTGCGGGGAGCCATCGCAAGACCGAAGGGCAGAGCGCGAAACTGGTAATGCTGCCCTAGAATTGCAAAGCGCAAGAACTTGTGGTGAGCCGGACGAATGGGAATATGCAAATATGCCTCTGTGAGATCCAAGGCTGTCAAATACTCTCCCTGGCGCACTGCGACTATGACTGATCGCAGGGTCTCCATAAGAAAACTTGTGGCTCAGAGCGCGATTGACAGGCTTGAGGTCCAATATAGGGCGAAAAGAGTCTTCCTTCTTGGGAACTACAAAATAAATGGAATACCGGCCTTGCCTGTACTCGGAAGGAGGGACTGGACAGATAGCTTGAAGATCTAACAGCCTCTGTAGAGTATCCCGAACCACCCTCGCCTTGAGAGGAGAACGACAGGGAGACTCCAGAAAGGCGTCTGCAATAGGCCTTTCGAACTCTAAGGCATAACCGTCTCGTATAACTTCCAAGACCCACTGATCTGAAGTTATGTGGGCCCACCTCTGATAGAACTGAGAAAGACGAGCTCTGACAGGCACCAGTGGAGAGGCCCTCGCCCCTTCATTGGGAAGGACGGGTCTGGGATCTAAAACCTGGAGTGGAGAAACTCGCTCCTCTGCGAGCCCCCCGAAAGGACTGTGTCCTATTGTAGAACCGAGATTTGTGAGGTTGAAAACCCCGACCAGTCTGAAACCTATGGAAACCTCTACCTGAACCTCTACCAGAGAAGGAACCTCGACCGGACAGGCGAGGTCTATCTTGCGGCAAACGAGGAACTTTAGCATCTCCTAAGGATGCTTATCCAATTCTTCCCCAAACAAAAAGGAACCTTTAAATGGAAACTTGCCCAATTTGGATTTGGAGGCCGCATCCGCCGACCAACCTTTCAACCACAGCGATCGGCGAGCAGCGACTCCCAAAGCCAAAGAGTTAGAAGATGCTCGCAACAAATCATACAAGGCAATAGCCAGAAACGCCGCTCCCGTTTCAATCCTAGCCACCTCTAGATCAATAGCTTGAAGATCATCCGAAGTCCTGTCCAGAACTCTCTCTGCCCACCTAAAACAGGCCCTAGCCACTAAGGAACCACAAATGGCAGCCTGCACTGCCAAGGAAGAAACATCAAAACTATTCTTGAGCAGAGAATCCAGACGTCTGTCCTGAACATCACGAAGAGCTGTTCTGCCAGCTACGGGGACCGTATTACGCTTAGTCACCGCCGACACCACGGCATCCACGACTGGCACCTTAAGCAAAGACTTATCCGCTTCAGGAACCGGATAGAGATGAGACATAGATCTGGACTGCCGGAAAACCGCATCTGGGGACTCCCATTGTGCTTTAATAACATCCCAAAAATACTGGTGCACAGGAAAAGTCTTGGAAGCAGACCTAGAGCCTTTAATCAAGAAATCGACCTTACGGACTTCCGAAGCTGGCTGTAAATCTTCAAAGTTCAAAGTAGAAGACACCATAGAAATTAGCTCCTGCAAATCATCCTTATGGAAGACTCTGGCTACAGAAGGATCTTCTCCTTGAGCAAAAGAACTAGCCTCAGGATCTGGAGAAGAAGAATCCTCCCAGATATGTTCCGCCAGATCTTCCTCTTCTTCTAAGAAGGGCATTTCCTGATCATGAACTGACTCCAAATGCTCCCGCCAATCTCCCTCCCTAGATCTCTTAGGGGGAGGGGGAGCAGACATACTCAAAGGACCTGGCTCAGCTGAAGAATCCCCCTTCTGCAGCAAAAAAGCCTGATACATCTGGAGCACAAACTCAGGAGGAAAACCCCCTGCCTGAGTAGGCCCAGCCTGCATCAGTGCTCCTGAAGAAAAAACATCCGAAGTAGGTACCGAAAGACCTGCAGGCTGTGAGGGAGATTGGGAGGACGAATTCAAAATGGCCGCCGTTCGCGCCAAAACCACCGTTCCGGAGTCCGGGGGCGTGCCTGACCCTTCAGCAATCTCGGGATCGGAGCGCGCCGGTGAAGAGACCGAACCAGCTGACTGAACCACTGCAGGCAAAACCAGACCCGAAGCTCCCGCTAGCGCTGTACAATACTTACAAGCGCCTGAAGATGAAACACCCCGACGCTGACAAACGGAACAGCGCTTAAGTTTTTCAGACATCGCTGACGCGCGTGTGCACCCAATTCGCGCCGAAACTGTACTTTTTTTTTTTCCAATAGCGCTCAAATTAAACACACAAATCCCCCCAAAACAAACAGTGATGGGAGCCAGACCAGGTAATGAAAACTGTACTTTTTATGTTTCCCTGCTGATGGAAATGCTAACCAGCCACACCACACACACTTGACAGTAACAGAGCTGCCTGCTCGTTTAATCAATGGGGACTTAAGAGGTCCGTGGCATTAAAGCAAATTTAGCTTCTTTTCACATCTGGCTGCCTCTCCCAAAGGTAAAATCCCCTTGCTAACCAAAGGGCAACCCTTCCCTTAGAAATTGAATTAAATAATAAGGGAGGTGGGGAGGAAAAAGGGGGGAGGGACCCGGGGCACCCGAGTTTTCACCCCTGAGGCTGAAAGTCAACCAAGCTGAAAAGAAAACCTAACAAGCCTCAAAGAATTCCTGTGGCACAGAATAAAGGCAGAATAAAGCCAACAATAAAGAAAATGCTGAAAGACAATAAAGAGAGACTAATGGGCTCACTCCTACCTGCTGGGAGACTGAGAAAATACTGAGGCTAGGGTCACATGACCAGGGCTCCTACTGGCTCGCTAGAGTCAGAGTTTTTTTCTCAGTCTCCAACCTGCTGGTAGGCGTGCACAACCCATCAGTCCAATCCTGGGCCGGTCCGGAGGGATGCTAAGGAAAATACATTTTCTGTTCATCCCCTGGCTCAGTAGATTGGAGCCGTAAACCCCATACTCTGCAGTTCCATAAGCACTGGGTGCAGCAGCAGCTGCTTAAAAAACTCATATCCACTCTAGAAAAATCAATTTCTGAACTATACAGCTTCTCATAAAACCCTCAAAACTCATCCCTAACATGTACGCCCCCTGATCCATCCACCATCTGAGCTAGTCTCCCGCCCCTTCATATATTGTGCCAGGAGAATGCCTGACTTAATTTATAGGCTTTTAAGCTAATTAAGAGGATAAGAAGGTAATTTTTCATTCCAGGGCTTAATTGTGGATTTTTTTTTTATCAGCAAGTGAGTAACCCTTGGGAACAGATTAATTCTTTGCAATTTGGTGAGAAGCAAATAAAATAGTGATATAAAGTACACCAAATAAACTTTAGGGAGTTTTAGATTAGTCTAAGCATGCCTACTCCTTTCAAGTATATAGTGCTGAACAGTTGCGTTCGTATGAAGTCTGAAATGAATAGTCACATCAGATATGTAGGTGAATGCATGCTATATCCCAGACTAACCCAAGTTTAGAGAGCAATTTATTTAACATTTATACCTAGTCACAAATATGAAAAGCAGTATTACATATGTCAGAGTCTTGCTTATTTTACCTATTTTTTAGAGAAAGCATATTAGTTGTGGAGATTAACATTTTTTCCTTTTTGGATATTGATGAATAATGCTATTTCTCTAATTACTTCGCTGTATTTCTGATTTATAAGTATTATCTTGTAAATTTTGAAAACTTAATAAAGAAATTAAAATTACATATGCCAGAGTCAAAGCTAAAAGAAAACGTGCACACAAAATATATAAATTCAGCTTAGCGCTGAAACATATGCACTTATATCTACAGCCAGACATAACCACAACTGAATAAAAATGGAAGTGGAAAAATGTTAGTGGAAAAATGTTAATCTTTGCAAAAGCAAAGATCTGAACAAACGATTATATAGCACAGACCCAGCATGTGAAGATTACATAGAAAACAAGCAGTACATTTACTAAAAGAATTGACATACTAAGAAATGATGTAAAATCAGCAGAACAGAGCTTGGGCTTAAAAACTAATGTTAAGTACATAAGCATTGCTGTGCTGGGATAGAACAAAGGTCCACCATATCCAGCAGCCTGTTTTCTGATGAAGGCAATGGCAAACCACCTGCAAATAGTCTTCCAAAAAGACCAACATGCAAGTGACAGCACTCTTAAGTTGTTTGTGAGTTAAGTGTATTTTCAAAGTGCTTAGACTTACGAAGTTCCATAGTTAACCTATGGAACTTTGTAAGTACACCTCTTGGTACTTGTATGCAGAAGATTACCCTTATCTTTTACCAAATAGCAGAATTCTTTTCTCACAGTCACAGCTTATTAAGATATGTCCAGGGAACCCCCTCTCCCCCCACCAAATCTCCCTGTTATACGGAAAACGTCTTACGTGCACAGGAAGAAAAGGATTCTATGCTTACAAAAAATAACTAACAGGGAAAATGCCTTACTTGAGTTGCAAATGTAATGCAACAAGATGCTGGAACAATCCATTGGTTGTTAAGACAAAATTCCAGGTTTTAGAAATTTCAGCTTGGAAGAATGATTCATTTGATCCATTACAGGAGATCTTACATAAAGAGTTAGTATAAAATAAATCTTACAGAAAGTCTTCCAAGTTATTCCAATATAGAGAAGTTGTTATTACAGGAATTTTGTTTACCTCCCAACTAACCAATTGACTTATATAAACATTAATCCATTCAGTGAAATTATAGCTCAGACTAGGTATTCTCCGAGGACAGCAAGATGAATACCCACCATTGATGGGTGACATCATCTGACGGAGCCCAACATGGCAAGCGCTCCCCAGTATTCTTGGAAACAGCCCATCACACATACATGCCTCTTCCCACCACCGCTCAGTTCTCAGAGGACAAGCAGGATGATATCTCTTCAATGATGGGAATTGCTAGCTACAAGGATGTTTTAAATAAAAGGGAACAGAAAAGGCCTGCAATAAGCAAGGCTTAACAACCAGAGAACTTTAACTTGTTTTTGGAATTTTCTCTTTATTTGTGGTGGTGGTGGGAGGGTGGGGGGAACAGCCTGGAACAGAAACAAATGGGCCTAAGGTGTTGTAGTTGGATTCTAGACCTCACAAATTCTGAAGGACTGTCTGACCAAACTAGCTGATGTGTCAGGAAAGCGAAGATACATATCTGTAGCAGGTATTCTCTGAAGAAAGCAGGCTGATTGTTCTCACATGTGGGTCGACGTCCGCGCCGGCCTGGGAACCGGCCATTTTGCAAGCAAAATATGAACAAATCTTGCCAGAGTCTTCTGGCGCGCGTGCAAATCAGCTTCCCGCCCGTTGCGAGAGCACTCCCGCTCAGTTAAATCAAAAAAGCAACTACTAAACAACAACAACTCCAAAGAGGAGGAGGAAGTGACGTCAGCGCTACCGAATGGCTGCCTAAAAAAAGAGCTCTGAAGAGCCAGAAGTAAAAGCAGTCCCTAACGCCCCGAAAACGCGGCGAAAATCCTCACCAAGCAGGAATCTAAACATTAGAAGTAATGGCAGCTCGGAAAAAGCTTGCTAAATTCAAATACTCCGCAGAAAACCCCGGAATAGGGAGAAGCGCGGGCGCGAAAGTAGCGTCGCGAAATTTCAAAATGGCGGACGGAGTTTCCGAATCAGACCCGGAGCACGAGGAATTGGTGGAAGAAAATTCGGAGACAGATAAACTGGATGTTTCACGCTGGTTTCAGGAGCTCAAAGCGGAAATGGTGAACACCAGAAAAGGAATACAGGCAGCAATAGGAGAGCTGCGGGAAGAATTGAGAGACATGGGGAAACGAGTTGCAGAAACTGAGGAGAGAGTGGATGGTGTGGAGGAGGAGGTAAAAGAACTGCAGCAAGCTATACAAAAAGAGAATCCAAGCAGAGAAGCACTGGAAATGCAACTAGAAGATCTGGAAAACAGGTCTAGACGATGTAATCTGAGATTCAAAGGAGTACCAGAAGTGGAATCATATAAAGATGCATCAAAAGTAATAAAAGCAATCTGTGCATTCATTCTAGATCTGGACAATGAAAGCGTTGACACATCCAATCCTGACAAACATAGAATTGATAGAGCACACAGGACATTAGGGCCACAGAGAGCTGAGGGGCCTAGAGATATAATAGCATGCTTTCATGATTATAATATCAAAGAGACTGTGTGGCGTAAAGCTCGGGCCATGGGAGAGATTACATGGGAAAATAATAAAATACAAATATTTCAGGACTTGGCAAAAAAAACCCTGCAAGCACGGAGAGAATTTAAAGACATTACAATGTATTTGCAAAAAGCAGGATTGAGATACCGGTGGCTGTACCCAAGAAGAATTCTGGTAACAGTGGGAGCCAAGTCGAGACGAATCCAGATGGTGGAAGGTGCATGGAAAAGCTTGAGAGACATGGGTTGCACGGACATTCCACAGGATAAGGAAGGAGAACAAGGACGACAACAAAGACAGCAGACCCCGGAAAACCAAAGATGGCAGAAAATTGGAAGAGAAAAGAAAAACAGATCCATGGATAAAGCCAGAGTTGAGGGGGAAACGAGAGGAAAAGACTGAGAAATTAACCAGAGGACTACTATATAAAAAAGTGGTAGTATGATAAATGAGAATCATATTGATGGTTAAATGATATATCATGCTTGGTGAGGGGTAATATGGAGATGTAAATGGGGGAGGGGGAGGGCATGGATGATGTAAATATATGGGGGCGGCCTTCTGGCACAGATGCACTTCCTCCAGGGTAGCACTGGCCAGAAGAGTCCAGGGCCAAAATCAGGAGCCCACTGGGGGGGAGGGGAAAAGAGGGGGGGAGGGAAGGGAGGGGGGAGGGAGGGGGATAAAGGTAGGATCCTGGAACGTTAACGGTCTGAATAATCCCGGGAAAAGAAGTATAGTTCTTAAAGAACTAAAAAGATTGAAGTGGGAGGTGATAATGCTCCAGGAAACACACATCCAAAGGCGAGATGAACACTTGATCAGCTATAAAACACTGGGGCAGGGAACTAGGCTGGCAAATCCCAAGGGAGGGAAGACGGGTGGATTGGCAATATACATCAATGAACATTTAAGATTTGTACAAGAGGACATATATAAAGGAGAGGATGGGAGAAGCTTAGCAATTAAAGGAAAGATAGGAAACCACTTGATTACATTCATCAATGTATATGCACCAAATGAGGGGCAGGGAACATTCTTCACGAAACTTGGCTTGGGCCTAAGCAAATTTGTAAGGGGACAGATAATTATGGGAGGGGACTACAACATGACTGCTTCTGGATTGGATCACTCACAGGGGAGAGAAGGGGGTACACGAACACATAGGGGGAAATTTCTTAAACTAATGAAAGATTTAGATCTGATAGATATATGGAGGATACAACACCCAGGTCAAAAAACATACTCTTTTTATTCTCATGCCCAAAAATCATACTCACGGATAGATGCGATTTGGGGGAGTAGATCAATATGGGGGGATATGAAAGACTCAGGCATAGAAAATATACAGACATCAGACCACGCACCAGTATGGGTATTGGCGGGAAAAATAGAGATAGAGAGAAAGGAAACGGTGTGGAGACTAAACGAATCTTTGATAGCAGCTGAGACAGATTGTCAAGATATACGTACGAAAATAATTGAATACCTCCAAAATAATGATAAGGGAGACGTGTCGGAGGGCATCTTGTGGGACGCACTAAAGGCAGTGCTTAGAGGACATCTGATAGCAAAAGGCACATACAAAAAAAAAAAAAAGAGAAGCAACAGAATTGACAATTAGGATAAAATTAACACAATTAGAAACGCAGCATCAATTACATGGAGATGCAAAAACCCTCAGGGAACTAATACAATGTAGAGGGGAATTCCGGAAAATACAGATGAGTAAGATGGAATTTCATAGGACCCTCATGCAACAAAAATTTTTTGAATTTAGTAACAAAGCTGGGACGATGTTGGCACGCAGTTTAAGACAAAAACAGACAAGGAGCTTAATAACTAAACTAAAAACACAAGGGGACAGATTGGTATACCAGGATAAAGATATTAGGAAAGCCTTTGTGCAATACTACTCTAAATTATATGAGGCAGGGGAAAAAGCCCCCAAAGAGGACATACAAAGCCAACTAAGAGATTTAGGACTCCACAAAGTAACAGAGACCCAGAAATTGGAACTAGAGAAGGCCATAACGTTGAAAGAAGTATTAGAGGTGATCAAGGGGCTAAAAGGAGGGAAGGCTCCGGGTTTGGATGGATACACCGGGAAATTCTATAAAGTATTTGGAAGGGAACTAGCCCCTTTATTGGTGAGAGTAGGAAATGCGAACTTCGGAGGAAATGGGCTCCCTAACAGTATGAAAATAGCGGGTATTACAGTATTACCAAAACCAGGAAGGGACCCAACATGTTGTGGATCATATAGACCTATATCATTATTAAATATTGATGTCAAGATTCTAGCTGATCGCCTAGCCAGTATAATGCCACAACTTATACATTCAGACCAATCCGGATTCATACAAAATAGAAAGGTTGCTGATAACATCAGACGTACATTGAATATTATATGGGGGGCGCAAAGAAGAGGAGATTCGTTGAAGCTGTTGGCAATAGACGCCGAGAAAGCGTTCGATAGAGTGGAGTGGGAATATCTATGGGAAGTAATGAGGGCCATGGGGATGGGAATACCATTTATAGAATGGATAAAAGGGTTATATTCATCACCGACTGCAAGAATAAAGATAAATGGGGGATACTCTGAAATTTTCCATATTCAAAGGGGGACACGCCAGGGATGCCCGCTATCGCCCCTATTATTTGCGTTATCTATTGAACCCCTGGCACAGAGAATTCGAACCCTAAATGCGGTGAGGGGAATAAGACTAGGTGGAAAGGAACATAAAATTGCATTATTCGCTGATGACATTCTATTTTACGTGGGCCAGCCGATACATACTCTACCTATCATAATTAAAGAACTTGAAGTATATGGGAGACAAGCAGGATTTAAAGTAAATTATGATAAATCTGAAATAATGGGTATTACAATAACAGAGGCAGAATGCACCTACTTGAAGGAAAAGTGCAGTTTTAAAATAACGGAATTGGGATTCCGGTACCTAGGAATAAAAATTCCCAAAGATTTACAGAATCTATATGCCTGGAATTATGAGCCCCTGCTTAGGTCAGTGAGGAGGGACTTGAATAGATGGGGGTCAGGTTGGTTATCGTGGTGGGGGCGGATAGCAGTAATAAAAATGAATATCCTGCCGAGACTTCTATTTTTGTTTCAAACACTACCCATCCTAGTACCAAATAGGGAGTTGACAAGATTGCAATCAGAACTAGGGAAATTTGCTTGGGGGCGGAAACCGGCTAGGCTATCCAAGAAGATAATGTGGGGAAGAGTACAGGAAGGAGGGAGAGAAATGCCAAACATGCAATGGTATTACTGGGCAGGACAAATCACACAAATAGCAGAATGGTGTAAGGTAGATCTGTCACACATAACCACATTAGAGCAAGTGTTTGTCAGAGAGGGATACCTGGAGGGACTCTTGTGGGCCTCCATCCCAGAACAAAATTATGGGAAAATGACTTTAAACCCGTTTATAACACACTTGTTAACTCTATGGGGAACCCTAAAAAATAAATTAAGGGGGAGACAACAGAGATCCTCATATGCGTGGATTACGCAGGAGGAGGGATTCCCAGCGGGGAAAGAATCGAGGGTCTTCTCCACATGGTTTCAGAAAGGTTTGATCAGATTTCGTGACTTTATGGATGGAGGGCACATGAGGACATTTGAAGAGCTCCAAGAGAAATATGATTTACAAGAGACAGATAAATACGCATACATACAAGTCCAACACTTTATCATATCAGAAAAATGGATAAAATACCCACCAGTAGACCATGAGAAATTCGAAAATTTATGGGGAGAAATAGATGTGTCAGGCAGGGGAATTTCCAAGATATATGGTCATCTCCGGGGCCAAGATTTCAGAAAACATGCTTTTATGGAAGCATGGGAAAAAGACATGGGTCAGACATTAAGTGAGGCCGAATGGAGGAGGGTGTGTATTGAAGTTAAGAAAACATCAATATGTGTGTTGATCAAAGAAAATGCCTACAAGATACTAAGTAGATGGTATTATACACCAGAAAAAATTAATAAAATGTATCCAGGGGCCTCTGCGGAATGTTGGCGGTGTGGGAAAGGGAAAGGTACATTTTATCATATATGGTGGGAGTGTACCCAGATACAAGAGTATTGGAAAGAAATTGTGAACGAATTATCAAGGGTCTTGGAGATTCCCTTTACACATGAACCTAAATGGTGCTTACTTGGTTGGGGAAACCATAGAGGGCAAAAATGGCAACAAAGAGTTAAGCGGATAGGGCTCGCAGCAGCGAAAACGGGCATAGCACGCCATTGGAAAAGTAAATTGGGGCCCACAAAGACTGATTGGAAGGTTAAGTTAAGGGAGCTCATAGAGCTGGACAAATTAACAGATAAAAGAATAGGGAGATACAACCCTGAAGCAAAAGAATGGACACGATTGCAGGAACTTTTGAAAGATACGGGGAAAGAAGAAATTGATACGATATCCTGAGGATTAAAAGAAGGGGGGGAGGAGTGGGAGGAGAGGGAGGGGGGTGGAGGAGAGATGGGGGGGGGGGAAAATGTATAAAATACAGATGAGCATTGTTATAATATTATGAGAAATGCAATGTCAAGTCATGTTATAACACAGTTGTGATATTTTGTTTTCAATAAAATTTATAAATTAAAAAAAAAAAACAACTCCAAAGAGGAGGTGGGTGGGTTTGTGAGAACAATCAGCCTGCTGTCCTCGGAGAATACCTGCTACACGTATGTATCTTTGCTTTCTCCGAGGACAAGCAGGTTGCTTGTTCTCACGTGGGGTATCCCTAGCAACCAGGCTCACTCAAAACAATGAACATTAGTCAATTGGGCCTCACAACAGCTTGATTGACCTGAAACCATAAACAACTAACAGAGTGCAGCCTGGAACAGAACAAAAATAGGTCTAGGGGGGTGGAGTAGGATTCTAAACCCCGAACAGCTTCTGCAGCACCAACTGCCCAAACCGACTGTCGCGTCGGGTATCCTGCTGAAGGCAGTAGTGAGATGTGAATGTGTGGACTGATGACCACGTTGCAGCCTTGCAAATCTCTTCAATGGAGGCTGACTTTAAGTGAGCCACTGACGCAGCCATGGCTCTAACATTATGAGCCGTGACATGGCCCTCCAGAGTCAGCCCAGCTTGGGCATAAGTGAAGGAAATGCAATCTGCTAGCCAATTTGAGATTGTGCGTTTTCAGATGGCGACTCCCCTCCTGTTGGGATTGAAAGAAACAACTGGGCGGACTGTCTAAAGGGCTTTGTCCGCTCCATGTAAAAGGCCAATGCTCTCTTGCAGTCCAAGGTGTGCAAACTGCTTTCGCCAGGGTGGGTATGAGGACGGGGAAAGAAAGCTGGCAAAACAATTGACTGGTTCAGATGGAACTCCGACATCACCTTTGGCAGGAACTTAGAGTGCGTGCGAAGGACTACTCTGTTATGATGGAACTTGATATAAGGTGCATGCACTACCAAGGCCTAAAGCTCGCTGACTCTATGAGCTGAAGTAACAGCCACCAAGAAAACGACCTTCCAGGTCAAGTACTTCAGATGGCAGGAATTCAGTGGCTCAAAAGCAGCTTTCATCAGCTGGGTGAGAACAACGTTGAGATCCCATGACACTGGTGAAGGTTTGACAGGGGGCTTTGACAAAAGCAAACCTCTCATGAAGCGAACAACTAAAGGCTGTCCAGAGATAGGCCTACCCTCTACATGGCAATGATAAGCACTAATTGCACTAAGGTGAACTCTTACGGAGTTGGTCTTGAGACCTGACTCTAACAAATGTAGAAGGTACTCAAGCAGGGTCTGTGTAGGACAAGAAAGAGGATCTATGGCCGCAAACCTCCTCCATTTGAAGGAGTAACACCCCTTCGTGGAATCTTTCCTGGAAGCAAGCAAGACTCAGGAGAAACCCTCTGAAAGACCCAAGGAGGCGAAATCTAGGCTCTCAACATCCAGACCGTGAGAGCCAGAGACTGGAGGTTGGGATGCAGCAGCAACCCCTCGTTCTGAGTGATGAGGGTTGGAAAACACTCCAATCTCCACGGCTCTTCGGAGGACAACTCCAGAAGAAGAGGGAACCAAATCTGATGCAGCCAGAAGGGTGCAATCAGGATCATGGTTCCGCAGTCTTGCTTGAGTTTCAGCAAAGTCTTCCCTACTATAGGTATGGGAGGATACGCATGCAGAAGGCCTGTCCCCCAATGTAGGAGAAAGGCATCTGACGCTAGTCTGTCATGGGCCTGAAGCCTGGAACAGAACTGAGGGAGCTTGTGATTGATCTGAGTGGCAAAAAGATCCACCGAGGGGGTGACCCACACTCGGAAGATCTTGCGGGCTACACCCATGTTCAGTGACCACTCGTGAGGTTGCATTATCCTGCTCAACCTGTCGACCAGACTGTTGTTTACACCTGCCAGATAAGTGGCTTGGAGAAACATGGTGTGATGGTAAGCCCAAAGCCACATCTGGACGGCTTCCTGACACAGAGGGCGAGGTCCGGTGCCCCCCTGCTTCTTGGTGCAGTACATGGCAACCTGATTGTCTGAATTAAAATGATTTGGTTGGACAACCGATCTCTGAAAACCTTTGTGGAGGAGTAGCCTAGTGGTTAAAGCAGAGGACTTTGATCCTGGGGAACTGAGTTCAATTCCCACTGCAGCTCCTTGTGACTCTGGGCAAGTCACTTAACCCTCCATTGCCCCTGGTACAAAATAAGTACCTGAATATATGTAAAACCGCTTTGAATGTAGTTGCAAAAACCTCAGAAAGGTGGTATATCAAGTCCCATTTCCCTTTAGAGCGTTCCAGATCGCTCTTAATTCCAGGAGGTTGATCTGCAGACCTTTTTCCTGAAAGGACCAGGCTCCCTGAGCATGGAGCCCATCTACATGAGCTCCCCACCCCAGGAGACATGCATCCGTTGTCAGCACTTTCTCTGGCTGAGGAACTTGGAATGGTCGCCCCATGATCAAATTGCATCGAATCGTCCACCACTGAAGAGAATTCCGAAAGCTGATGGACAGTTGGACTACATCTTCTAGATCCCCCGCAACTTGAAACCACTGGGAGGCTAGGGTCCATTGAGCTGATCTCATATGTAGACGTGCCATGGGCGTTACATGAACTGTGGAGGCCATGTGCCCCAGAAGTCTCAACATCTGCCGACCGTGACCTGCTGGGACGCTCGAACCATGGACACCAGGGACAGAAGGTTGTCCGCTCTTGCCTCAGGAAGATAAGCTCGAGCTGTCTGAGTGTTCAACAGGGCTCCAATGAATTCCAATTTTTGGACTGGGGTGATACGGAACTTGGGATAATTTATGACGAACCCCAGTAGCTCTAGCACCTGAATAGTCATTTGCATGGACTCCAGAGCACCCTCCTTCGAGGTGCTCTTCACCAGCCAATCGTCGAGATAAGGAAACATGCACTCCCAGTCTGTGTAGCGATGCTGCAACTACAGCTAGGCATTTGGTAAACACTCTGGGTACAGACACCAGGCCAAAAGGCAGTATACGGTACTGAAGTGCTGTGTTCCCAGCCAAAATCGAAGATACTTCCTGTGAGCTGGAAGGATGTGGGTGTAAGCATCCTTTAAGTCCAGAGAGCATAGCCAATCATTTTCCTGAATCATGGGAAGAAGGGTGCCTAGGGAAACCATCCTGAACTTTTCTCGGACTAGAAATTTGTTCA
Organism: Microcaecilia unicolor; assembly: GCF_901765095.1. NCBI lineage: Eukaryota > Metazoa > Chordata > Amphibia > Gymnophiona > Siphonopidae > Microcaecilia > Microcaecilia unicolor. The sequence continues at coordinate 33,518,642 of NC_044041.1, read as the reverse complement.
GGGTCCTTAGGTCTAGGATGGGACGCATCTCCCCCCCCCCCCCCCCCGTTTTCTTTTGCACAAGGAAATACCTGGAATAGAATCCCAGCCCTTCTTCCCCTGGTGAATAGAATCCCAGCCCTTCTTCCCCTGGTGGAACGGGTTTGACCGCTTGGGCCTGTAGAAGGGTGGAAATTTCCTCTGCAAGTACCTGTTTGTGCTGGGAACTGTAAGATTGAGCTCCCAGTGGACAATTTGGAGGTTTGGATTCCAGAGTGAGGGTGTACCCTGACCGGACTATTTGAAGAACCCAGTTGAGAGAGGCCACCTTTGGTGAAAAAAATATCAACCTCCCCCCGACTGGCAAGTTGTCTGGCACGGACACTTTTCCTGAGGCTAAGCTGGGGAGCCGCAGAAGCCTTAGGTGCACGCTGTTGACAAGAACAAGCGCGCTGGGGCTGAGCCTCGACAGGCCGCCGATAAGCAGGAATGTACCTACACCTAGCATCAATCCAGGTTCCCCGTGGATCCAATATTGGGATTCAGTTCTTTTTGGGATCACGGGGTTAGACAGAGGGAACAACCAGTTTCGCATAAGGACTTCCTTCAGTACATTATGCAAAGGAGCCATTGCAGCCACTCTAGGTGGAAAAGGATAATCCAGGACCTCGAGCATCTCAGCCCTGTGTTCATCCTCAACCTCCATAGGGAAGGGAATAGCCGCAGCCATTTCCCGGACAAAGGAGGTAAAGGATAGACTCTCCGGTGGAGACAGTCTCCTTTCTGGTGGAGGGGAAGATTCAGAAGGAATCCCATAGGACTCATCAGACAAAAAGTACCTGGGATCCGCCTCTTCCTTCCACAAACACTCATCTTCAGTATCGGACAAGACATCTTTCAGAACAGTCCAAAACTGAGCCTGCCTCGATGCCGAGGAACAACGTCCTCGATGGCGGTGCCGAGAAGTCGACGCCTGGCTGGACTCCGGTGAAGCTTCCTCCACCAATGTCGAAGGGGAGTCGACCTGGGTGACAGCTGACACTGATGCTGCAGGCGGCACCTAGGTCGGGAACTCACCATAGGCAAAGGGCCAGATACCGCTGTAGCAGACAGTACGGAAGACGCAAGCACCCCTGACACCGAAGCAGACTGGCGCAGTAACCCTTCCAGAAGCTCTGGGAGCAGGGCCCTGATGCGCTCGTTGAGAGCCGCCGTCGGACAAAGCTACAGGGAGCCGGTGGCAGAATCTGTCAAGGCTCAGGAGCAGGTATCGGGCTGCTAGACCGACGCATTGGCACCTCCTGAATAGAGGGGAGTGATCCTCTCGGCACCGACGCTTCTCAGGTGCTGAATCTCTCGACGCCCCAGAGCTCCTGGCACCGTGTGTCGAAGGAGAATGATGACTGTGCTTCTTTGCCTTCACTCGACACCCATCATCGAGACTCCTCGGTACCAATGAGGAAGACGTGGAATCCTCATGTCTCCTCAGGGCCGGGGCCGCCGAACGTTGGTCCCGGGGGGCCTGCATAACAGGAGGCGAGAGGTGGAGACCCACTCGATGCCTCACTGCTCCCAGCATGAGTTGGTTGTTCCGCAGCCATTACCTTCGCTCCCGACGTCGATGTGTCCCTCGATGTCACTGACCTCGGTACTGATGTCGACGTTGAAGGACCGGACTGAGCCCCAAAAAGCTTCTCTTGTTGGGCCTCTCGAGACTCTTGGGTCCATTTCTTCATGCGAAGACACAGACTGCAAGCGGCTGGGCTATGGTCGGGCCCAAGGCACTGGATATACCAAGCGTGGGTATCGGTACCCGAGATAGTCTGGTTGCACCGAGTACAACGTTTGAAGCCGCCGGGTGTCTTCGATGGCATGGAAGAAAAAAATGGCTTCGGCGAAATCAAAAGACACGATCGTGCCTGTTAAAAGAAAAAAGGACACAAAAAAAAGGGAACAAGCTGGCCACGCCGAAAAACAAAGGAAACTTGAAAAGGGGCAAAAAAGTAAAGAAAACTACGGGAGTTTTTTTTTTTTAACTGTAATCATAGAAACCAAAGAAAGAAACCAATGCAGAAAACTCTTTCCCGAGCCTGCGAGGAGCAGGGGAAAATTCGACCACACCTCATGGCAGAGAAAAAAATAACTGAGCGGGAACACTCACGCAATGGGCGGGAAGCCGATCCACGCGTGCGTGCTGCACATGCACCAGAAGAATCTGGCAAGATTTTTAAATATTTTGCTTGCAAAATGGCCGGTTTCTGGGCTGACGCGGACGTCGACCCACATGTGAGAACAAGCAACTTGCTTGTCCTCGGAGAATCTTGTGCTAGACAGTAGTGAGAGCTGAACATATGGACTGAAGCGCATGTTGCAGCTCTACAAATTTCCTCTATGGAAGCTGTTCTCAAGTGGGCTACCGACGAAGTTATGGCTCTGATGTTATAAGCCATGATATGACCCTCCAAAGTCAGCCCAGCCTGGGCATAAGTAAAGGAAATGCAGTCTGCAAACCAATTAGACAAGGTGCATTTACTTATGGTAGCCCACATCCTACTGGGGTCAAAAGAAACAAAACATTTGGTGGACTTTCTATGGGTTTTAGTTCGCTCCACACAGCGAGCAAAGGCTCTCTTGCAGTCCAGTGTGCAGTGCACTTTCACCTTGATGGACATGGGGTCTTGAGAAAAATAGTGGCTGAACAACTGACTGGTTAAGAGAGCAGTCCAACACTACTTTAGGAAGGAACTTAGGATGGGTGTGGAGAACCACTGTTATTATAGAATTTTATGTAAGATGAAATCAGCTACTAAAGCTTGGAGCTCACTGACGTCGCATGTTGAAGGACCGCCACCAGAAACAATGACAGATATTCAAGAGGCTCAAAATGAGCTTTCATCAACTGGCTAAGGACAGCATTGAGATCCCATGATACTTTGAGGGGCTTGATTGGCGGTTTTAGTAAAAGCAAGCCCCTAATGAAGGAAACAACTAAAAGCTAAGCAGAGATGGGCTTACCCTCTACACAGTGATAAGCTCCATGCATTCTTATGGATTTGGACTTGAGACCTGACTCAGATGTAGAAGGTATTCAAGCAGTTTTGGTGTAGGGCCTTGGCCTTATACCAGATGTCAAACCTCTTCCACTTGAACTCATATGACTTTCTAGTGGAATCTCTCCTAGAGGCAAGTTGAACTTGAGAGACACTCTCGGCACATCCAAGAAGTCTATCTCTAACCTCTCAACACACAAGCCTTGAGGTCAAAGGACCGAAGGTCAGCATTTAAAATCCCTAGTTCTGAGTGCTGGAAAAAGCATTCCAGTTTCCATGACTCTTCGGAGGCTAGTGCCAGAAGTAGAGGGAACCAGATGTACTGTGGCCAGTATGGTGCGATGAGTATTAAAGATCCCTTCCCAATCTAGGAGAAAGGCATCTGAAGCTAGTCTTCCATGGGATCCTAGCCTGGAAAATAATTGAGGGACTTTGTTGTTGAGATCCACAGAGGAGGTGCCCCACTCTCGGGAAAACTTCCAGACAATGCCCACATTCAAGGACCACTCATATGGTTGCATATCTTGGCTCAGTTTGTCCAACAGACAGTTTTTCTTCCCTGCCAAGTGGGGTTCTAACCTGTGGAAGATGGCCCATCACCACTTCCCGACTGCTGCTTCTCACAGGAGGTACAAACCCATGTTTCCCTGCTTGTTGGCTGATTGTGGAAAGCCTTTAGGGCATTCAAAATAGCTCTTAGCTCTAGGAGATTCATTTGGTGCTGCCTCTCTTGAGCAGATCAACCACCTTGGGTGTGGAGCCCATTTACATGAGCTTTCCACCCTAGCTGGATGCATCTGCCATTGGTGTCTTGTGGTGCTGGAAAATTTGGAATGGGACTCCTTTGTTCAAATTGCTGCAAATTAGCGTGATAGTGATGACATCCCACAGGTTCCCCCTGGCCTGAGACCATTGGGAAGACAGGGTCCACTAACTGAAAGCATGCCACGGGTGTGACTTGCACTGTGAAGGCAATGTGGCCCAACCTTGACATTTGATGAGCTAATATCTGCTGACTTTGGTGAACTTCCTGGACCACATAAGTGAGAGCCTCTATTCTCTCGGCTGAGAGGAAGGCCTTGTTCTAGTCATGTTCTAGCAGGACTCCTATGAACTCCAATTGTTGGAACAGGCTGAGATGGGACTTGGGTTAATTGATGACAAACCCTAGTTGCTCCAGCACCTATATGTGCATGGGTACCTTTGACTCTTCCCGAGTTGTGATCTTGACCAGCCAATTGTATAAGTAGGGAAATGAGTGTACTCCCATTCTGTGTAGTGACAGTGCGACGACTGCTAAGTATTTTGTAAAGATCCTTGGAGGTAATGCGAGGCAGAATGGCATGTTATGCGATACTGGTAGTGCTGTTTCCCTACTCAGAATCACAGATACTTCCTGTGACCAGGATGCATCTGTATTCGGGTATAGGTGTCCTTTAAGTCCAGAGACCATAACCAATCTTGAGCCTGAATCACTGGAACCAGGGAGTCTAGGGAAACCATCCTGAACATTGTTTCACCAGGTATTTGTTTACGGCCCTTTGGACTAGGATGGGACAAAATCCCCCCTCTTCGTTGTAACCAGGAAGTATTTAGAAGAAACTCCCTTCCCTGATGGAACAGGTTTGAACATTCTGGCATGCAAAAGTGAAAAGAGTTCCTCTGTAAGCAATTTCTGGTAGCAAGAGCTTAACTTTGATGCTCTTGGTGGGCAATCTGGAGGGGTGTGTCCCAATTGCAGTGTGTATACTATCCCGACTATTTTGAGAACGCTCCGGTCTGAGGTTACAAGGGGCTAACTTGCTGGAAAAAAAATTCAGCTTCCTTCCTACCAGATGGTCATCTGGAAAAATTACAGCAATGCTCTCCTGGAGCCAGTCAAAGCTCTTCTCTTGCTTTGACTGGGAGCTGGCTGGGATTTTTGGGCTCTCTGCTTCCTCTGATGGGAGCGAGAACCCTGGTTATTCTGGGGAGGTGGATAAGTGGGAGGATACCTACTTTGAAAATAGTAGTTCCTTCACTGCCCTCTGATCAAATATCTCCTGGATGTGGAGGCAGAACTAGGAGTGGGCCGTGATAATGACTTGATAGTTTCAGAACATTTCTTGAGGTATGTGACCCTCTTCCACCTTATCACAAAAGAGGTTGTCTCCCTGGCACTGAACGTCTGCCTGCTTCTCCTGCACCACTGGTTCTAAGTCTGAGGTTTGCAGCCAAGCAAGTCTGCATAATAATACCTATCGTGGATATTCTGGATGCCGTATTAAAAGCATGCTCCTACTGCTTGGTTACTAGCTGATGGAGTTCCTCAGCTTTCTCCTGGGAGATAATGTCTGCAAACTCTGCCACACTTTGCACAATGTTCTGCAAATGAATGCTCATTAAGAATTGGTAAGAAGCTATGTTTATCCCAAAAGAGTCCAAGGTACAGGCTATCCTCCCCAGGGGTTCTGTGGAGCGGGTGATGGAACTCTTGGGCTCCTTTGAAAGTGTATTTGACCACCAAAGAATGGTGAGGAAGCAGAAGCGTCTCAAATCCCAGAACCTTCTTGACCCTATACATAAGAGTCAATCTTCTTGTTCACCAGCTGTACAAAGAAGAGTTTCTCCATTGTTTCATCTATATAAGCTTCTGTGCACAGGCACTGTCACAGCTTCCTTAGGAGAAGAATCAAACTGAAGGATGTCCAACACCTTGGCCTTAGGTTCATCCTCAGTCTCCAAATCAAACTGGATGGACCTGATAAAATAAAGGAGAGCTCCTCTTGATGAGATTCTTTCTTTTCATGTGGAGGGGAGGGGTCTGAGGCAATACCAAGGGATTCCTCCTCAGACACCCAGGAATGGTCAGAATCATACTCATAAAAATACCAGCCAGTGCATGGGCCTCCTGGATGGGCTGGTGCCAATGCTCTCAATACCATTGCTTCTTGTCAGGCAAAAAGGCACCCTATCTCCTTCATCATGGCCCCAAGCTGTTCCTCAAGGGCTATCATTGATGAAGGTTGGGGCTCAGCTGAAATGGTCATGACCTTTAAAGTCATCAGGGTCATATCGGTGACTTGGTCTTGGTTTGATGGAGGTTGTTGTGTCCTGTCCGATTCCCAAGGAGGGTGAACAGCCCTCTTATTGGGGGTGGGGGTATGTGCGCTTTGAGAGTATCGATGACCTCAATACCTCGGTGCTCTTGATGCTGTGCTCCAAAGTGGATCAATACAACAAAAAAAAGGGGGAGAGCGACCAAGGATACCAAAGACTGGAAGATGTATGTTGGTAAAAAAAGTTTATTGAAGTATGAAGAGTCTTCGTACTTCAATAAACATTTTTACTAACATACATCTTCCAGTCTTTGGTATCCTTGGTCACTCTCCCACTTTTTTTTTGTTGTTGTACTGTTACTTTTACCGTGGGGTGTCTTGAGTTCTCCATCTTTTGGTGGATTTCTTATCCCAAAGTGGATCAAAATGCTGATACTTTATGGCCTCTGCTCGGTGTTGATGAAGATGACGATGAATCCTTCCTCACTCCCAGAAGGAAGATTGCCTGATCCTAGCAGCTGCTATTGATGCTCAATGTTGAGAATGGTGGCAGATGATGGTCTTGCACCCTCCCCCATGTCTGATGCAGCTCTGAAGCCATTGAGACTGATGCCTCCAATGCCAAAGTTAACTGGTTTTCTCAGCACCAAAAACAGAGTTTATAAGAAGAGGGATTTTGATTGGGCCCCAAATACTGTAGGCACCAATTATAGGTGTCTGTGTTGGAAACCAAGGTGAGTTTTCTGGAACATGTCAGGAAAAACAGTAAAGGCAAAATCAAACAGCTCAATGGTGAAAACATCCCTAACCGGGTGCTTGAGGCCTAAGGGGGCCTAGTGAGCCACTGAAAATAAAAAGTAAAAGTGACAAAAAATCTTAATAAAAATAAAAGGGAGTAGAGACGCACTGGCCCTGCGTAAGACACTTACAGAAAAACAATGAAGGAAAATAGGACTGCAAATTGCAGGTCCTTGAGGGCCACAACGCAGTCAAGATCAAGTTTTTTTGATATACCGCAGAATCATTTAAAACATCTTAGTTGTTTACAATTTTAATTAAAATGGGGTAATAAAGCAGAGTCAGATGCGATTTTCTCCTGGCACCGATGGAGGTTACTCTGATTATGCAGTTTGTAAGAGTAGAAAAAATATTCTCAGTTGAACCCGATGACGTTTAGCAAAACACAGTGACTGTCAGGTTTCATGAAGAATGGACTGTCTGTGCAAAACAAGAAAATTGTAGTTGATGTAGTTCATAGTAGCGTAGTAAATGACAGCAGATAAAGCGAAGATACATACCTGTAGCAGGTATTCTCTGAGGACAGCAGGCTGATTGTTCTCACGACTGGGTCGGCGTCCACGGCGACCCCACAACAGAACTTTTCAAAGCAAAAGTCTTCAGAGCTTTGAGAGAACTTTCTGGCGCACCGCGAATGCGCGGCCATCTTCCCGCCCGTCGCGCAAGAGAACCGCTTACTTATATCCAAAAGCAAGAATTAAAGAACAACTCCAAAAGGGAGGTGGGCGGGTTTGTGAGAACAATCACCCTGCTGTCCTCAGAGAATACCTGCTACAGGTATGTATCTTCGCTTTCTCCGAGGACAAGAAGGCTGCTTGTTCTCACGACTGGGGTATCCCCTAGCACCCAGGCTCACTCAAAACAACAAAGAAAGGTCAATTGGGCCTCGCAATGGTGAGGACATAAGAGGGATTGACCTACCAAAGGGAAATCGTGCCAAACGAATCTCATTGAGTTCTTTGATTGGGTGACAGGAGAATTGAATCAGGGACGAGCTATAGAAGTAATCTACTTAGATTTCAGCAAAGCTTTTGACATGGTTCCCCACAGGAGGCTCTTAAATAAACTGGATGGGCTGAAGATAGGACCCGAAGTGGTGAACTGGATTAGGAACTGGTTGATGGACAGAAGCCAGAGGGTGGTGGTGAATGGAATTCGCTCAGAGGAGGGAAAGGTGAGTAGTGGTGTGCCTCAAGGATCGGTGCTGGGACCGATTCTGTTCAATATATTTGTGAGTGACATTGCCGAAGGGTTAGAAGGTAAAGTTTGCCTATTTGCGGATGATACTAAGATTTTTAACAGAGTGAACACCCGGGAGGGAGTGGAAAACATAAAAAAGGATCTGAGGAAGCTAGAAGAATGGTCTAAGGTTTGGCAATTAAAATTCAATGCCAAAAAATGCAAAGTGATGCACTTAGGGAATAGAAATCCCCGGGAGACGTATGTGTTAGGTGGGGAGAGTCTGATAGGAACGGACGGGGAGAGGGATCTTGGGGTGATAGTATCTGAGGATCTGAAGGCGACGAAACAGTGTGACAAGGCGGTGGCCGTAGCTAGAAGGTTGTTAGGCTGTATAGAGAGAGGTGTGACCAGCAGAAGAAAGGGGGTGTTGATGCCCCTGTATAAGTCATTGGTGAGGCCCCACCTAGAGTATTGTGTTCAGTTTTGGAGGCCGTACCTTGCGAAGGATGTAAAAAGAATTGAAGCGGTGCAAAGAAAAGGTACGAGAATGGTAAGGGATTTGCGTTACAAGACATAGGAGGAGAGACTTGCTGACCTGAACATGTATACTCTGGAAGAAAGGAGAAACAGGGGTGATATGATACAGAGGTTCAAAAATTTGAAAAGTATTAATCCACAAACAAACCTTTTCCGGAGATGCGAAGGAGGTAGAACGAGAGGACATGAAATGAGATTGAAGGGGGGCAGACTCGAAAAATGTCAGGAAATATTTTTTCATGGAGAGAGTAGTGGATGCTTGGAATGCCCACCCGCGGGAGGTGGTGGAAATGAAAACGGTAACAGAATTCAAGCATGCGTGGGATAAACATAAAGGAATCCTGTTCAGAAGGAATGGATCCTAAGGAGCTTAGCCGAGATTGGGTGGCAGAGCCGGTGGTGGGAGGCGGGGATAGTGCTGGGCAGACTTATACAGTCTGCGCCAGAGCCGGTGGTTGGGAGGCGGGGATAGTGCTGGGCAGACTTATACGGTCTGTGCCCTGAAAAGGACAGGTACAAATCAAGGTAAGGTATACACAAAAAGGAGCACATATGAGTTTATCTTGTTGGGCAGACTGGATGGACCATGCAGGTCTTTTTCTGCCGTCATCTACTAAGTTACTATGTTACAAACTAGAACATCTAACTGAGAGTGCAGCCTGGAACAGAATAAAAATGGGCCTAGGGGGGTGGAGTTGGATTCTAAACCCCAAACAGATTCTGCAGCACCGACTGCCCAAACCGACTGTCGCGTCAGGTATCCTGCTGAAGGCAGTAGTGAGATGTGAATGTGTGGATTGATGACCACGTCGCAGCCTTGCAAATCTCTTCTATAGTGGCTGACTTCAAGTAATATGACCCTCAAGATTCAGCCCAGCTTGGGCATAAGTGAAGGAAATGCAATCTGCTAGCCAATTGGAAATGGTGCGTTTCCCGACTGTGACTCCCCTCCTGTTGGGATAAAAAAAAACAAACATTTGGGCAGACTGTCTGAAGGGGCTTGTCCGCTCCACATAAAAGGCCAATGCTCTCTTGCAGTCCAAGGTGTGCAACTGACGTTCAGCAAGGCGGGTATGAGGACGGAGAAAAAATGTTGGCAAGACAATTGACTGGTTCACATGGAACTCCAGACACCACCTTAGGCAAGAACTTAGGATGTGTACGGAGGACTACTCTTTTGTGATGAAACTTGAGATAAGGAGAATGCACTACCAAGGCTTGAAGCTCACTGACTCTACGAGCTGAAGTAACAGCCACCAAGAAAATGACCTTCCATGTCAAATACTTCAGATGGCAGGAATTCAGTGGCTCAATAGGAGCTTCTATCAGCTTGAGGACGACGTTGAGATCCCATGACACTGCTGGAGGTTTGACAGGGGGTTTTGACAAAAGCAAACCTCGCATGAAGCGAACAACTAAAGGCTGTCCAGAGATAGGCTTATTCTCTACACGTTGATGATAAGTACTGACTGCACTAAGATGAACCCTTACCGAGTTAGTCTTAAGACCAGACTCTGATAAGTGTAGAAGGTATTTAAGCAGGGTCCGTGTAGGACAAGAAACGGGATCTAGGGCCTTGCTGTCACACCAGACGGCGAACCTCCTCCATTTAAAAGAATAACTCTTTTTCGTGGAATCTTTCCTGGAAGCAAGCAAGACTCGTGAGACACCCTCTGAAAGGCCTAAAGAGGCAACTTCTAAGTCCTCAACATCCAGGCCGTGAGAGCCAGAGACTGGCGGTTGGGATGTAGAAGCGACCCTCCGTTCTGAGTGATGAGGGTCGTAAAACAGTCCAATCTCCACGGTTCTTTGGAGGACAAGTCCAGAAGTCTGACAAGTCCAGATCTGACAAGGCCCAGAAAGGCGCTATCAGAATCATGGTTCTGCGGTCTTGCCTTTCAGCAGAGTCTTCCCTACTAAAGGTATGGGAGGATACGCATACAGAAGGCCTGTCCCCCAATGTAGGAGAAAAGCATCTGATGCTAGTCTGTCGTGGGCCTGAAGCCTGGAACAGAATTGAGGGACCTTGTGATTGGTCTGAGTGGCAAAAAGATCCACTGAGGGGGGTGCCCCACGCTCGGAAGATCTTGCGGACAACGTCCATGTTCAGTGACCACTCATGAGGTTGCATTATCCTTCTCAACCTGTCGGCCAGACTGTTGTTTACGCCTGCCAGATATATGGCTAGGAGAAGCATGCCGTGCTGATGCGCCCAAAGCCACATCCTGACTGTTTCCTGACACAGAGGGCGAGATCAGTTGCCCCCCTGGCTTGTTGGTGTAATACATCGCAACCTGATTGTCTGTCTGAATTAGGATAATATGATTGGAGAGCCGGTTTCTGAAAGCCTTTAGAGCATTCCAGATTGCTCGTAATTCCAGGAGGTTGATCTGAAGACCTGTTTCCTGAAAAGACCAAACTCCTTGAGTGCGAAGCCCATCTATATGAGCTCCCCACCCCAGAAGGGATGCATCCGTCGTCAACACTTTTTGTGGCTGAGGAATTTGGAATGGAGGTCCCAAGGTCAGATTGGAGCGAATGGTCCACCACTGTAGGGAATTGCAAAAATCGGTGGAAAGATGGATGACATCCTCTAGATCCCCTGTAGCCTGACACCACTGGGAAGCTAGGGTCCATTGAGCTGATCTCATATGAAGACGTGCCATGGGAGTCACATGAACTGTGGAAGCCATGTGGCCCAGAAGCCTCAACATTTGCCGAGCTGTGATCTGTTGAGATGTTCGAGCTGAGGACACTAAGGCCAGAAGATTGTCTGCCCTTGCCTGGGGGAGATAAGCTCAAGACGTCCGTGTGTTCAACAGAGCTCCTATGAATCCCAACTTCTGTACTGGAATCAGGTGGGACTTGGGATAATTTATGACAAACCCCAGCAGCTCAAGCAGTTGAATAGTAATCTGCATGGATCGTAGAACTCCTGCCTCCGAGGTGCTCTTCACCAGCCAATTGAGGGAACACATGTACTCCCAAGTCTGTGTAGCGATGCTGCGACAACTGCCAAGCACTTTGTAAAGACCCTGGGCGCAGATGCTAGACCAAAGGGTAATACACAGTACTGAAAGTGCTGAGTTCCCAGGCGAAATCTGAGGTACTTCCTGTGACTCGGGAGCACTGAGATGTGAGTATAGGCGTCCTTTAAGTCCAGAGAGCATAGCCAATCGTTTTCCTGAATCATGGGAAGAAGGGTGCCCAGCGAAAGCATCTTGAACTTTTCTCGGACTAGGAATTTGTTCAAAGCCCTCAGGTCTAGGATGGGATGCACCCTCCGTTTCCTTTTGCACAAGGAAGTACTACTACTACTACTATTTAGCATTTCTATAGCGCTACAAGGCGTACGCAGCGCTGCACAAACATAGAAGAAAGACAGTCCCTGCTCAAAGAGCTTACAATCTAATAGTACCTGGAATAGAATCCCAGCCCTTCTTCCCCTGGTGGAACGGGTTCAACCGCATTGGCCTTTAGAAGGGCAGAGAGTTCCTCTGCAAGTACCTGCTTGTGCTGGGAGCTGAAGGATTGAGCTGAAGGATTGAGCTTCCGGTGGGCAATTTGGAGGTTTGGATACCAGATTTAGAGCATATCCTAACCGGACTATTTGAAGAACCCAACTGTCGGAGGTTATAAGAGGTCACCTTTGGTGAAAAAATATCAACTTCCTCCCAACAGGTAGATCGTCCAGCACAGATACTTTTACCACGGCTATGCTGCTCTGGAGCCAGTCAAAAGCCCGTCCCTTGCCTTTGCTGGGGAGCCGGAGGGGCCTTAGGTGCACACCACTGACGAGAGCGAGCCTGCTGGGAGCGAGCTTGAACAGGCTGTCGAGAGGTAGGAGTGTACCTACGCCTTCAGCGCTGCGTGTGTCTGGTAGCATTATACAAATGCTAATAATAATAATATTATAGGAATAGGGAGGGAGCACTCCTACCTCCAAGAAACCTCCTAGATGAGGAGGTAGTAGAAGAAGGCGTCCGGCGGGAGAGAGAATCCATTGCATCATTATGCTTCTTGAGGGTATCGACCATATCCTCAACCTTCTCTCCAAAAAGATTATCCCCCCGGCAAGGAACATCCGCCATTTGCTGCTGGGTCTTCTGATCCAGGTCCGAGACACGCAGCCATGAGAGTCTGCGCATCACTATACCCTGAGCAGCTACTCAGGATGCAGCATCAAAAGTGTCGTAAGCCCCCCTGGCCAGGAATTTGCGATACACCTTCTGCTGCCTGACCACCTGGTGAAAAGGTTCAGCAAGCTCTGGACGGAGAGCTTCAACTAAACTGGACAGTTGCCTCACCAAGTTCCGTAAGTGAATACTCGTGTACAGCTGGTATGTTTGGATCTTGGCGGCGAGCATTCCAGCCTGATATGTATGCCTCCCAAAAGAATCCAAGGTCCTAGACTCTCTGCCCGGGGGCGACGAGGCATAGTCTCTAGTACTCTTGGCTCTTCTGAGAGCAGAGTCCACCACCATAGAATCGTGAGGAAGTTGGGCCTTCACCATCACAGGCTCACCATGGACTCTCCTCTTCGGTATCGGACAGAAGCTCTCGAAGAGCAGCCAGAACCCGAGCCTCATGGGGGATGTCAAGAAGTTGACCCCTGTCTGGACTCCGGCGAAGCTTCCTCCACCGACGTCGAGGGACAGTCGACCCGGGTGGTAACCGGCTCCTGTACCGCAAACGGTACCAAGGGCGGGGACCTCCTCACAGGAGATGGGCCAGACGCCGTCTCAGCAGTAGGAACGGGAGGCGCAAGCACCTCCAGTACCGAAGCAGATGGATGGAGCAGTCCTTTCAGAAGTTCTGGAAGAATGGCCTGGAGACGATCATCAAGAGCTGCCATCGTAAAAGGCTGTGGGGTCGGTGCAGGAGTCGGTGCCAGAATCTGAGGGGCCTCGAGAGGGGCACCGACTCCTGCACCAGCCCCACAGCCCTTTTCGGAGATCGATGGCGATACTTCTTAGCCTTCGCCCATCATCGACACTCCTCGGTACCGAGAAGGACGTGGAATCCTCACGCCTCCTTGGGGCCAGGTCCAACTCAGGTCAGTCCCGGGAAGCCAGCTCGAAGTGGTCTCTCGGCAGCCATTACCTGGACTCTCGGTGCTGCTTCCCTCGACGTCGACGACCTCGGTACCGATGCCGACCTCGAAGGACTGGACCAATCCGAAAAAAGTCTCTCGCGCTGAGCCTCTCGAGCCACCTGGGTCCTTTTCTTCATTAATTTACACAGCTTGCAAGAGGCTGGAAGATGATCGGCCCCGAAGCACTGGAGACACCATGCGTGAGGGTCGGTAGATGAGCTGGTCCGGTTGCAGCGAGTACAGCGCTTGAAGCCGCTGGGAGTCCTCGTTGACATGGGTGGGAAAATAGCATCGCGAAATCAAACGGCTCGATGGTGCCACTTAAAAAGGCACAAAGAGGGAAAAAAGACGCGGCCGCAACGAAAAAGAAAGGAAACTTTGAAAAGATGAGAAAAATCTAAAAATTAAGGGAAAAAACCACTTTTTTTTTTTTAAAATTTGAAGTAACTAATCAAAAAAGAAAGAAAAGGACGTGATATACGCAAAAAAAGCGATCTCCTGGGCAAAACAGACGAGGAGCAGTGAAAAACAGCACCCCTTTGCAGTCGCAGAGAAAAACAAACTGAGGGAAGCGCGCGGGTGTTGCCGGCGGGAAGTCACTTGCGCATGCGCAGTGCGCGTTTGTCGCCACGCATGCCGCGTCGCTCCCGAACTTTCTAAAGCTTTGTTGTTAGACTTCCGGTCTCCTGGGCCGTCGTGGACAACGACCCATCAGTGATGATATCCAGCCTGCTCGTCCTCGGAAAAAACGGATCTCCACCATGTATCGTCAACTACAGCTGGAAAGCTAAGTACTAACCTGAAGTTTCAGAATAAGGATGATTGTGAAAAAGCTAAAAGTAATATAAACAATATAAGTGATTACTATAATGAAAAAATAAGTAAAAACCAAAGTTGGATTGATGAGGATTGCGACACTGCCTCTAGAAGTATGCTTGGCTCATAAAAATTATTTAGCCAATATGGAGGCAGGTATGCTGATCTGATGGATCCCACTAGAGTTCGCCGATTACTTGGACCTCTATGATAGAATAAAGATGTATGTGTTGTGAAGTTGAGTACATTGAAAATTGATTAACTGTGAACTCCCTTCACTATTTAGGTTGTATATGTGCCTAACTACTGTTGTAAGAATAATTACAAGCAGGATATGCCATTAAATAATGATGATGAACACAATCCTTGTTAATGTGAGTTTGCTCACAAACTCAAAAAGGACAAGGTTCAATAATTAAAAAATACTACCCAAAGGTAACTCAGTGAAACAGCTAAATAACAGTCACTGGAAAGGAAGTTATTCAGATTCAAATTTCTCTAACATTTCACAGCATATTCCAAAAACATGCTAGAACAATGAACTAACATTTTTGATAAAATTAATGCATTAGATTATTAAAAAAAAATTAATTAAGTATTATCCTTCTTTGTCAATTAGTTTTTTAAAAATATAATACATGTTGTGATGGAAATTGAAGAGTTGTAAGAGAAATCAGATTATTTTTTTTAAAAAGTAGCTTCATTTCAGTGACTAATGTTTAAGGAACACCATACTTTAAAGAAACTAAACTAGAAACTAATCTTATGGGAGTCCAACACTTAGCAATACACTATTTAACAAACCACACACATCAAGATATCGGTTTTTAAAACTTTTTTAATTTTTAAATTTTTTTTTAAAGTTTTTATTTTATATTATCTACAAAGTAAAAGTTTGTTTTCCTTAACTTAAAAGTTACATTGCTGTCTTGTGACAGTAATCACCTCATCAAACCTGATTTATAAATAATAATCTATCAGTTTGATAAGAATTTTTCTTTTTACTGAACCTTTTTCAAGTTTAGTTAGAAGTAAAAGGGCTCTCCAAGTCTTGATTTATTTTGTTTAGTGATAATAGCAGCAAGAATCACTTTTGTTACTTCTTTTGCTAGCTGATGAGTTCATAACTTAGGAGGGTCATTAAAAAATAAATAACTTCCAGTTATTGGCAAGCAGAGTTGGGACACTTGCAGGACTCAGATAGTTCATGGAATTGCCCACAAGTTCCTACATGCCTCTACTCAGTCCAAATCTTTCCCACTGCAAGATGAACTGTTAGCATTCCTACTGGATGTTACAAGAAATCAATACCGAACAAAAATTCTAGTTGCCTGTGCTTCCAGTTGGTAGAAGCAGTAGAGGGAAAGTATTTGGCCTATGAAAGGTATCCAGCCTTTTAGTTACTCCACTTCAGCTTTACAACTGCTGTTGATGGTGAGCTTGCACTGAAAAAGAAAAGAGTTCTGCATTATAACAGTAGACAATATGAGCAGCAATTTACAACTGTTGCTAAATGAATTAACTGTAGCATCACTTTCCCTAAGCTGTTTACTTGCTTTACTTTCTTCACCCATGTTACTTTCCAATACCTTCTACCCCAGTCAAAAAAAACTGTGCTCATCTTAGCACACCATCTGATGATTTGTGATTACTAACTTCAGCAGCCAAACATTAATGCTGGTAGTAAATGTAAACAAACACTAATTTAAAACAAATCTTAACTACAATTTGTATTAGGGCCGGCTTAACCACTGAATCAGGTAAGGCTCTGGCCTAGGGTGCCAAAATATCCAGCCTCAGACTTCACCTGGTCTACAGTTTAAGTGTTTTCTCTCCACTCCCCCCCCCCCCCAGGTCCGGTGTCCCCCCTTCTCTCTTCTTCCTCCCCACTGATCTGACACTGCTCCCTCAACTTTCTTTCTCCTCCGCGGTCCTGTAGAGTTGTCGACGGTCACTGGTGGCACTGGCCGCAGTAGCATGAAAGGCTGCTTTCAAGCCAGCCTCTGGGTCTTCCCTCTGTTGCATCCCTCCTATAGGAAATTGCATCAGAGGAGGCAGGATGCAGCAGAAGGAAGACTCAAAGGCTGGCTGAAGGCAGCCTGTTATGATGTTGCTGCTGCTGCTGGTGGCGACCAACAAACTTTACAAGACCATGGTGGGGGAGTAAGATCTTCTATTGGCAACAGTAACGCTGTCTGTTCCCAAAACCTGAGTTTAGCAAATTACAGAGGAAAGAGATCTTACTACTCACCTGGAGGATGTGTCATATAGGGGAAGGGTGTAGTTGTTGAGACTGGAATGGGCTGTAGTGCACTTTGAGCAATGGCGGCTTGAGGGACACCTGGTGGTTGTGTTGTCATCAGCATCATTGGAGGGTGTGCAGTTGGGTGAGAAGGAACCATACCTGACTGTACATGAGCCTGCCAAGCAAAAAACATCATTTACTTTTAAAAAGTTTAAATTATTTTCCACTTATGAAAAAAAAAATCTGTTAAATCAGAGGGAAAAAAAATAAAACAAAATGATTCTGACCTATCCAATGAGAATTTAAAAAGATATAGATGCAAGATCCTTAAAAAATGTAAGACAAATACATAATGAGTTTAAACGTTTTACAAATAGTACATCAAAAATTTCAAATACACAAGGATGTGCTGCTAATGTCTGCTCTTTAACAAAATGATTCAACTCTTTAAAGCCAGTGCATATCTCCCTCAAACAGATGTGTGTTCCATAAAAGGCGGGACTTCTCAATTTTACTGACTGCTTAAAATATAAGGAGGGCTCTGTCTGTGTGTGTGATTTGACATTTTCATATGGGCAAGCTACAGAGCTCAAGAGGAATTTGTGCATCTGTGGTTTGATAAACATTCATATGGCAATCTACAGAGCCCAAGAGAAATTGCAGGTAGCATTTTTTTTATGACAACTGTCATCCATAACTATGATCACCACTATGTGGCCACAAGATTGGCAGATGCAAGAATGTGGCACTGCCTGTAGCTGTGAACTCACCTTGGACTCAGTGGAATACCAAAATAAAACCTTCTGAAAGACAGAAGCATTAGCTATTGTACAGTATTAATTTGCTCTTGGGAAAAAATCTGCACCAAAACTTTAAAAATTATATGTATGTTTTTAATTACTATTCAGAGGCAGTAGCTACAGAAAAATTAGTTCTTACATGATAATTTTCTTTCCCCACTATTCCAGAACCTGTGGGATAGTTGTGTCCATCAACCAGCAGGTGGAGTTATGACCTGAAAACTGAGCTAAGTTATCTCTCTCTTGGAATCCAGTCCAGCTCCTCAGTATTTACATAGACAAGCAGTAAAGAGAAACTCAGAATAAACACAACAAACAAACAACTCGATAACCTCACTAAGCACACAAGCATATCTCTCATCTCCGGACAACTTGTAAACAAGAGATATGCAGGAAGCATCATGCAAGATGACAGCCATTATTTGACCCATTACTTCACACTGACTAAACATCTCGGAAACCTTGGTCAGGTCTCTGGCATAGTGGGAAGGACTAATGGAAAGAAAATTATCATGTAAGACCTAGTTTCTCCTTCCATTACGTAGATTTTCAACAGTAATCCTTAGAGTGGGTGGGATCCTGACGCCGCCGCCGCCTTGAGGACTGAAGCCCTAAAACTGGTTCCTGAGCACGCCGCAACATCTTCTCTGTAGTGCTTAGCAAAGGTATGCAGCATTGACCATGTTGCTGCCTTGTAAATATCCGCCGGAGACAGAGCTAAGTTACTTACCTGTAGCAGATGTTCTCCGAGGACAGCAGACATATACTCTCACATGTGGGTGATGTCATCCAAGGAGCCTGGTGCGGACACTGCCATAGTGCACTGTCACTTTAAAACTCTGAGGCAGTGCCCCCACCGCACATGTATGGGTGCCTTCCTGCCGGTGTTTGAGCACAGGACCAGCAGTACAGTACTAAAGCTAAGAAGACAACTCCAAGGGAGGCGGGAGGGATGTGAGAATATATGCCTGCTGTCCTCCAAGAACATCTGCTGCAGGTGTAAATCTGGGGACTCACTAGCTACTAGGCTCACAATATAAATGAATTTTGACAACTAAGCAGATAGTAGGAGAAAAGGGGCCGGAGGGCGGAGTTGACTTAAGTAGTAAAAATATTCTGCAGGACTGCTTGTCCAAACTGGCTATCAGAATGCTGCTCTAGGCAGTAGTGAGCAATGAAGGTATGGCTAGAAGACCAATAGCTGCCTTGCAAA
Source organism: Microcaecilia unicolor (assembly GCF_901765095.1). Taxonomy (NCBI): domain Eukaryota; kingdom Metazoa; phylum Chordata; class Amphibia; order Gymnophiona; family Siphonopidae; genus Microcaecilia; species Microcaecilia unicolor. The sequence continues at coordinate 33,499,889 of NC_044041.1, read as the reverse complement.
TTTCTTCAATGGAAGCTGAGCAGAAATGGGCTTCTGAAGCCACCATGGCTCTTACACTGTGAGAAGTGACACGGCCATGAAGGGTCCCGCCCAGCCTGAGCATATGTGTAGGAGATACAGTCAGCCAGCCAAGTAGAGAGAGTACACTTAGTAATGGGAATCCCTAATCTGTTAGGGTCGAAGGATACAAAAAGCTGGGAGGACTTCCTATGAGGTTCTGTATGCTCCAGATAATACGCTAGAGCACGCTTGCAGTCTACAGTATGCAGTGCTGCTTCTCCAGGAAGAGAGTGTGGCTTAGGGAAGAAGACAGGAAGTATAATGGACTGATTGAGGTGGAACGCCAATAAAAACTTTAGGGACGAATTTAGTAACATAGTAGATGACGGCAGAAAAAGACCTGCATGGTCCATCCAGTCTGCCCAACAAGATAACTCATATTTGCTGCTTTTTGTGTATACCCTACTTTGATTTGTACCTATGCTCTTCAGGGCACAGACCGTATAAGTCTGCCACGCACTATCCCCGCCTCCCAACCACCAGCCCCACCTCCCACCCACCGGCTCTGGCACAGGCACAGACCTTATAAGTCTGCCCAGCACTATCCTCACCTCCCCAGTCCTGCCGCCCAACCCCGGCTCTGGCACAGACCGTACAAGTCTGTCCAGCACTATCCCCGCCTCCCAACCACCAGTCCCGCTTCCCACCACCGGCTCTGGCACAGACCGTATAAGTCTGCCCAGCCCTATCCCCGCCTCCCAACCTCCAGCCCCGCCTCCCGATCTTGACTAAGCTCCTGAGGATCCATTCCTTCGGCACAGGATTCCTTTTATGCTTATCCCACGCATGTTTGAATTCCGTTACCGTTTTCATTTCCACCACCTCCCGCGGGAGGGCATTCCAAGCATCCACTACTCTCTCCGTGAAAAAATACTTCCTGACATTTTTCTTGAGTCTGCCCCCCTTCAATCTCATTTTATGTCCTCTCGTTCTACCACCTTCCCATCTCCGGAAAAGATTCGTTTGCGGATTAATACCTTTCAAATATTTGAACGTCTGTATCATATCACCCCTGTTTCTCCTTTCCTCCAGAGTATACATGTTTAGTTCAGCAAGTCTCTCCTCATACGTCTTGTAACGCAAATCCCATACCATTCTCGTAGCTTTTCTTTGCACCGCTTCAATTCTTTATACATCCTTAACAAGATACGGCCTCCAAAACTGAACATAATACTCCAGGTGGGGTCTCACCAACGACTTATACAGGGGCATCAACACCCCCTTTCTTCTGCTGGTCACACCTCTCTTTATACAGCCTAACAACGTTCTAGCTACTGCCACCGCCTTGTCACACTGTTTCGTCGCCTTCAAATCCTCAGATACTATCACCCCAAGATCCCTCTCTCCGCCTGTACCTATCAGACTCTCCCCACCTAACACATACGTCTCCCGTGGGTTTCTACTTCCTAAGTGCATTTCTTTGCATTGAATTTTAATTGCCAAACCTTAGACCATTCTTCTAGCTTCCATATGTCCTTTTTCATGTTTTCCACTCCCTCCGGGGTGTCCACTCTGTTACAGATCTTAGTATCATCCGCAAATAGGCAAACTTTACCTTCTAACCCTTCGGCAATGTCACTCACAAATATATTGAACAGAATCGGCCCCAGCACCGATCCTTGAGGCACTCCACTACTTACCTTTCGCTCCTCCGAGCGAATTCCATTCACCACCACCCTCTGGCGTCTGTCCGTCAACCAGTTCCTAATCCAGTTCACCACTTCAGGTCCTATCTTCAGCCCCTCCAGTTTATTTAAGAGCCTCCTGTGGGGAACCGTGTCAAAAGCCTTGCTGAAATCTAAGTAGATTACGTCCATAGCTCGTCCCTGATTCAGTTCTCCTGTCACCCAATCAAAGAACTCAATGAGGTTCGTTTGGCACGATTTCCCTTTGGTAAATCCATGCTGTCTTGGATCTTGCAACTTATTGGCTTCCAGGAAATTCACTATCCTTTCCTTCAGCATCGCTCTCATTACTTTTCCAATAACTGAAGTGAGGCTTACCGGCCTGTAGTTTGCAGCTTCTTCCCTATCACCACTTTTGTGAAGTGGGACCACATCCGCCGATCTCCAATCCCTCGGAACCTCTCCCGTCTCCAAGGATTTATTAAACAAATCTTTAAGAGGACCCGCCAGAACCTCTCTGAGCTCCCTCAATATCCTAGGGTGGATCCCATCCGGCCCCATGGCTTTGTCCACCTTTAGGTTTTCAAGTTGTTCATACACACTCTCTTCCGTGAACGGTGCTCTATCCACTTCAATCTCATTTGTACTTTTTGCAGTCCATCGCGGTCTTTCTCCAGGATTTTCTTCTGTGAAAACAGAAGTATCTATTTAGCAAATTTGCTTTTTCTTCATCATTATCCACATAGCGGTTCGCAGTATCTTTTAGTCTCACAATTCCCTTTTTAGTCATTTTCCTTTCACTAATATACCTGAAGAAAATTTTGCCACCCCTCCTCACATTTCTAGCCATTTGTTCTTCCGTTTGCGCTTTCGCTAGTCGTATCTCTCTCTTGGCTTCTTTCAGTTTCATCCGGTATTCCTCCTCGTGTCCCTTTTCATGAGTTTTTTTGTATTTCTGGAACGCCAACTCTTTAGCCTTTATTTTCTCAGCCACTTGCTTGGAGAACCATATCAGTTTCCTTTTTCTCTTGCTTTTATTTACTTTCCTTACATAAAGGTTCGTGGCCCTATTTATAGCTTCTTTCAGTCTGGACCACTGTCCTTCCACTTCTTGTATTTCCTCCCATCCCATCAGCTCCTTCCTCAGGTATTCCCCCATTTTACTAAAGTCAGCATGTTTGAAATCCAGGACTTTGAGTTTTGAGTGGCCACCCTCGTCTTCAGCCGTCATATCAAACCAAACCGTTTGATGGTCACTGTTGCCTAGGTGGGCACCCACTCGGACATTTGACACATTATCCCCATTTGTGAGTACCAGATCTAGCGTCGCTCCCTCCCTCGTGGGTTCTGACACCATTTGTCTGAGTAAAGCACTTTGAAAAGCATCCACGATCTCTCTGCTTCTTTCCGATTTCGCAGATGGAACCGTCCAATCTACATCCGGCAGATTGAAATCTCCCAACAACAGCACCTCTCTTTTCTTCCCCAACTTTTGAATATCAGTGATCAGATCTTTATCTAGGTCCTCCAAATGTGTTGGAGGTCTGTAGACAACACCCACATGGACAGAGGTTATATCCTTTCTTTTTAAGGTGATCCATATCGCTTCTTCCTTTCCCCAGTTCCCTGTCATTTCAGTCGCTGTGATATCATTTCTCACATACAGAGCTACTCCTCCACCTTTACGCCCCTCTCTATCCTTCCTAAAAAGATTATATCCTGGTATGTTTACATCCCATTCATGGGAACCATTGAGCCATGTCTCTGTGATTGCAACTATGTCCAAGTCTGCCTCCAAGGTATTTGGGGTAGATTCGGAGTACAACCCTGTCACAGTAGAACCTGGTGTAAAATGAGTCTGCCACAATGGCTTGAAATTCACTAATTCTTTGGCAGAAGTAATTGCTATTAAGAATACTACCTTATCTGTGAGGAACTTCAGAGAACAGGAATGAAGTTGTTCCAAAGGAGGTTTCATGCGAGCTGTGAGGATGACACTGAGATCACAAACCACAAGAGATGGTTTGGTAGGAGGTTGCATAGTAACATAGTAGATGACGGCAGAAAAAGACCTGCACGGTCCATCCAGTCTGCCCAACAAGACAAACTCATATGTGTATACCTTACCTTGATTTGTACCTGCCTTATTCAGGGCACAGACCGTACAAGTCTGCCCAGCAGTACTTCCCACCTCCCAACCACCAGTCCCGCCTTCCATCACCGGCTCTGGCACAGACCGTATAAGTCTGCCCTCCACTATCCTTGCCTCCCAACCACCAACCCCTATTCCCCCCCACTTGCTCCGCCACCCAATTTCGGCTAAGCTTCTGAGGATCCATTCCTTCTGAACAGGATTCCTTTATGCATATCCCACGCATGTTTGAATTCCATTACCGTTTTCATCTCCACCACCTCCCGCGGGAGGGCATTCCAAGCATCCACCACCCTCTCCGTGAAAAAATACTTCCTGATATCTTTCCTGAGTCTGCCCCCCTTCAATCTCATTTCATGTCCTCTCATTCTACCGCCTTCCCATCTCCGGAAAAGATTTGTTTGTGGATTAATACCTTTCAAATATTTGAACGTCTGTATCATATCACCCCTGTTCCTCCTTTCCTCCAGGGTATACACGTTCAGGTCAGCAAGTCTCTCTTCATACGTAATGGAACGCAAATCCCGTACCATTCTCGTAGCCTTTCTTTGCACCGCTTCCATTTTTTTTAACATCCTTCGCAAGGTACGGCCTCCAAAACTGAACACAATACTCCAGGTGGGGCCTCACCAACGACTTGTACAGGGGCATCAACACTTCCTTTCTTCTGCTGATCACACCTCTCTCTATACAGCCTAGCAACCTTCTCGCTACGGCCACCGCCTTGTCACACTGGTTCGTCGCCTTCAGATCTTCGGATACTATCACCCCAAGATCCCTCTCCCCCTCAGTACCTATCAGACTCTCACCGCCTAACACATAAGTCTCTCTTGGGTTTCTACTCCCTAAGTGCATCACTTTGCATTTCTTCGCATTGAATTTTAATTGCCAAACCTTAGACCATTCTTCTAGCTTCCTCAGATCCTTTTTCATGCTTTCCACTCCCTCCCAGGTGTCCACTCTGTTGCAAATCTTAGTATCATCTGCAAATAGGCAAACTTTACCGTCTAACCCTTCGGCAATGTCACTCACAAATATATTGAACAGAATCGGCCCCAGCACCAATCCCTGAGGCACTCCGCTACTCACCTTTCCCTCCTCTGAACGAACTCCATTTACCACCACCCTCTGTCTGTCAGTCAACCAGTTCCTAATCCAGTTCACCACTTCGGTTTGGTATGAAATAAACCTTTTATGAATCTTACTATCAAGGAATGAACAAAAACTGGTTTATTATCAACTTTTAAGTGAAACGTGCTAAAATGGTACTCAAGTGTACTCTGAGTTAGTTTTGAGGCCAGAATCCGAAAGATGGAAGACATAACTCCATAAGGGTAGGCAAAGAGCTCATAGCAGGGTTGAGTGCTCTGGCTGTATATCAGATGGAAAATCTTTTCCACTTGAAATGGTAACATTTCTGTGTAGGTTTCCTACAGGCTAGGAGTATCCTAGAGACTGCATCAGGAAGGTTTAAGGAACAAAAGTCTATGTCATCAGGAACCAAGCCATTAAGGCTAGAGAGCAAGCGTCTGGATGGAGGAGGGGCCCCTTGTTCTGCTTTAGTACGACTGGAAAAGGATCTAACCTCAATGGTTATTTGGATGATAACTCTAGGATAAGAAGTAACAAGATTTGACATGGCCAATAGGGAGCAATTACAGTCATGGTCCCCTGGTCTTGACACAGTTTGAGAACAGCTTTCCTTATGAGAGGTACTGGGGAAAAAAGAGTATAGTTCTGTTCCCCAGTGGAATAGGAAGGCATCTGGGGCTCTACAGTTCTGGGAGAAGAGGACATTTCTTATATTGACTCCTGAAGCAGGCACTGAATTGCCAAAACACGGTTCGTGTCCAGTCTATCTGATCATGTTTGGACAACAAATTTGGATATTATTTGTAATGGCCTATGGTTTGAGTTCCTAAATACCTAAAATGTCTCTTGGAGTGAAATAGTATATACAGTGCAGTTAATTAAAATGCTACAAAGGTTTTTCCTAGCAAAAAGCAGTAAGCTACAGAGAGGCACACACATCCATCAAAGACAATGAAGCAAACATAATGCTGCTTCCAGAATGGCTATTGGAAGAGAAAATTCACACAAAGTCAGACTGGTATGTCACCTAAAACTGACAAATATCTTGACAATTTAAAATGTGCAGCAAAAATGTAATACTAAACATTTATGAGGTCCATATTCAAAACTGCACAGATAAATATGTGGGTAACTTCAACCAGATATTCAGTGGCATTTATCACAGTTAAAGAGCCGCTCAAATTATCTGGATAAATTTATCTGGGTAAATTTAGCCACTCATTGGGCTTTTCAATACTGTAAAAGGAGAAGTAGCACTCCAGCTGCACCCCAATTAGCACCTTCCTCCCATCTGTAAAATAAATGTACGGGGGGGGGGGGGGATGGTATGCAGGGAGGAGGATTTTATTTATTTTATTTTTTGTTACATTTGTACCCCGCGCTTTCCCACTCATGGCAGGCTCAATGCAGCTTACATGGGGCAATGGGGGGTTAAGTGACTTGCCCAGAGTCACAAGGAGCTGCCTGTGCCTGAAGTGGGACTCAAACTCAGTTCCTCAGGACCAAAGTCCACCACCCTAACCACTAGGCCACTCCTCCACTCCAGGATCATTCTACCCTTGCTTTTTTTATGCTAACAAAAAAATGTAACAGGTCAAACTATTCCACCCCCCATCTCCTACCTTAAAAGGTTATGCAGCAAATTCCCTCTCCCCATCCCTGAAGCATCCACAAAGCCCACAGGGAAGAGAAAAGCTCTTAACTCCTTAGCTGAATTGAATAAAAAGTACTGACATAGCTACTAGTACTTAATATTTATTCATTCATTTAATTTTGAGGTAAAAATACCAATCCTAATTCAGAACTCTACAGGCTCCAAGGGGGAATTGGTCTTTTCACCCTGAACCCTTTAAATACTGACCTCTATTTTATTTTCTTACTGAACTGAAACTTGTGCATTCTGTTTTTTGTTTCATTACACATCACCAGTTCCAAAATCTTAACTCAAACCCACTGGCTTATCACAACAGTGATTTTTTTGTAGCTTAACAGTATATCATTCTATTTCTAAACTGTACTAAAACATGTGATGTTACATTCTTACTACTACTACTACTTATCATTCTTATCATGTAATTATATGGTTTCTACTTTCAAACTGATCCTAGAACATCCAAACGAGCTCTTCTAAAATGAAAACCTACAAAACAATATACTACACATGCTGCCATATTTTACCATACAAGATGGCTACGCTCATAGAAGCACTATTTGTAATCTTTACAAGCTCTTCCTCTGTTGTATAATGCCATGTTATCCCGTCTTGCTGTGCTATTGTATATACTGCTCAACCTTTACTAAAGGTATTGTTTTAAAAACCTCCTTTACCTGTTGTACATGAGCCATATGTGGTGGGTTGGTATATGCAGGTTGAACATGTGAAGGATGAATGGCGAAGACTGTTTGCTGTGGTGTTGGGAAGCTGTTTTGTGGAGATTGGGTATTTGAACCTGGTGTCATGGAAGGTGGGGTTGGAGCAAGGCCAGCATGGTAAATTGCAGACTGCTGTGGTGAGTTTGCCAGGTGAAGTGCCTGGGCCGCCTGGTGTTGGTGATGCTACAAAATAAGCAAAGAAAATATGTGAATGTGATTATTTAGAGAAAAATATACCCTAGATTTCATGAAGCAACACAGGCATATAAACAGCAGAAAAATAAAATGATGCAAAACCAATAAATAGAATAACAAAAAAGCACCAAGGGCCATTCAAGGTTGGGATTGTCAAGAGTCTTTTATTGGTTGACCCGACATGGGCCATGTTTCAGCGTCAAGCACCTGCATCAGGGACCAGTAAAGGAATCTGTCTAAGATAAATATAGCATACAAAACTTGTGACTCACATGATCAGTAAACCAGGACTTGTTCAAAAGACGTTATTGCAAGAGGTAAAGAAATGTGTCACTGCAAGCTGCTGTCCTGAGTCACGAGTTTTGAATGTAATATTTATCTTAGACAGATAGATTCCTTTACCGACCCCTGACACAAGCGCTTGTCGCCGAAACACGGCCCGTTTCGGGTCAACCAATAAAAAACTCTTGACAATCTTGAGCTTGAATGGCCCTTGACCATTTTTTGTTCTGTTGTGTGTACATTCACCCTCTCTTCTGCAACATCAATAAATTACATATATTTATACATTTCCTAAAGGGCTTATTTATGATTCTACTATCATTCAGATGGATTTTGAAACAATAATTAGCATTTACTTCATATGGCTCTGTGAAGCTTTTTGACCCATTGATTTTCTATTAATAATAAGTAATAGCCAGGACCAGCTGTGTTGCATGTCATTAAAAATAATTGGCTCTTCCTCTCCAGTCTAACCATTTTTTCAATTAAACCTATACAATATACAAACTAAACAAAATACTTAGCTCCCATAAACTCTTCTTCAGAAGAATATTTAACTGAAACATTAAAACTGTGCTATAAAAGCGTCAACCTTTAGGCTGCTCTTATCTATATGTATCCAAATGGAAAGCCATATAGACTCCAAACATAAAGTGAGTTGGTCTGAACTCTTTATGGGAGTTAATAGAAAAAAAAATAGACAACCACAAAAATTTCTCTTCAGTTACACTCTTCCGCCAGCTAGCACCAACCTTGCACACCTCTTTCATCTACTAGAGCTCGTAGAACATCTGCTGAAGCTAGAAGTAATATTTGCCCTTGCCACTTGCTGACCTTCTAGTGTTTCATAGATAGTAATAGAATTGCAAGTAGATGTCTTACAAATTTCTTCAAATAGTAACATAGTAACATAGTAGATGACGGCAGAAAAAGACCTGCACGGTCCATCCAGTCTGCCTAAGAAGATAAATTCATATGTGCTACTTTTTTCATTTGTACTGTCCTCTTCAGTGCACAGACCGTATAAGTCTGGCCAGCCCTATCCCTGCCTCCCAACCACCAGCTCTGGCACAGACCGTATAAGTCTGCCCAGCACTATCCCTGCCACCCACCACCGGCTCTGGCACAGACCGTATAAGTCTGCCCAGCACTATCCCCGCCTCCCAACCACCAACCCCGCCTCCCAACCACCAGCTCTGGCACAGACCGTATAAGTCTGCCCAGCACTATCCCCGCCGCCCAACCACCAGCCTCGGCACAGACCGTATAAGTCTGCCCAGCACTAGTCCCGCCTCCCAACCACCAGCCCCAGCACAGACCGTATATGTCTGCCCACACTAGCCCCGCCTCCCAACCACCAGCTCTGCCACCCATTCTAGGCTAAGCTCCTGAGGATCCCTTGCTTCTGCACAGGATTCCTTTATGTTTATCCCACGCATGTTTGAATTCCGTTACCGTTTTCATCTCCACCACCTCCCGCGGGAGGGCATTCCAAGCATCCACCACCCTCTCCGTGAAAAAATACTTCCTGACATTCTTCTTGAGTCTGCCCCCCTTCAATCTCATTTCATGCCCTCTCGTTCTACTGCCTTCCCATCTCCAGAAAAGGTTCGTTTGCGGATTAATACCTTTCAAATATTTGAACGTCTGTATCATATCACTCCTGTTCCTCCTTTCCTCCAGGGTATACATGTTCAGGTCCGCAAGTCTCTCCTCATACGTCTTGTAACGCAAATCCCATACCATCCTCGTAGCTTTTCTTTGCACCGCTTCAATTCTTTTTCCATCCTTAGCAAGATACGGCCTCCAAAACTGAACACAATACTCCAGGTGGGGCCTCACCAACGACTTGTACAGGGGCATCAACACCTCTTTTCTTCTGCTGGTCACATCTCTCTCTATACAGCCTAGTAACCTTCTAGCTACGGCCACCGCCTTGTCACACTGCTTCATCGCCTTCAGATCCTCAGATACTATCACCCCAAGATCCCTCTCCCCATCCGTACCTAGCAGACTCTCACCGCCTAACACATACGCCTCTCTTGGATTTCTACTCCCTAAGTGCATCACTTTGCATTTGTTCGCATTGAATTTTAATTGCCAAACCTTAGACCATTCTTCTAGCTTCCATATGTCCTTTTTCATGTTTTCCACTCCCTCCCAAGTGTCCACTCTGTTGCAAATCTTAGTATCATCCGCAAATAGGCAAACTTTACCTTCTAACCCTTTGGCAATGTCACTCACAAATATATTGAACAGAATCGGCCCCAGCACCGATCCCTGAGGCACTCCACTACTCACCTTTACCTCCTCCGAGCGAACTCCATTCACCACCACCCTCTGGCGCCTGTCCGTCAACCAGTTCCTAATCCAGTTCACCACTTTGGGTCCTATCTTCAGCCCATCCAGTTTATTTAAGAGCCTCCTGTGGGGAACCGTGTCAAAAGCCTTGCTGAAATCTAAGTAGATTACGTCTATAGCACGTCCACAGTTCAATTCTCTGGTCACCCAATCAAAGAATTCAATGAGATTCGTTTGGCACGATTTCCCTTTGGTAAAACCATGTTGTCTCGGATCTTGCAACTCATTTTCTTCCAGGAAATTCACTATCCTTTCCTTCAGCATCGCTTCCATTACTTTTCCAATAATCGAAGTGAGGCTTACCGGCCTGCATATGCTTTTTCAACAAAAAAAGTGGTCTAGTAAAAATGAGCAGCAGCTTTGTAAAGTCTCTTGTATGTTTCAGAGATACAACTAATCCATCTAGCAATGTCTTAGATATTGAAAACCTGCTCTCCATGAAACAAAAGCTGTTCTCCAAGTAAATCTTTAAAACTCTTAGTATCCATCATGACACTTCATCTTCTACACAAGTCAGAACATTCATCTGAATGGCAAGAAACCTAGAATTAATTTGAACAGAAAATGCAAGCAATGAATCTCAGAGATACAGGTCATATCACATCCAGAACAGTATGGTAGGAGAGTATTTAGAAGATTCCTGAATTCTGGGCAATCAACCACTCGAGGGGGCTCCAGAGAAGAGTGTGTCATTACTGGCCAAAGCTTACTAAAAAGTATGGTTTTAAGGCAATCTATGTTGGGAAGCCAGGTAAAAGTAATTAGGGAAGTTCAGCATTTGGTCAGGTGATAGAGAAACAGCAGTTTTCTCACTACTGTTTAAAGCTTCATAAGCCTGACTGGAATACCTTGATGACTTAATCAGGGGTATAAGTTGTGATCTGTAAATAATGAACTTTTCAGCAGAAAAACAGAAAAATAGACCCACATGTCATGTCTCATATCTAGGATGGGAAGAAATGGAAATGGGACTTGATATACTGCCTTTCTGAGGTTTTTGCAACTACATTCAAAGCGGTTTACATATATCCAGGTACTTATTTTGTACCAGGGGCAATGGAGGGTTAAGTGGCTTGCCCAGAGTCACAAGGAGCTGCAGCGGGAATTGAACTCATTTCCCCAGGATCAAAGTCCACTGCACTAACCACTAGGCTACTCCTCCAAGAAGAGTTAGGCCATTACTCAAGAGAGCACCCGACATCCAGAAATGAATATTTTTGGGAGGGGAGGGAAGCAACAGTAACATGGGTAGAACTAGGAACCTCCCCCTCTCCAAAATACAATTAAAAATACTTTAGCTGGCAGGGATTCCTAAATCTAGCCGGCTTAAGAAATCCTGAGCAAGTGTAGTTAGGAAGCAATAGTGTGCCAAGCTGCTAGGTAGGCCTAAGGCAAAAGGGGAGGGGCTCCAGGCTCACCCATAGGTATGCCCGGAATTCCACAATGAATATACATGGGAGAGATTTTCATGCAATGAAGGCAGCGATTGCACGTCTCTCATACATATTCATTGTGGACATCCTGAAAACCAAACTAAGAGGTACAACATGATCAGCTTGAGAAACATTGCTCTGATCTCTAAACACAAACTGTTGCATTAGTCCAACACAGGTATCCATTTACCACTACCATTTTTCAGTGCCTACAGAATTACTAGTTAATTATAACCACTGGCATTCAGTGGGAAAAGAATGCTTTACATTCTTTGCAGTGCCTTTATTTCCTTCCAGTACACTGAATGTTGCATTATTACATATTTAATGATAAACAGTGTGATAACATATGAAACTAAGTTGCTTACCCTTAACACATTTTTCCCATAGACAGTAGGATAAATCAGCCATACAAGTGGGATGATGTCATCCAATAAAAAAAAAAAAAAAACATGCCAGATGAATCATTTTTTTGACTGGGTGACCAGAAAACTGGATCAAGGTTACATGCTACATTGGTCTACTTGGATTTCAGCAAAGCCTTTGGCAGCTCCTCATAAAAGGCTCTAACCGAGTAGCCTGAAGTTAAGACTCAAAATAGTGAACTAAATTAGAAACAGGTTGACTGATAGATGACAGAGGGTGGTGGTAAATGTAATTTGCTCAGAGGAAAGAAAGGTGAATAGTGGAGTGCCTCGGGGTTTGGTGCTGGATTCTAATCAATATATTTGCAAGTGACATTGCTAAAGGATTAGAAGGAAAAGTTTGCCTTTTTGCAAAGATTTGCAAGAAGGGACAACCCGGAGGCAGTAGACAATATAGGAAGTGATCTACTAATCTGGAACAACGGTTTAATGTTTGTCAGTTAAAATGTAATGTGAAAAAGTGCTGAGTGATGCACTTGGAGAGTAGAAATCCAAAGGTGTTACATGCACTAGGAGGCAAGAGGCTGATATCCACCGACTAGTAGAGGGACTTTAGACTGATAGTGTCTGAAGATCTCAAGTGCCAAACCATTGTGACAAGACTGTGGCCACAGCCAGAAGGATGCTAGGCTACATAGGAATAGGACTAACTAGAAGAAGAAAGGAAGTGTTAATGCCCTGTACAACTCATTTGTGAAGTCTCACTTGGGAATACTGTGTTCAGTTACTGAAGTCATATTTTGCTAAGAACATAAGACTTGAAGTTCAGAGAAATGCAACAAAAATGTTAAGGGGTTTGTACAAAAAGACCTATACCTGAAGACCTGAATATGTATACCCTAGAGAAAAAGAGGGATACAATGCAGATGTTTAAATACTTGCAAAATAATAATATACAATCTTTTCCAGAGACAGGAAAGTGGTAGGACCAGAGGACACAAACTGAGGTTGCGAGATGGGGAGTAACATCAGGAAATACTTTTCACAGAGAGGGTGGTGGATGCCTGGAATAGCTGCCCAGTGCAGGTGGTGGAGACAAAAACAGTGAGACAATTCAAAAATGCATGGGATAAACACAGAGAATCCCTATTTGGAAAGAGAATAAAATCAAAACAAAGTTTAAATAACCTCATGGCTGATGTGTTAAGATATGCAGACAGTTACTCCAAAAGTAGGGCCAATGCAGGGAAGACTTCTATGGTTTGGATCCCCAAAATGGCAAAGACAGGTCAGAATGAGCTGGTGTGGGCTTCAACAGCAAATCCAGTAATTGGGAAGTTAGAACAATGCAGGCAAATTTCTATGATCTGTTCCAAAAATGGCAAAGACAGATCAGAATCAAGCATATTTTATATCACATTAATATCATATGCTATGAATGTGTTTTGTTACATCTATATAATAAAACTCACCCTCAACGTTCTGAAGACACTGACGTCACTTCCTTCATGAAGGGTTCGTGGTGGTGAAGCCACCGAAATCACCAAGTCTCTGGGCCCCACCCTCGCGTCAAACGTGATGACATCGAGGGTGGAGCAATGGTGTCACACTTCGAGGGCGGAGCAATGGCGTCAGTGGCTTCACGACGACGAAGGGGTGGGGGGGAGGAAAACCTTGCTAGTGCCCGTTTCATTTGCTCCAAAAACGGGCCTTTTACTAGCGTCTCTATAAAGACATCAAGGTTGAAATTAGAAAGTAAAATATTAATTAGCAATATGGTTAGATTGTTGGTTTAATCATTATCATAATGAATGTGACTATGCTGAGGACATAAGAAGAAAACCACTCTTCAGACTATTAGCAAGGTAGTGTGATACTGTGTTGTTATACACAACTGCCCATATGTGATAGGATTGTTAAGAAATTGACAACAGTTCTGGTTGTGATGCCAGTTTTGAAACTTGAAGGGCCGTAACCTGCACCTCTGGCCTCCTCACTGGGCAGATTGGATGGTTTTTACTTGCTGTCATTTAATGTGTTACTATGATCCTTGAAAAGACATAGAAGTTAATCAGAGTTTTTGTGTGGAACATGAAAAAGGGTTTATGGCCTTGCTCTCACACCAGACAGTAAGGGCCAGATTTAGTAAATGGAGCACAAATTTAGCAGACATGTTAAAGTTGCTCATTTCAAGGCTGGAGATTATGGGACAGTCCTGGATTTCTGACCACCCCACCCAGGTGCATTATGGGACTTGCTGCACTGATTTCAATGGGCAGAACAGGCACTATAAATCCCACACTGCTTTGGGATGTAAGTTCAAAACCAGGACTACCCTAAAATCTCCAGCCTGGAACTGGGTAACTTGTCATCTCCAGGAAAAATCCACGCCAAGCCCTATTCTATAAAGGGCGCTCTAGACTGAGTGCCCTTGGTAGGGTAGGGTTTAGAGCAGATTCCCACACCCAACTTTGGGTGCAAGCCAGACTTACGTCTGCTGAAACCTGGTATGCAAGTTGGGTACATAACCCTGGCATTCTGTAACACTGTGCCTAAGTATCTGGAATGCCCCTGATCTGCCCATGCTCCTCCCATGACCAAAACCCCTTTTGGGTTACGCACGAGACACTTTGGGCATGCAGCGTTATAGAATACAATGGAGGCACATCTATCTGCATGTAAATCCAAACAAGTGCCAGTTAACTTCAATTAATGGCAAAAACTGGTTGTTAGTGCCCAATTAACTAGTTTATACACACATCTGGGTCCATGCTCAAATTTAGGCAACCTATATAGAATCCAGGGTTAAACCTCCTCCATTTTAACCTATAAGGTTTCCTGGTTGATTCCTTTCAAGGAGGCAGAGGGACCTGAAATATATTCTCAGAGAAACCAAAAGAACCCATTGTTCTGCATTCAACATCCATGGTACCAATAACTTAGTTCAAGAGAGCTATGATCTAGCTCCTGCTTGAAGGTTGCTGACACTAATACAGGGAGAACAGTAGGTGAGACGATAACTTCCATGGTGACCAGAAGGAAGGAACTGACAGTTACGACACAAACTTGTAGAGACACACACAGCTTTGACACTAAAGTAGATGCTGAACTCACCTCCTGTGGTTGCTATTTTGGAGTAGGAATGGTTGTTGAATCTAACTACAAGCTCCCAGCTTTCAGCATCAACAAGGAATAATGCACCTTAGCTATAATGCCTTTGTATGACCTTTCAAAGAGGAGCTCAACATGGATGATTCCCTTCTTCTCTCTTGAGGAGAGAGGTGCCTTTCAACTGAATAAGAAGCATCCTTTGAAACTACTGGTCTGCTTTTGTGGCAAAATCAAATGGCAAGTAAAGAAAAGCTTTAAAAAAATGCCAAAACTAGTAAATATGATGATAACCAAGGAGGCCTGTGGCAAATAAATATGTACTTACAGTATAAACAGTGCAATATTACCCCAAACAGGAAAACAACTGTATGCCCAGTCACACAAGCAAAGGATTAAAGAAGTCTGCATAGCAGTGGCTGTGCAGGAACATCTATGAATGCTTAGAAAAGCCTTAGGGGTTTTATCAGGGCTCTGAGAGAGCTTTCTTTTCCTTATTGGCAATGTCAGATCATGTCCACTCACTTGCTTAACAATGGAGAGGTAATAGATAAATTGATGACGTTTCTGGTTAACTTTTTGCCACTGTCATAAAGAGAATCTTCAGTTTAAAGCAGTGCTTTCATGTATTCAATAAATAAATTCATGATCAACTTTGTCCATGTACTTGTAGCAGGAATGAGAATTTTATAAACCATTAATTATCCAAATCTCTTAACTTTTTTCTTTCCTCACAATTGCAAGTTCCAATAAAGAAGGTTCAGAAAGCAGGATCTCGGAATATAATTTATATAGAAAGGTTCATCATGCAACTAGCAGGAAAAAAACAGAATTTCATCCTATATTAGTATTTGTTCTCCCCACTCTATATAGTTCTGTTTAGAGCAGTGGTCCTCAATCCGGTCCTCGGGACACATCTAGCCAGTCAGGTTGCAGGATACCCATAATGAATGTGCATGAGAAGGTGGCACAGAATGCAGATAGTGCATGCAAATTTATCTCATGCATATTCATTGTTGCTGTCCTGAAAACCTGACTGGGTAGTATGTCCAGAAGACTGGGTGAGAACTACTGGTTTAAAACAATGCATTCAAAATGTGTACTGTCAAAGGGTGCATGCTGCTAAGCAGTTTCACAAATACAGCTGGAAAATAAACAGAAGAATTAGATTTACTATCTCTCATTTGAAATTCTGTAAACTGTACAATTCTTTTAAAGCTGAACATTTTAGAAATGCAAATGTATAACAGCATCAATAATCTTTCAAAACAATTTACAGTTCTTTTTTCTTTGAAAATGTCTGTACCTTACAAAACAGCAAGCTCTTTATATACCCCCTCTTTGGAATAAAACTTCCATTCAAGATGGTTTACAAAATTAAAAACGTATAAATAACCAAATTGAATTTAACAATTTTATTATGCATATTACCTGGACTGGGCTGGGAGCAGGGTGACTACTGCCATGTTGGCTTTGCTGCTGTCCAGTTGGTGTGGCAGAAGGCTGAGGATGAGGAGGATGGGGATGTAACGCTGCATTAGGATGTGCATACTGTTGAGCAAGAGATCCAGTAGAAACTAGAATTCATTAAAACAAAAAGTGTAAAAATAATGTTAAAAAAATACCCAAGACCAAATAACTTTGAGGCAAACTGAAGTTTAAACCAATCATGTCATGTTCCTGACAACATTTAAGGCCCTATTATTTTTGTGCTGTCTACATAATTCACTAAATATTAAATCTCTTCCCCTTTCATTTCTACCAGCAGAAATAGCAGCAGACACTCACAGAAAACACTGGATATGACAGCAGGTAAAAACTACAAGGCCCAGCTAGTCTGTTCATTTTCCATTCCTGATGTAATCCCACAGATCCTACCCAGTCTCAGGCTTTACCTTCACATCCTTGCAACTAAGGGTCCTCTGTGCTTATCCCATGTTTTCTTGGATTCTGATACTGTTTTTGCCTCCAAGACCTCCACTGGGAGGTTGTTCCATGTATTCTCCACCCTTTCTGTGAAGAAATATTTTCTTATGTTACTCCCAAGTCTACCCCCTTTGAATCTTATATCATAATTCTTGTCTAAAACTTCCTTTTCACTGAAAAAATGTTTGTTGCTTGTGCATTGTTTATAATTTTGATGTGGCTGGATTTCATTTCATGGGTCTTGATGTGCAAATTCTTGGTAGCCCTTCTCTGAGAATGTTCTACTCCCATTTATAATATGGAAGACATGCTTACAGATGAGGTCTCATCTACATTAATAGTCTCATCACCTAATTTTTTACACTGGAATTAACACAACCTATACCTTAACATTCTTCCATCTCTTACTGAGGCCTTGTCACAATGTTTTGCAAACTTGAGATCAGGAGACGTAACCTTCTATGTAGTGGATATCACTAACTCCCATCACATGCTCTCGCTTGTTAAACTGCCTACCAGATTTTCATCAAATTCAGGTAGCTAAATGCCAACTGACTTACTTTAAACAGAATAAAGGCTATAAATACATACTTCAGGCCCAATATTCAGAAAACGCTGAGCTCTTAAGTTAGCCTTCTAAATTTGGGCCCTATTTTTAGTTAAATTTAGGAGCATAACTTTTCAGCTGAAAATTCATCTTAATTGTGTACATTTGGTATGCAATATACAAACAACTTTTCTTTCATACCTTCCCTACACTCAAGGCTTGTAACATAATGATGATGAAAAATTATCCAGACTTTTATGTTTAAATCTCTTTATTACTGAAGAGGAATAAATGTAAACCACAGACCTTCACAATCTTCAAAGAAATGCAAATTGTTCCATCCACACAATTAACAATGTTATATCAAATACAAACTTAGTTTTATTTTTACCCTTTTCCCCACCTATTTCCCCCCCACCCCCGACTGCAGCTCTCATCAAACTTCAACCTTAAAATCAGCATTAAGTATTCTGCTTTGTGCTGTGGGAGACAACGTAGTCCAAAATGGCTCCCATATCACAGTAAATCTTTTCCACTGAACAGAATCTAATTGTCCCACACTCAGTCTTTTCATAGCACACAACATAATCATATCAGCCCGTCATGAGGCCAAGGATGGTGGGGTCCAGGTGTAATACCTCAAAATATTCCTTTTCTCCATCAAAGCGGCCCTGCGTAAAAAGCCCATCAGTCCAGACCTAACAGGATGTGTCAGTCCAAAGACATCGAACAAGATTTTTGGGGTCAAATGCCAATTGTTCTTCCACACACTCAGGTGGGCTTTCAGGCGAGCCCAAAATTGATGAATTACTGGGCAGTGCCAGTGAATGTGTCCCAGTGTTGCCGAAGATGCCTGACATTTATCCTCTACACCAATAGTGGCTTTGAAGGCATGGTGAGGTGAAATATGTAGCCAAAGTAACATTTTATATTGTAGTTCTCATAAGGTAATGTTATCAATAAGGGCTTTGGTATGTTTCAGACAATCTTGTATCCAAGTAGAATCAATTGGCACATTCAGATCTTTAGTCCATGCCCCCGCCAGAGGGTCATAGTCCAAAACCAACAATAAGTCTTTCAGAGATGGATGGTGATATCGCAGAGGCACCAGTTGTTGTGCACCCAGTGTAAATGTAGAAGACAGCTGCTCCTGAATGTCCTCTGTTAAAGCAGAGGCAGGCATAGAGTTTACATAATGTTTTAACTGTAGATAAAATTCATCACAATCTTCTAATGTAAAATTCGCTCTTAAACAATCATACGATTTACAGTAACCCTCCTCCGTAAGTACATGAAAAAAAATATAACATTCTCTTTCGTCCTAAACACTGAAAGGAAGCATTACTCATACCTGGGGGGGGGGGGGGGGGGGGAGGAGGACCCATTACCTCATAGAGATAATGAGGTGAAACTTTCTGGACAAGATGAGATTGCCTGCATACCCAGCTCCACACCCGACATACGAGAGACACAAAAAGTGATTCCCTCACCCTTGTCTGGCGTAGCGCTGTCGAGGTATGCAACACATCATTAAAATGATGCGGCACACGCAACCTCTTTTCCAGACATGAGTAGGAAAAACAGTTGGTATCACAGTACCAATTGTTGAGATGTCACATGCTGCATGCCATCGAGAGCAGCTTTAGGTTAAGCAATCCCAACCCCCCTTTACCTCTAGGTAAAACCACCTTTGCTAGAGGAAGGCAAGCTCTCTTCCCATTCTATAGGTACCCTATGAGATGTTTATTAAGACGATTCTCCGTAATACCAGTTAATACACAGGAAAGCATGTGAAAATAATACAGCCCCTGTGGGACAACAATCATACTCTATAAAGTTATTTTCCCCATCAGTGAAAGCACATACACCCTCCAAATTTGTAATTTGCACCGAGTTGCCTCCAGTTGTGTCAAATCCTGTGGAATCTGGATACTTAGAGACCCAAAAGAAGTATCAGCCCACAGTAAGGGAAATGACCCTACCCAACTGCAATGAACTGCTTGCTGCACTGGAAGAGCTACTGATTTATGGAGATTTAACATAAATCCCAAATATCGAAAATCGTCTGCTGACCTCAAAAGACGTGGCAAAGACAACTGCAGAAAAGACAAAAGAACTAACAAATCATCAGCAAACGCTAATACTTTGATAGTTTCAGTCCTTATCTCTATACCAGAGATTTCACCATCCTTCAAAACCGTATGAAGGGTTCCAAATAAAGTAGAAATAAGAGTAGGGACAGAGGACAACCTTGTGGGTTGCCCGTTAACAAATAATGCTGCAGATGGGTTGTCATACAAGAGTTGCAAAGCTCTTAAAAACCAACCAGACAGGCCCATGTATTTCAAAACCAAAAATAGATAGTTCCAATCAACCAAGTCAAATGCCTTTTCGGCATACAAACTAGCATAGCTGGAACTCCAAGACGGTGACTGAGATATCACAAGTAATGACTTCCAAGCATTCAATACTGAATGTCATCCCTTCACAAAACCTGTTTATTCAGGGCCAATCACATCAAGAAGATGAAGAGCCAATCTATCTGCCAAAAGACGCAAAAAAATCTTTAAATCCACATTAAGAAGAGAAATTGGACGGTACGCTTCCAGTAAATGTCAGGGTTCACCTGGCTTTGGGATAAGAGTGACCAAAGTCATGTTATCATATGGTGGCAAAAACCCAGCATCTAATGACACCAAGTAATATGCTCTAAGGGGCCACACAGATGAGGCTGCAACATTTTGTAAAACTCCAGTGGGTAACCATCGGGACCTGGGGCCGAATAACAGTTAAGAGCCTTAATAGCTTTTTGGATCGCAATGGCACCCAACGGAGCACTCAAATGGATGAGAGCTGCCACAGAAAAGTGGGTAGTCCAGCATTCTCTAAATAATGTCAGAGGAGGCCCAACCACCCTTATACAAATTACTGAAGTAATCATAAAAAGTTTATGTGATTTCCTCTGCCTTATTACTACGTTGACTCCCAGGAGTTTGCATAGTTGAGATAAAATGCAAGCCATGCCACGTCTTCGTTACTTGAGCCAGTAACTTCCCCAGTTTATTTCCAAATTTATAACATTTATATTTCCAAAAGATCAACCCCTTTTTTGTACAATCATGGATTAAGGAATTTCAGGAGACTTGAGTTGCCACTAATATTTCTGTATTAGCTACAGTAGGATTTGCTATATATATATATATAGCTACTTATATCTAGCTTCCAGTCCAATTATTATACCTTGCGCAATCTGCTTACTTCAGGCTACAACATACACAATGGCATCTCCAAGAAGTACCGCCTTAAAAGAATTCCAGTATAGGAGGGGGTCATCGTGATGTTGCCCATGAAACTCCTCAAATTTCTTGGACTTCTGGAAAAGATACTTCTGAAAATGCTCATCTTCATAAAGATAAGCCGGAAATTGCCACAGACGACCACTATGCTGCTGTTTACTACCTTCCAAATCAACCCAAATAATATTATGATCAGGTACAGCCAATGGTCCGATCTCAGCCCCTGCAACCCAAGGAAGTAAGATTTGCGTAAGCAAGATAAAAATCAATTCACAAAAAGTATTATGTACCCTTGATAAATGGGTATAAGCTCTTTCTGTGGGGTGCAGGAGGCACCAGGGATCGACAAAGTTCAGATAGTAAGAAAGAAATGGCAACCAACTCCACACCACTCCTCGAGGCTGATCTATCTACTAATAGGCCTATCACTTGGTTAAAACCCCCCACTATTATCATAGGCAAGGTGGTATCTTGTAAACCCATCGGTATCAATTTTTTAAAAAACGCATGCTCATATCTATTCGGGCCATACACCATTAAAACAAAAAATTCCTGATCACTTAAGTTCACCCATAATAATATATAGTGACCATAGGAATCCTTAGAAACTAAATGCACAATCCCCAAAAGGTTCTTATGAATAAACACTGCTAATCCGCCCTTCCTAGTCGTGGTAGATGAATAGAAAATCTCACCCACTCAGCCCTTACATAGTTACATAGTCAATTTTGTTTCCTGAAGACAAGCAATGTCAGCTTTATGCTTAAAAGTTTTGTTCTTTTTATCAGGGAAGTGATTCCTGAAACGTTCCAGGAAAGAATGCGCTGAGGGTTTACTCAGCTAACCAATTCAATAAACCATTTCCAACCAACACTGAAACATCATTTACCCCGTGTGCCCAGCCCTCACATGGAGAACATGCATCACTCACCCCAACTAACAGAAAGTACAATGCACCATTTCCCATACCAAAACACCCACCAAAAAGGATGAAGCAAATACAAACATTACCTAAGAAATATGCAGCCATAAATGTACCCCACGCAACCCGGTCATTCCTCCCAACCCCCTTCCCCAAACCAAAGCCTAACCATGGTACTGCGGCTGTTCGCGAGAAATACTCACGAAAAGGCGTGTGCCACGTGGTCTATGCTAACCAGTGCTTCCCCCTACCTTAGTTTTGAAAAATTTCTGCATATGACATCACAACAAATACTAATTGGTAGCAATAGCATAAATGAAAGACACATCCCAAATTTGGGAGTTCAAAAGCAGACACAGATATAGTCAAAGACTTTATAGTCAAAGACCTTATGACTGCAGTCTTAAAAGGAAAATTAACCCATAACAGTGCAAGCAAAAATGTCTCTCACTCAAGAGTCTGGAACATGTTGATTCATCACCAGCGTCCTTCATGGTAAATTTTTACAATTGTGGGATAGAGCAACATGAAGCGCCAGCATTTCTCACTAAGCTGCGCACACAGCGGGTGGAAGTTCACTCGTCTCCCCATTAATACAGAGGAATAGTCCTGAAAAATCTGCACTTGAATATCTTCACATTTAACCGCATCCCTGGTTCATCTGTATGGCAGCAATAGAGTCACTTTCTGCGGGTAACTGTGCATGTTCGCTATTATAGGGTGTGGTCACGTCTCTCCATCTCAGCATCACCCCAGTCGATGCACCCTATCCAAACGAATAGGGCCCGCTGTTGCCAATTTCGGGAAGGTATTGGCTAACCAAGTCTCCAAAGTCTCTCGCAGGGTCTGCTCGGGAAACGATTCAGGGAATTCTATAAACCACAAATTCTCTCTCCTGGAGAGGTTCTCCAAATCGTACAGCTTCTCAGCATATATCTTAACTAATCGCTATAATGCAGTTAGTTCTGCAGTATGAGCAGTGTCACCATCCTCCAAGCTGGAAACAGTCTTCCAATGCCACCGTTTGAGTGGAGAGGTCTGTGAGTAATTGCTACATGCCAGCTATTTGAGTGGATAATTGCAGAAAACGGGAATCCAAAGCCTGCAACAAAGATGCTGTTATGTCAGCAGTAAGAGACTCTGCGCCTTGCTGCACCGGTTCGGTAACAGGCTCCACCATCTTTTGTCTTGAGCTATATATTTGTTCATGAAGTATGCCAATCTCTCACAAAAAAATAAAGAAAAAAATTGAGATGTCTTGTGTTAGACGGTGTACCGAGCAGCTCTAGCAGCCTACCCTGCTCACAGCATCAAGTGACCCTCATACAAACTTTTAAACATAACAGTTTTTAAAATATACAAGAACTTTCTACCTAAAAGGTAGCATTTACATTCATATAAACTTTCTGAATGTTCATCCAGGGCCTCTTTTTGAAAATACACTCAATTAAATTAGCTGAATTCAACACTCCATTAATAACTAAACCATTCACTATCTTTACCATTCATTAAAGGAAACAAGGGATTAACAGTAAATTGTTACATGGACTAAATGGCACACTGATTTCAAAGCTCACCTATGCAAGGCACACTGGCTTAGTGACATTGCTTTGAAATGCCATACAGAAGGCCTGTGGATTTATTTCCCAGGTTAGGACTCTGCCCTCTGGGATAATTAGGTCTTTTTGTGTTTGTTTGTTTGTTTTTTACTTTAGCTTTTAGTGGGAATTGATGTTGAATTTCTGGAATGGTTTCATTGGTTCGTATGCATGATCCAATATCAATGTACTTACCTATTTTATTGTAGTTCCATTTCTTAATTTTATATGTATCTTTGAATTAATGTAAACCGCTTTTATATTTGAATTATGTAAGGTGGTATAATAAATTTAATGAACTATAAACTAAGAATGCTGCAGAGACAGCATTCACAGCTCCTAAGACAGTTCTTCTCAAACTTTGCACTGTGGTGTCCTGGGGCACTGCAGTGAACTCACAGGGGAGCTGCAGGATATTTTAAGCCCCCCAAAATAGCTGGCAGGGGTACCCAAGCCCTGCCAGCTGAAGTGATCAGCTGCCCAAGCTCCCTCTTCATGCTGCCTGAGAAGAAGTCAGCAGTGTGCTTCAGCAGCTGACACCACACTCTTGGGCATGGCTCAGTTCATGAACTGAGAATGTGTGAGAGTGCCAGTATTGGTGACTGAAGCACACTGCAGACTCCTTGCTGTTCAGGCACTGAACCTTCAGCTGGGAGGGCTTGGACATCCCTGCTAGCAAAGGTAGGATTCAATGTTGTGGATGTGGTGGTGGGGGAGAAGCTGAGGAGGAAATATGTGTCCTATGGGTGCCGTGAAAAAATTACTAGGCCAGTAAGGGCACTATGAACCAAGAAAGTTTGGAAATCTCTGCCCTAGAGGGAGAGGGAGTTTCCTTTATTCCACAAAGGTCACATTTAGTGAACAGACTTTGGGTCCATGTTAGCCAGGTTCTGGAAAGAGCCTTGGTTTGTGGGCACTAGCTTAGGATATTCACTGCAAATGAATCAGCTAAGTTAAGGGGATATAAAATATACTGATAGTTTCAAATAAAAACTCCTGGTGCCATAGTCTAAAGACACTGATCCTGATTGAGCTGCAAGCCCAAAAGAACAAGAAGAAACTGCTGGACAAAAAAGGAAGAAAGAAAACAAATACCTAAAACCTTATTTTATCACTCTGATCTTCTGTGCTAAGAGAAATAAAGCAAAGATACTTACCTGTAGCACATATTCTATGAGGACAGCAGGCTTCTTATTCTCACAAGTGGGTAGCTGTCCCGTGTCGCCCTGCCCAGCAAATTTGCCATAGAAAAAAACTAGAGCTTTTAGGTGCGTGAGCCATGCTCCAGCTCGCATGAGCGAATGCATTCTCACCCGCCACGTGAACGCACCTGCCATAGTTTACTACAAAGCAAAAAAACAAATAAAAACAGTCAAAAAGACAAATCCAAGGGGAGGTGGGCAGGACTGTGAAAATAAGAAGCCTGCTGTCCTCATAGAATACCTGCTACAGGTAAGTATCTTCACTTTCTCCAAGGACAAGCAGGCTTGCTAATTCTCACGAGTGGGGAATCCCTAGCATCCAGGCTCACCCAAAACAACAAACATTGGTCAATTGGGCCTCGCAACAGTTAACCTGAAACTATATACAAACTAGATGAGTGCGCAGCCTGGAACACAATAAAATGGGCCTAGGAGGGTGGATTTGGATTCTAGAGCCCAAACAGATTCTGCAACACTGACTGCCTAAACTGACTGTCGCGTCGAGTATCCTGCTGAAGGCAGTAGTGAGATGTGAATGTGTGGACTGAAGACTAAGCCTCGCAAATCTCTTCAACGGAGGCTGACTTCAAACGGGATACCGACACAGCCATGGCTCTGACGTTATGAACCATGACCCTCCAAAGTCAGCACAGCCTGGGTATAAGTGAAGGAAATGCATCTGCTAGTCAATTGAATATGGTGCATTTCCCAATGGTGACCCCATCCTCTTGGGGTCAAAAGAAACAAAAAGCTGGATGGACTGTCTGAAGGGCTTTGTCTGCTCCATGTAAAAATGCCAACACTCTCTTGCAGTCCAAGGTGTGCAAACTGCTTTTCCCAGGGTGGGAATCAGGTCGGGGAAAGAATGTTGGCAAGACAGTCGACTGGTTCAGATGGAACTCCGACACCAACTTCGGCAGGAACTTAGGGTGTGTGTGAAGTAAGGTGCATCCACTACTAAAGCCTGAAGCTCACTGACCCTACCAGCTGAAGTAACAACCACCAAGAAAATGACCTTCCAAGTCAAGTACTTCAGATGGCAAGAATTCAGTGGCTGAAAACAAGCTTTCATCAGCTGAGTGAGAATGATGTTGAGATCCCATGACACTGGTGGAGATGTGACAGGGGGCTTTGACAAAAGCAACCCTCTCATGAAGCGAACTAAAGGCTGCCCAGAGATAGGCTTACCGTCTACACGTTGATGATAAGCATTAATCGCACTAAGGTGAACCCTTACAGAGTTGGTCTTCAGACCAGACTCGGACAAGTGTAGAGCAGGGCCTGTGTAGGACAAATAAGGGGATCTAGGGCCCTGCTCTCAGACCAGATGGCAAACCTCCTCCATTTAAAAGAGTAACACCTCTTAGTGGAATCTTTCCTGGAAGCCAGAAAGACCCAGGAGACACCCTCTGAAAGACCCAAGGAAGCAAATTCTAGGCTCTCATCTAGGCCGTGAGAGCCAGAGACTGGAGGTTGGGATGTAGAAGCGACCCCTCGTTCTGAGGGTAGGAAAACACTCCAATCTCCATGGTTCTTCGGAGGACAATTCCAGAAGAAGAGGGAACCATATCTGCTGCGGCCAGTATGGTGTGATCAGAATCACTGTTCCACAGTCTTGCTTCAATTTCAGCAAAGTCTTTCCCACCATGCTAGCCTGCCATGGGCCTGAAGTCTGGAACAGAACTGAGGGACCTTGTGGTTGATCTGAGTGGCAAAATGATCCACCGAAAGGGTACCCCACGCTCAAAAAATCTTGCAGGCTACCTCCATATGAAGAGACCACTCGTGCGGTTGCATTATCCTGCTCAGACTGTCAGCTAGGCTGTTGTTTACACCTGCCAGATAAGTGGCTTGGAGAGACATGTCATACTGGAAAGCCCAATGACACATCTAACGGCTTTCCGACACAGAGGGTGAGATCCAGTGCCCCCCTGCTTGTTGGTGTAATACATTGCAACTTGATTGTCTGTTTGAATTAGAAGACAGCCAATCTCTGAAAGCCTTTAGAGCATTCCAGATTGCCCGTAGCTCCAGGAGATTAATCTGAAGATTCGTTTCTTGGGAGGACAAAACTCCTTGAGTGTGAAGCCCATCTACAAGAGCTCCCCATCCAAGAAGAGATACATGCGTTGTCAGCACCTTTTGCGGCTGAGAAATTTGGAATGGAAGCCCCAGTGTCAAACTGGACCAAATTGTCAACCACTGAAGAGAGCATACAAGCTCTGGGGACACTCGGATGACATCTTCTAGGCTCCCTATGGCTTGATACCACTGAGAAGCCAGGGTCCATTGAGCAGATCTCATGTGCAGGCGTGCCATGGGTGTAACGTACACTGTGGAAGCTATGTGGTCCAATCTCAACATCTGCCAAGCTGTGACCTGCTGCGATGCCCAAACTTTGGACACTAGGGAAGCAAGATTGCCCGCACACATCTCCGGGAGGTAGGTTCGGACAGTTCTCATGTTGAGTAGGGCTCCTATGAACTCTAATTGTTGAACAGGATGGAGATGGGACTTGAGGTAGATGATAACGAACCCTAGTAGTTCCAGCACCCAAATAGTCATCCGAATGGACTCCTGAGCATCGTCCTCCAAGATGCTCTTCACCAGCCAATTGTCAAGATAAAGAAACACATGAACTCCCAGTCTGTGTAGCGATGCTGACACTACTGCTAGACACTTGGTAAAGAACCTGGAAGCTGATGCAAGGCCAAAAGGAAGCACACGGTACTGAAAGTGATGTGTTTCCAGCCAAAATCAAAGATACTTCTGGTAGGCTGGAGGTATTGTAATGTGAGTATATGCATCCTTCAAGTCCAGAGAGCAGAGCCAATCGTTTTCCTGAATTACAGAAAAAAGGGTGCCTAGGGAAATTATCCTGAACTTTTTGTGGACTAGAAATTTGTTCAGGGCCCCTAGGTCTAGGATGGGATACATCCCCCCTGTCTTTTTCTGTACAAGGAGTACCTGGAATAGAATCCCTGCCCTTTTTCCCCTGGTGGAACAGGTTCAACCGCATGGGCCTTGAGAAGGTCAGAGAGTTCCTCTGCAAGTACCTGCTTGTGTTGTGAGCTAATAGGCTCTCGGAGGACAATTTGGGGTTTGGAAACCAAATTGTGAGTCTATCTGAGCCGGACTATTTGAAGAACCCACCAGTCGGAGGTTATGAGAGGCCACCTTTGACGAGAACGAGCGCACTGGGGCTGAGTCTGAGCAGGCTGACGAGCCGAAGGAGTGTACCTACTCCTGGAATAGTAATAGGGAGAACTTCATGATTTGCCAAAATACCTCCTGGATGAGGAGGCAGATGCCGAAGACGCCAGGCGAGACAGAAGATTTAGTATCTGTATGCTTCTTAATCTGGTCAGCGACCTCTTCAACCTTCTCTCCAAAAAGGTTATCCACCAGCAAGGAGCATCTGCTAACCTCTGCTGAACAGAATGTTCCAGCTTAGAAACAAACAAGCATGACAGTGCGCACAGCTAGACCTTGGGCAGAATCCTAGATGC
This sequence comes from Microcaecilia unicolor, assembly GCF_901765095.1. Taxonomy (NCBI): domain Eukaryota; kingdom Metazoa; phylum Chordata; class Amphibia; order Gymnophiona; family Siphonopidae; genus Microcaecilia; species Microcaecilia unicolor. Next base: position 33,471,843 of record NC_044041.1, on the reverse strand, counting down.
CATTTCAAAGTTGTCATAATTGCCCCTGGTCAAGAACCAACTAGCAAAACAGCTCGGCCTGCTCCAGGGGAAGCATATCGTCCAAGTCTGACAGCTGCCGCACCGAGTCCCGCAAGTACATGCTTGTGAACAGCTGGTATGACTGGATAGTGGAGGAGTGGCCTAGTGGTTAGAGTGGTGGACTTTGGTCCTGGGGAACTGGGTTCAATTCCCACTGCAGGCACAGGCAGCTCCTTGTGACTCTGGGCAAGTCACTTTACCCTCCATTGCCCCAGGTACAAATAAGTACCTAAGCCGCATTGAGCCTGCCATGAGTGGGAAAGCGCGGTGTACAAATAAAAAAAAATAAAAATAAAAATAAAAAAAAAAATATATATATATACGGACGATGAGCATAGAGGCCTGATACATCTTTCTCCCAAAAGAGTCCAGGGTTCTAGGTTCTGTGCCTAGGGGAGCCGAGGTATAGTCCATAGTACTCCTGGCTCTCTTGAGAGCGGAGTCCACCACTATGGAATCATGAGGTAACTGGGACCTCACAAACCCAGGTTCACCGTGGATCCTATAATGGGTATCAATCTTCATGGGGACCACAGGGAGAGAAAGAGGGGATGCCCAGTTCCGTACAAGGATTGCCTTGAGTATATAGTGGAGAGGAGCCATCACTGCCTCTAAGGAGGGAAAGTGTAGTCCAGGACCTTGAGCATCTTGGCCCTGGGCTCATCCTCCACTTTTACAGGGAATGGAATGGCATCAGCTATTTCCCCATACAAAAGATGTGAAAGAGAGGCTCTCAGGTGGAGAAAGTCTCCTCTCAGGTGGGTGGGGGAGGGCTCAGAAGGAATCCCATAGGACTCATCAGAGGAAAAGTACCTGGGATCCTCTTCTGATTCCCATGATCACTCATCTTCGGTGTCTGATAGCTCTTCCCTAAGGGATGTCCGAGACCGAGCCCGCCTCGATGCCGAGGAGCCATGTACTCGAGAGTGATGTCTAGAAACCGGCTCATGTCTCAACTCCGGCAAAGCTTCCTCCACTGGTCGAGGGGGTGCTGGTCTGGGTTGCGGTTAACACCAGAGCCACAAGCGGCGCTGGTGTCGGAGGCCGCACCATGGGCTGAGGGGCAGGTGAGACCTCAGAGGAGGTATGATAGGTGAAAGCATCCCCGATACCGACGCACATTGCTGCATAAGGCCCTCCAGAAGCTCTGAGGGCAAAGCTCAGATGCACTCATTGAAAGCCGCCATCGGGAAAGTCTGTGGCGTTGGCTGAGGTGCAGAACTCTGCTGCACGTCTCATATTCCGCCAGAACCGATATACTCATATCACCCCTCTCCTCAGGTCACTTCACTGGCTTCCGATCAGATACCGCATTCAATTCAAGCTTCTCCTTCTTACCTACAAATGCACTCAGTCTGCTGCCCCTCACTATCTTTCTACCCTCATCTCCCCTTACGTTCCCGCCCGTAACCTCGGTTCACAGGATAAATCCCTCCTCTCAGTACCCTTCTCCACCACCGCCAACTCCAGGCTCCGCTCATTCTGCCTCGCCTCACCCTATGCATGGAACAACCTTCCTGAACCCTTACGCCAAGCCCCCTCCCTGCCCGTCTTCAAGTCTTTGCTTAAAGCCCACCTCTTCAATGCTGCGTTCGGCACCTAACCCTTACCGTTCAGTGAATCCAGACTGCCCCAATTTGACTGCCCCTATCGGACCGACCGTTCACTTGTCTATTAGATTGTAAGCTCTTTGAGCAGGGACTGTCTCTCTCTGTTAAATTGTACAGCGCTGCGTAACCCTAGTAGCGCTCTAGAAATGTTAAGTAGTAGTAGTAGTAGAATCACTGGGGCCGATGCAGGAGCAAGATCTCGGCTGCTTGGAGAGACATCATCAACGCTTTTCAGGGGCTGAACCTCTCAGCGCCCCGGAGCGCCCAGCACCATGCTTCAAGGGGACCCGTGACAGTGCTTCTTGGCCTTCGTCTGATGCACGTCACCCATGCTCCACAGTGCCAACGAGGACGACATTGAATCCTCCCGTTGCCTTGGGGTCGGGACAGACAATGGATGGTCCCAGGGGGCCTGCATTGCAGAAGGCCTCGAGACAGGTGGAGACCCACTCGATGCCTCACTGCTCCCAGTGTCACAGGGTCTCAAAACAGCCATTCCTACCTGGACTCCCGATGCAGCACTCAACGCCAATGTCAAGGAACCAGACCTGGCTCTAAAAACCTGGGTCCTCTTTTTCATACAAAGACAGAGGACACAGGGCTATGGTCAGGCCCAAGGCACTGAAGACACCAAGAATGGGTGCCCTTCCCCGAGATAGTCTGGTTGCACCAGGTACAATGCTTGAAGCCACTGGGAAAGAAAAAAACGCACCGGCCAAATCAAAAGACGCGATGGTGCCTGAAAAAGGGGAAAAAGGCACGGCAAGAAAGAAACCCGACCGGGCAGACCTAAAAACTGCCTGCATCAAAAAATAAAGGAAACTTAGACGTGGAGCAAAAACTAAAAGATAAAGGACTTTTCTTTTTTTTTTTTTTTGAAAAAGGCAACACGAAGCGGTACGTAAGTATTACCACACTGGGGCAGACCAAAGGTCCATCAACCCAAGCATCCTGTTTCCAACAGTGGCCAATACCTAGCAAGATCCCCAAAAAGCTCAATACATTTTATGCTGCTTATCCCAGAAATAAGCAATGGATTTTCCCCAAGTCATTCTAATAATGGTCCGACTTCTTTTTAAACCCAGCTAAGCTAACCGCCTTTACCACATTCTCTGGCAACAAATTCTAGAGTTTAATTACATGTTAAAGAAAAATTTTCTCCGATTCATATTAAATTTACTACTTTGTAGCTTCATTGCATTCCCCCTAATCCTAGTATTTTTTGGAAAAGTAAACAAACGATTCACGTCTACCCGTTCCACTCCACTCATTTTATAGACCTCTATCATATCTCCCCTCAGCCATCTCTTCTCCAAGCTGAAGAGCCCTAGCCACTTCAGCTTTTCCTCATAGGGAAGTCATCACATCTCTTTTATCATTTTCGTCGCCCTTCTCTGTACCTTTTCTAATTCCACTATATATTTTTTGAGATGTGGCGACCACATTTTAACACAATATTCAAGAAAACTGTCGAAAGGCACTCAAAGAAACGCTCTAACCGGCTGTGTGAGGAGCCACCACACAAAGCAGCTGCTCCTCACGCGGAAAAAACAAAACTAAGGCAGGTGCGTTCATGCAGCGGGTAGGAAGGCTCACGCTCCTAAAACTTCTAGTTTATTCTATGGCAAATTTGCCGGGCCAGGTGACACAGGACAGCGTCTACCTACTTGTGAGAATGAGCAAGCCTACTTGTCCTCGGAGAAAATGAGACACCAAGAGATAAAATGGCCTAGAGGGATTTTCTTCAACACCTCAAAACTTTGATTTCACTGGTGTTCTAGGCTGAGCACCAGACTTCCATAAAAGGTATAACTGTACCTCTGATATTTCAACAGTGCTAATTCCCCCAAGAATTAGTGTATATGCATATACTGTACAGTCTTCTTCTAACTGGGGAGCCTATAGGTTAGGGACAATTTACAGAAGCCCACACTGCTGTAAAACAAGTTTTTTTATCAGTATTAAAAAGAAAACTGCCTAGAAGCACATGAGCAAGTGCTTGCATATTGTGTCTGCTTTTTGACAGCCAAAAGAAAGCAGCCAAAACATGACAAATAAATCTGGAATACCATTTACTTCCTAACCTAAACACATCCTGGAACATCTCCTTTAAATATGGCTAAAACTAAGTGCACTTTGAAAGCTGCTCTTAGAGGAAAACTTACAGCAAGGGCAATCAAGATAGGTTACTAATTATGCAGCAAAATCCCTTTGAAAACCGTCTTTACAGGCATAATTATATAACAGGGCACCTACAAAAATTCTCATGAAGGTAACAGATTCCTACAATAATCCCTAATAAAGCATAAGTGTTCATGCATAAATTAACACCTATTCCAAGGGAGGAGTAAATGTGTTCATGAACTCTATGCATATTCATTTGAAATTTGTTTATGCTGTCTTTCTTCCAATATCTCTCTATATAAAAGGCAACACCAACGTTCTATGAAGCCTCCAGCCGGAAGTGTGAAGGGGGCGAGATATCCGGTTTCCCTATGAGTGTCTGCCCCGCCCTCTCTGTAACACAGTCAGTGAAGGAAAACAGCAGAGCACGAAATCAAATCGCTGGCTCTGTAACAGTGAAGGACTCAGAGGGGGGAGGGGAGAGAGGCCAGAGGGCAGGGACACACACACTCCCACATGCACACAGAAGAAAACATTGCTAGCCCCCGTTTCATTTGCATCAGAAACGGGGCTTTTTAGAGCACGAAATCAAATCGCTGGCTCTGTAACAGTGAAGGACTCAGAGGGGGGGGAGGGGAGAGAGGCCAGAGGGCAGGGACACACACACTCCCACATGCACACAGAAGAAAACATTGCTAGCCCCCGTTTCATTTGCATCAGAAACGGGGCTTTTTTACTAGTCCATATATATTTTATAAAGTACGCGTACACACTGTAACTCTGTCCTTGATCTACCCAAACACCACTCCTGGGGATGTCTACGCATAGATTGCATAAAAATATGAATGTCTGCATTTGTACGTGTATTCATACACTGTACAATCATGTAAATTTATGAGTCATTTTCCACATATAAAAACATGCTTTATGATGCATAAAATTAGTGCTATGTAATAATGTTTAAAATATCCTAAGATGAAAAATCAACATATAAAGAGAAAAAAGGTCACACAGTAACAGTATCTTTTGACAAATTAACTTTTCATACAACAAACCACCAGCATGTTCCCTATTTCAGATGAACTGCGCACCAGGAAATTCTATGGCACAGGATTTGTTTCCTGTGAAGTACTCCCACGAATATAAGCTTCCCCTTTCAGTGAAAAGACTGCTTGATATACAATGTTAATCTGTATACTATACACAGGACTTTTTTTGAAGGGGTACTTGAAGGTACTGAGTACCAGCACCTTTTCCATTGTCTGCTAAAACTGACCCATGGTCCCCAAGTTTTAATGAAAGAGTTCAGGCCCTACACACCAATTCTGCCTTGTCATAGATTCTGTGACTGGTTGCAGGGGGCCTGGCTATTGTGGGGTGGGTCCTTCAGTGATCACCCCACCCCTGAAGGGTGGCCTGGCATTTGAGTACCGGCACCTTTTTTGGTAGAAAAAAACGCACTGACACCCTCATGATCAAAAGCAAACACTGGTGCTAGAGGCTGTTAGCACCATACTAGCACCGGCGTTTGCTACCGCCCCATGATTAGAGCCCTCGAGCGCGTGAAACAATGCGCTCGAGGTCTCTTACCGCAAGTAGCATGCAAATGGCATGCTAAACGGGGCTTAACACATTCATCCCCAATGATCAGCGACCAGAGCGGCAAAGATTGGGTCGCTGGCCGCAACAAACCCTATGCCAGCACAGAGCTGGCGTTAGGGTTTGCAGATCATTAGGGAGGAATGGTGAGCCCTGTCCAGCTTGCATTTGCATGCTGGCAGGCTCCCATTCTCCCCAACGACAGGGGACTGGAGGTCCGGCGGACCTCCGGTCCCCCCCCCCCCCCCCCAGGTTCAGGAAGGGCTGGAGATCCGGTGGGTCTCCAGCCCCCCCAACCCCAAGAAAGAGACTCCCTGGTGGTCCAGTGGCCACCGGTCAACCCCCTCCCTCCCACCCAGTGAGCGACAGGGGTGGGCGGACCTCCAGCCCACCCCAACTCACAGAGTTGTCTGCCGCCGAATCCCTGGTAAAAATAACCCCGAACCCCCTCCCGGCCCCCCTACCTTAGTTGGAGGAGGGACGCAGCCTGCCTCCCTCCTCTTCCTTAGACGCCGCAAAATGGTGGCGCCCGGCCCCACCCAGTGCATCCTGGGATGCGCTGGCGGGGCTACACACCATATAAGGGTGCTCGGGGCAGGGGTAGTCAGGGCCTGGTGGTCCCATGGACCTCCAAGCCCCTGCATTTGACAGGTTTGGGATTTTGACAGCCCTGACCTGTCAAACAAGTGCGGGAGGATTGTGCTGAGCGCATGCTCGGTACAATTCGCCTGCACTTCTACCCCATGATCAGAGATAACTGTGCTGCTTAAATCTGCATGCATTATCTCTGATCATCGGTGCGGTAAAGCCCCGCGCTGTTCCAGCGCTAGTTTAGAGCGCTGTTTGGAACAGCGCGGGGCTTTTGATCATCTGCCTGTGACTATACATGAGAAGTTTACTGATCTTCAGGATGCCTATATCATGCAGGAATGAGTAAGACTAGTTCCTGCTGAGTCTTAGTAAAGGTGATGATGGAGGTGATTTTAGAAGGGTTATGTGCCATTTACATATCTGAAAAACAGATTCAGACATGTAAATGGACATACACATTTGGGGGGGGGCAGTTATCAACATGGACTATCATTAAGATGGGTTTACTGTTAACCCCCATTATTAGTAACTAGGTCTCATTGTGCTAAAACAGCACGAGTGGTAGAATAGCTCATCTTAACGGTAGCCCATGTCGATAATTTCCTCCCTTAAGCCGCAATTTTAGAAAAAAACAGTACTTACAAGTATACCCAAGGCATGCACATATCTGAAGAGGATGTAATCTGGGAGACTTTAGAAGTAAATGTGCCTTCTCTATTAAGTAAAACATACACATACAGGCCAAAAATCTTTGATAGCAGCATTTATACCTGCTCCAACTCATGCATAAATGTCAGCTACCTGCTCCTTTGGATCTGGGTTTGAAGGAGCAATGGAGGTGATGTGGGATTGTGCATACATCTATGATGTAAGCCTCCACCTGAAAAAGCAGCCACTGAAATTCTGGAGTGCCTTAATTGGCTCTACTTCAACATGCAGTTTTGCAGAATTCACCACCTGAATATCTAAATGCTGCTACTTACACACAAAACCCACAAATAATGATGCTCCTTTTTAAATGTGGTTTGTTATAAAATGGACTTTCCCACTGAATGTGATGCCAAATACACATTTTTTCCCTCACAGCTTTATGTTTAACATTCCATATCCAATGAGCTTTTAGTAAAATTTTACAAATTTAGAAAGTCCCAGCTTAGATGTTCTTTTTCCAACCTTGATGAACTACTCAAAATTAGGCTTGGTATAGATGGAAATGGACAAAGGGGAAATATCTCTTAAAACTGTAAGAAATGCAGGTTAACAGTTACACAAAGTAAACCAAGAAATACAAGTGCCTGGTAATAAAAGTTAAAATAGAGGAATAAAGATATCTAGAGAGACAAATTACAGAATTAGAAAACATACATATGTGACAGGTTTCCCAAAGGTTCTCTAAACACAGATACTGGAAGTAACCAATTACAATGGCTTACTATAGAACATACAACTTAGATAACATTCAAAGCATCAAAAAACTAGGGATCATTTCATTATTAAATTCTATAAAGAAGATATTTTTTCTCAAAAATGTAGACCTCTGAGACCCAAACACACACACAAGGGAATTAAAGTTGATCCCAAACTGTCAGATGACCAGGTCTCAGTTTTCTAACATAATTATTTATTATTATTATTTATTGCATTTGTATCCCACATTTTCCCACCTCTTTGCAGGCTCAATGTGGCTTACAGTACATCATGGATAATGGAAAAGAGAAGAGAATAGACAATTGGTGTTACAGAAGGATGTTGGGTTGCATGGTAATGGAATACATGATAGTAATATAACAGAAAGCATTATTAACATTTCTGGATATATGTGGGATATTCACATTTTTTTAGTAGGAGAAGTTCACAGTTTAAAGATGAATTATTCTAAAACAGACTCAACATTAACCTATCTTACAAGTTTACACATTAAAGTCAAATTTCTTATGTAGGCTAATACATTTTAAATGTGAATGAGATGATTAGAAATGTTGTATCCTCAAAGGTTTTTGAACACTTGAATTTGTATCTTGATTTGGATTTGCTGACTTAAGAATTTCAAAACCGTGTCATTTAGAAAACTCTTTGGAACTGCTGATTGATATACTTCATTTGTAATACTGTTTGTATTAGAAATGTTTTTCTATTAGTTTTGATTTGAATGTCTCATAGCTTATGTATGTAATTATTTCTAATGTTTCAACTGTATTTTGTGTACAAAAACTTAAGGTGGCCAAACAGGTAGAAAACGTGATAGCAAAAGCTAAAAGGATGCTTGAGTGCATAGGGAATGACCAGCAGGAAAAAGGAAGTTATAATGCCTCTGCATAAATCTGTAATGAGACCTCATGTAGGACCTCTTTTACAAAGCTGCGCTGCTGATTCTTGGTGCGGCAAATGAGAGGAAGCCCTTTCAATTCCCATGGGCTTCCTCTCATTTGCCAAATGGGAATCACTAGTGTAGCTTTGAAAACGAACCCCTTAGAGTACTGTGTACAATTCTGGAGATTGCATCTTCAAAAAGATAATATCAAGTTGATCCAGAGAGTGGCTACTAAAATGGTCAGTGGTCTGTCATAAAGCATATGGAGACAGACTTAAAGGTCTCACTATGAACACTTTGGAAGAAAGGCAGGAGAGGGAGTATATGACAGAGATGTTTTAATACCTTCATGGCATAAATGCACAAGAGGCAAGTCTTTTTCAATTGAAAGGAAGTTCTGGAATGAGGAAGCATAGGATGAAGGTGAAAGGGGTCAGACTCAGGAATAATCTAAGGAAACACTTCTTCACAAAAAGAGTGGTCAATTCGTGGAACGGCCTCTTGGTGGAGGTGGTACTGAATTCAAGCAAGCTTGGGACAAGTACAGAGGATCCCTAAGAAAGGGATAGTAGGATGGCTTGGATGTGCAATCTGGATAGCCCTTATAGTCTTTATCTGTCTTAATTTTTTTCTGTGGACATGTGGGCTATAACAAACCAAATATATGTTTGAATCTTCTATTTACAAATCAAAAGGGCTGATCTACTACTTTTAAGAAGCATAAGAGGTTAGCCTCTTAAGTTGTAAATGGGAGATTTATTAAGAATCAATTTATTTTTCAAGCTCATATTAATATTCCTACTAATTTTCAACAAAGACCTTCAACATACCTAGCACACATAAATGATATGATTTTAAACAATTCCTCAGTGGGAAGATGCTAGGCCCTCTCTGGTTAATTATTACATCCTAAATGGATACATGTTTGAACAACATAGTATGGGTTACATTATGCATCCAAACTTAAGTCTTCCCCAAAAATTTAGGTTCATTTGGAAAACTGCACTGGGTACAACATACACCACCATATACTCCACCTCCTATAAATTTTATACATCAGGTCACCTATAAAAATAGTAAAAAATGTGCCTTTTTATTGTGGGGGGAGGGAAGGGGGACTATAGGGGTGGGACTTTTATTGATATTTCAAGTGATGTTATTATATTGCAAAAAAATACAATAGAAATGTAATAGATTTATTTTGTTATTGGAATAAATAAATTTGGGGAAATGCATCGATTTTTATAAAAGGCTTCTATAATACAATAGTGCACAAACACTCTTATATACATTGACACCTCTCTACGGCAGATCAAATGTTTGCTTGTACTCTATTCATGTACGTGGCCACTCTGTCCCTATTCTGCTCAGAGTATGCCCTGGGAACATCTACGTGCAGATCATGTAAAAGTAGTGGCTCTTGTCTGCATTCTTGTACATATATACCTGCACATTTTATAGGAACCATTTTTTGCGTGTAAAACATGCTTTACACATTGAAAATGATTTATAAAATGACTCTCTAGATGTTTAGAAAAAGCATCAGTTATCTTCTAGTATGAAATAGTCTAAAAACTTAAAACATTATCCCTTACCTCCCTTCTTGCTCCTTTATGGTACAACCCAATGCTTTCTCCACATCTAGCTACTCAGCATTTTGTGAATCTGCTGTAAAAGGAATTTCAAAGACCAAACCAAATATATGATTTGATTTTAGTCCTTTCCCTGGAGCAAATTAAGAACAAATTATGAATAGGCGAGATAGACCAACTTGCATATCTAGAGATACTTACTTCAACCAGAGAAATTATAGTATATGGAAAGGAAATGCTTACACATTTTATAATATGCTCCTAAACTATGAGACTAATTTATGGAACATATAAAATTTTTCAGTAAGTCAGTTACACTGGACTTTACTTTCTCGTATAAGGAAATTGGTGAGAAAACATCAAACATCAAAATTCAAGAAATTTAACAGGAGGGCTACAGTGGTGGAAATAAGTATTTGATCCCTTGCTGATTTTGTAAGTTTGCCCACTGACAAAGACATGAGCAGCCCATAATTGAAGGGTAGGTTATTGGTAACAGTGAGAGATAGCACATCACAAATTAAATCCGGAAAATCACATTGTGGAAAGTATATGAATTTATTTGCATTCTGCAGAGGGAAATAAGTATTTAATCCCTCTGGCAAACAAGACCTAATACTTGGTGGCAAAACCCTTGTTGGCAAGCACAGCGGTCAGACGTCTTCTGTAGTTGATGATGAGGTTTGCACACATGTCAGGAGGAATTTTGGTCCACTCCTCTTTGCAGATCATCTCTAAATCATTAAGAGTTCTGGGCTGTCGCTTGGCAACTCGCAGCTTCAGCTCCCTCCATAAGTTTTCAATGGGATTAAGGTCTGGTGACTGGCTAGGCCACTCCATGACCCTAATGTGCTTCTTCCTGAGCCACTCCTTTGTTGCCTTGGCTGTATGTATGGAAGACCCAGCCACGACCCATTTTTAAGGCCCTGGCGGAGGGAAGGAGGTTGTCACTCAGAATTGTACGGTACATGGCCCCATCCATTCTCCCATTGATGCGGTGAAGTAGTCCTGTGCCCTTAGCAGAGAAACACCCCCAAAACATAACATTTCCACCTCCATGCTTGACAGTGGGGACGGTGTTCTTTGGGTCATAGGCAGCATTTCTCTTCCTCCAAACACGGCGAGTTGAGTTCATGCCAAAGAGCTCAATTTTTGTCTCATCTGACCACAGCACCTTCTCCCAATCACTCTCGGCATCATCCAGGTGTTCACTGGCAAACTTCAGACGGGCCGTCACATGTGCCTTCCGGAGCAGGGGGACCTTGCGGGCACTGCAGGATTGCAATCCGTTATGTCGTAATGTGTTACCAATGGTTTTCGTGGTGACAGTGGTCCCAGCTGCCTTGAGATCATTGACAAGTTCCCCCCTTGTAGTTGTAGGCTGATTTCTAACCTTCCTCATGATCAAGGATACCCCACGAGGTGAGATTTTGCGTGGAGCCCCAGATCTTTGTCGATTGACAGTCATTTTGTACTTCTTCCATTTTCTTACTATGGCACCAACAGTTGTCTCCTTCTCGCCCAGCGTCTTACTGATGGTTTTGTAGCCCATTCCAGCCTTGTGCAGGTGTATGATCTTGTCCCTGACATCCTTAGACAGCTCCTTGCTCTTGGCCATTTTTTAGAGGTTAGAGTCTGACTGATTCACTGAGTCTGTGGACAGGTGTCTTTCATACAGGTGACCATTGCCGACAGCTGTCTGTCATGCAGGTAACGAGTTGATTTGGAGCATCTACCTGGTCTGTAGGGGCCAGATCTCTTACTGGTTGGTGGGGGATCAAATACTTATTTCCCTCTGCAGAATGCAAATAAATTCATATACTTTCCACAATGTGATTTTCCGGATTTAATTTGTGATGTGCTATCTCTCACTGTTACCAATAACCTACCCTTCAATTATGGGCTGCTCATGTCTTTGTCAGTGGGCAAACTTACAAAATCAGCAAGGGATCAAATACTTATTTCCACCACTGTATATGGAAAAAGAGCTAACTAGATAAAAACATTACAAAAGCTTCAAAAGTTGGCATCTTGCTCTAATGACATTTGCTACACTTTATCCCAATAGTTCTGAGAAACACAGTGGTCCAATATTCCCAAAGCACAAGTTTGGCGCTGTTCTGTATATGTATTTTTTAAAATTTTCAGTGCAATTAGACATATAATTCTATATGTGTAGTCCTTTATCCCCGGAATTCTATAGTCACTAAAAATTGTGCATGCAATTTAATTGACTAACAAGTTAATCAGCACCAATTAGCTTAACAAGCATTTATTGGCACCAATTAGATTTGATTAGAATATACGCATCTAGATTTTACACAGAAGTTCAAAAAGGGGGAGCAGAAATGGGAGGTCATGAGCAGAACAGGGACATTCCTAAAATTAACACGTGTAGTTATAGAATAAGGGGAAAATGCGCCTAATTTAGGCGCAAAGATTTGCACCACGTTTAGCTTGCTGCACATGGCCACACCTAATGTTAGGTGCGATTCCTCGGTTTAAGCACAATTTTATAAACTACACCTAAGAGCAGTTTATAGAACAACACTTTTTTCAATGTCAAATGTAGAATTCACCCCTATATGAACAGTATTATATATTGAGAGAAATAAGTAGAGAAAAGGCATTTTGGGGGCAGTGCCCAGTCTGCACATCTAACCCAGGGAGTCTCAACCTTGTCCTTGGAACACACCTAGCCAAGTTTTCAGGATACCCAAAATGATTATGCATGAGATAAATTTGCATGCACTACCTCTATGGTATGCAAATCTATCTCATGCATGTGGCTATCCTAAAAAGCTGACTGGCAAGGTTCTGAGGACTGGGTTGAGAACCCCTGCTCTATACATATAGGAACCAGTATTGGGTGTCTGGATGTGGCAAACGTAAGTATAGATAAGTTACTTACCTGTAGCAGGTGTTCACCGAGGACAGCGGGCATATTTTCTCACGTCACATGTGGATGACGTCATCCAGAGCCTGGTGTGGACAATGCGCCATAGTACACTGTCACGTTAAAAGTTTGAAGCAGTGCCCCCACCACGCATGCAAAGGTGCTTTCCCGCCTGATGCTCAAGCACAAGACCAGCAGTACAATACTAAAACTAACAAGGCAACTCCAAGGGGAGGTGAGAGGGATGTGAGAATATTTGCCTGCTGTCCTAGGAGAACACATGCTATAGGTAAATAACTTTGCTTTCTCAGAGGACAAGCAGGCATGATATTCTCACATGTGGGACTCACTAGCTGCCAGATGCATAATATAATAATGAATCTGGCAACTATGCAGCATATGAGCCTGGCTGAAAAAAAGGGCCAGAGGGCAGGGCTGACAAGTATTAAAAAGATTCTGCAGAACTGCTTGTCCAAACTGGCTATCCTGCTTAGAATGCTGCTCCAGACAGTAGTGGAGCAGTGAAGGTGTGGACAGAAGACTATATAGCCGCCTTGCAAATTATCTCAATGGAGGCAGAGCGGAAACAGGCTACTGAAGCCACATTGTGAGAGATGACACGGCCATGAACGGTCAAGCCCAGCCTGAGCATACATGTAGGAGACAACAATATAAATCGATGGAGAGAAACAGTCAAAGATCAACTGACAATTCAACTGAACGTATTTAAGGTTCATAATTTATGAGTGCGAGAGGTGACGCCTCACGAAGCCCCCGGCTACACAATTGAAAGCTCGCAGGGGCTGGGCTGCTTCATCATCGGTAGTCACCTCAACAAACTTTTCTTTTACTACTTTTCTTTTACTTGGAAATCGATTAAAAGATAACACTTAGCTTAAATTCAACTGAGCTCCCAAGACGCTGAACAAGACCATGACCAACGGTGGCCAGCGTTTCGTTGCCTGCCTCAGGGTCACATGGTCTGCGTCAATTCTAAGAAACTTCAGCTTAGAATTGACGCAGACCATGTGACCCTGAGGCAGGCAACGAAACGCTGGCCACCGTTGGTCATGGTCTTGTTCAGCGTCTTGGGAGCTCAGTTGAATTTAAGCTAAGTGTTATCTTTTAATCGATTTCCAAGTAAAAGAAAAGTAGTAAAAGAAAAGTTTGTTGAGGTGACTACCGATGATGAAGCAGCCCAGCCCCTGCGAGCTTTCAATTGTGTAGCCGGGGGCTTCGTGAGGCGTCACCTCTCGCACTCATAAATTATGAACCTTAAATACGTTCAGTTGAATTGTCAGTTGATCTTTGACTGTTTCTCTCCATCGATTTATATTGTTGTTTGAACAGAAGTATTTGGAGGGATTTACCTTCATATTTTGTCTTAATTGTTGATCATACATGTAGGAGATACATTCAGCCAGCAAAATAAAGATAGTACATTTGGTGATGGGAATACCTAATCTGTTAAAGTCGAAGGATACAAAAAGCTGAGAGGACATTCTATGAAGTTTTGTAGGATCCAGATAACACACTAGAGAATGCTTACAGTCTACAGCATGCAGCGCGGTTTCTCCAGGATGAGTGCGTAGCTTGGGGTAGAAGACAGGAAGCACAATGGACTGATTGAAGTGAAACTCCAATATCACTTTAGGGAGGAAATTAGGGTGGGTTTGGAGCTCAACCCTGTCATGGTAGAACTGACATAAGGTGGGTCTGCCACAAGGCTTTGACGTTCATTGACTCTTCTGGCAAAAGTAAGAGCTATTAAGAACATTACCTTATAAGTGAGGAACTTCAGAGAACAGGAATGAAGTGGTTTAAATGAAGGTTTCATGACAGCATGACACTGAGATCCCACTCCACTGGAGGTGGTTTGATAGGAAGTTTGGTATGAAAAACTTTTCATGAATCTATCAAGGAATGAACAGAAATTGACTTATCAACTCTAGAGTGAAAGGTGCTAATGGCACTCATGTACTTACTTTTGAGGCCAGAATCAAAAAGTTTAGTTTAGTTTAACAGAAGCTTGACACACCACCCTTCATAGAATATTATGGCAGTTTACAATAAATGAGAAAGAGGAAAAGAACTCCATCAAAACTAAGAGCAGGGAAGAGATACGTGCATAATCCAAAGTGCTTGGAAACGGGAGCAAGACTGCTCTATATGAAGAAGGGGAGATAGCATTACAAAAGGAGAGGGCAAGGCAGAAAAATGTGAGTGGAGGGAGTATAGGGGTATAGGAAAACAAGGAAGACAAATAGGTGGTGGAACCCTTGTACAAAACCATATGAGTGAGGGTGAGAAGCTTAAACTGTACACGGTAGACAACAGGGAACCAGTGATGGTGAGCCAACAAGGGAGAGATGTGATCATATTTATGGGCATGGGCAAATTACTGAATGGAAAGATGGAGGAGGTACTCCATAAGGGTAGGAAAACACCTAACAAGGTCGATGTGCTCTAGTTGTACACCAGAGGGAAAATCTTCTCCATTTGAAATGGTAACACCTTTATATAGAAGGTTTCCTAGAGGCTAATAGAGACTTCTTCTGGAAGGTTTAAAGAACGTAAGTCTATGTTGTCAAAAACCAACACGTCAGGGCCAGAGAGCAGGGATCTGGATGGAGGAGAGACCACTCATTCTGTGTTATTAGGGTTGGAGAAGGATCTAACCTCAATGGTTCCTTGGACTATACCTCTAGGAGAAGAGGGAACCAAGTTTGACGTGGCCAATAGGGAGCAATTAGGATTGTGGTCCCTTAGTCTTGACACACTTTCAGAAGAGGTTTTCCTAGGAGAGACAGTGGGGAAAAGGCATCTACAGTGGTGGAAATAAGTATTTGATCCCTTGCTGATTTTGTAAGTTTGCCCACTGACAAAGACATGAGCAGCCCATAATTGAAGGGTAGGTTATTGGTAACAGTGAGAGATAGCACATCACAAATTAAATCCGGAAAATCACATTGTGGAAAGTATATGAATTTATTTGCATTCTGCAGAGGGAAATAAGTATTTAATCCCTCTGGCAAACAAGACCTAATACTTGGTGGCAAAACCCTTGTTGGCAAGCACAGCGGTCAGACGTCTTCTGTAGTTGATGATGAGGTTTGCACACATGTCAGGAGGAATTTTGGTCCACTCCTCTTTGCAGATCATCTCTAAATCATTAAGAGTTCTGGGCTGTCGCTTGGCAACTCGCAGCTTCAGCTCCCTCCATAAGTTTTCAATGGGATTAAGGTCTGGTGACTGGCTAGGCCACTCCATGACCCTAATGTGCTTCTTCCTGAGCCACTCCTTTGTTGCCTTGGCTGTATGTTTTGGGTCATTGTCGTGCTGGAAGACCCAGCCACGACCCATTTTTAAGGCCCTGGCGGAGGGAAGGAGGTTGTCACTCAGAATTGTACGGTACATGGCCCCATCCATTCTCCCATTGATGCGGTGAAGTAGTCCTGTGCCCTTAGCAGAGAAACACCCCCAAAACATAACATTTCCACCTCCATGCTTGACAGTGGGGACGGTGTTCTTTGGGTCATAGGCAGCATTTCTCTTCCTCCAAACACGGCGAGTTGAGTTCATGCCAAAGAGCTCAATTTTTGTCTCATCTGACCACAGCACCTTCTCCCAATCACTCTCGGCATCATCCAGGTGTTCACTGGCAAACTTCAGACGGGCCGTCACATGTGCCTTCCGGAGCAGGGGGACCTTGCGGGCACTGCAGGATTGCAATCCGTTATGTCGTAATGTGTTACCAATGGTTTTCGTGGTGACAGTGGTCCCAGCTGCCTTGAGATCATTGACAAGTTCCCCCCTTGTAGTTGTAGGCTGATTTCTAACCTTCCTCATGATCAAGGATACCCCACGAGGTGAGATTTTGCGTGGAGCCCCAGATCTTTGTCGATTGACAGTCATTTTGTACTTCTTCCATTTTCTTACTATGGCACCAACAGTTGTCTCCTTCTCGCCCAGCGTCTTACTGATGGTTTTGTAGCCCATTCCAGCCTTGTGCAGGTGTATGATCTTGTCCCTGACATCCTTAGACAGCTCCTTGCTCTTGGCCATTTTGTAGAGGTTAGAGTCTGACTGATTCACTGAGTCTGTGGACAGGTGTCTTTCATACAGGTGACCATTGCCGACAGCTGTCTGTCATGCAGGTAACGAGTTGATTTGGAGCATCTACCTGGTCTGTAGGGGCCAGATCTCTTACTGGTTGGTGGGGGATCAAATACTTATTTCCCTCTGCAGAATGCAAATAAATTCATATACTTTCCACAATGTGATTTTCCGGATTTAATTTGTGATGTGCTATCTCTCACTGTTACCAATAACCTACCCTTCAATTATGGGCTGCTCATGTCTTTGTCAGTGGGCAAACTTACAAAATCAGCAAGGGATCAAATACTTATTTCCACCACTGTATACGATCTGTACCCCAGTAGAGTAAGAAGGCATCTGGGGTTACTTGGTTGGAAGCACAGACTCTGAAAACAAAAGTGGGAAAGCTGATTGTTCTGAGAAGTGAACAGGTGTATCTCTGGGGTTCCCCACAGCTGAAATATTCAGAAGGACCATTCATGAAGCTGAAGGACTCTGCTAAATTTGTCTGCCAGCTAGGTAAACAGCTCTTAAAGAGATGTTTTGAGAAGCTAAGTCCATATCTGGATTGCTTGTGGACAGAGGTGTAAGAACCTGTTTCTCTATGTTTGTTCAGGTAATACATCACAACCTGGTTGTGCCAACGAGTATTATCTGGTCGAGTATGCGATCTTGGAAAGTTTTGAGGGCATTCCAGATTGATCACAATTCCAGGAGATTGATATGATGTAGTTTCTACTGTGGGGGGACCAAGAGCCCTGTGTGCGTAGACCATCGAAGTATGCACTCCAACCTACCATGGAGGAATCTGTGATGAGGACTTTGTGATCTGGAAGATGCTAAAAACGAAGTCCCCAGGTGAGATTCAGGAAAGTGTCGTAGTTGTGGAGTGACTCGAATATGGGCTGAGCACAATCCCATGGCTTGGGACTACTGAGAGGAGTGTGCCCACTAAGGAATTCGGATGTGGAGTCCAGCCAATGGTATTACATGGACTGTTGACACCACATGACCAAGGAGGGGGAGCATCTGATAAGCAGACATGGAAATGTGAATGGAGAGATGAATTATTTTGCCTGCTCTTGATTAAGGGAGGAAGACTGGAATCTGATTAATGTCCAGGAGAGCCCTGATGAACCCTTAAGGTCTTAACAGGTTGAAGATTTGGGATAACTTATCACAAACCTGAAGAATTCTAGGAGTCTTAACTGCCTTATAGCCTCTCAGGAGGCTGCCTTGATTAACCAGTAGTCGAGGTAGGGGAAGATATGTATTCTCGACCTGCGGAGTGTTGCAGATCAGGCATTTTGTGAAGATTTGAGGAGCCAAAATCAAGCTGAATTGTAAGACCTTGTACTAATAATGCTGAGCTCCACAGTAGAAGTGCAGTAACCTTCTGTGGGCAGCATGGGCGTAGTTTGGGGGGGGCGAGGGGGGGCAATGCCCCCCCACGCAGGGCCGGCAGCTCTCCCTTCGTCCCGCCCTCAGTGCCCCATTCCTTCTCTCCCCCCCCCCCGGCGCGTTTTACTTTTTTATTTGCAAAGGCAGCAACGGCAGTAAAGAAGTAAACACTGCAGGCTCGCCTCCAGCTTGGAAACAGGAAATGCATCATGCGGAAGGCGGGACACTGTGAGGAAAGGGAGAAATTGGAGGGAGCCTGCAGTGTTTACTTCTTTACTACTGTTGCTGCCTCTGCAAATAAAAAGGTTAAACTATAAAGTCAGGAATCGGGCACCGGAGGGAGTGGAATGATCGCGTGTTTGGGGGTCAAAGCTATGGACCGGCGAGAGGTCATCTTTCTGTAGACCACGGCTAATGCTCTGGCCCTGCTGACTTCAGTGATCACATCTCTGCTCAGATCTGGTACAAAGTTGCTGAAAGGGATCAAGCACAACAAGGTGACTGACAGCTTTGCAGTAAAATCACAGGACCGAAGCGGCGACTGCACTTAACAGGTCTTTAGAGAGCACAGCTCTGTTGAAGCATATTTTATGGCACATCACATCAATTGATATTGTGGGTTGCAGTTATCCTAATAATTACAGCAGGCAAGATAAAATGACACAGAATTTACAAGCAGAGAAGTGGGTGGGATGAGATTAACAGACTCTGCAAAACACAATCCTTCTGGGGAGGTGGAAAGGCTGCTGTGCAGCATCAACTAGATTATCAGTCTGAAAACAAACATCTTGAAAGAAAGGGAGCAGATAGTGGGTCATTAAAATCTTTATCTCTTACAAAGCAAATGATAGCCAAGCACCCCTAAAAATTAGGCCAGAAGTTCTCCCAAGCGTATTTTAAGCACAGAAAGGGTTAATAAGACTTTCATTCTAAGCAGTGTGTGGAAAGACGACACTGGGACCAAAGCGAATAGAAAAACGAAATTATCGGACAACAAAGGTAGAAAAAAGTATTTTATTCAGAATTTATTAATTGGAATATGTCAGCTTTTGGAAATGTGCATCAGTGGTATGGGAAAGGGGGTGGGGAAATACTAATGGAGAGGACGAGGGAGTGCTGGGTAAGGAGGAAGGGAGAGAGAGCTGGCTTTTTTGGGAATAACCATAATGTATATGTATGAGATATCTCATACATATTCATTATAGTTATTCCCAAAAAAAAGCCAGCTCTTGCTCCCTTCCTTCCTTCCTCCCTCCATAGTAGCATAATTTGCATATACATATATGCTAATATGCCCCGCCCCTTCCTTTGCCCCCCCCAAATGAAACAGTCAAACTACGCCTATGGTGGGCAGGGAGGATAAGTATGTGAGTGTATGCCTCTCCTTGTGATCTACAGAGCAAAGCCATTTGAGGAGCCAAAATCAAGCTGAATGGTAAGACCTTGTACTAATAATGCTGAGCTCCACAGTAGAAGCGCAGTAACCTGTGGGCAGGGAGGATAAATATGTGAGTGTATGCCTCTCCTTGTGATCTACAGAGCAAAGCCTGAGTTGGGTTATGGGGAGATGTGATCCCAGGGAAACCAGGCAAATTTTTTCTTCGAGTAGGAATTTGTTCAAATCTCGTAGGTCAAGAATTAGTTGTACTCCCCTGGTCTTTTTTGGTATGAGAAAGCACATTTATTTATTGCATTTGTATCCCACATTTTCCACATGGGAGTAAAACCCTCGACCTCTCTCCAGCAGAGGAACTAGTTCTATTGCATTTTTCTGGAGGAGGGCAGAGAGCTCCTTCTGAAGTACTATCATTTGGAGGGCGTTGAAACAAGATTCTCTTGGTGGATGGTCAGGGGGTCTTTTTTCCCAATGCAGAGCGTAACCATGCTGTGCTCATCAATATGTAAACTTGTATAATATATCTATATTAATGAAAATAAATTTGGGGGGGTAAAAAGACCTCAGAAGCCCACGGTGCTCAGTGTTACAGCACAGAAATTTCTTAGCACTCCACAGGCGGTCTGCTTAATTATAGGTCAGAAAAACCTCCATTTTTACTTTTACTTAAATAATTCAAACTTGTATATTACACACCATCACCATATGATGATCAGGCAATATAAGGCACTCAAAATATTTTATGCCACTTAGCTTGAAAGAGGATAGGTTTGCCACCTACTGGTAGGTCGCACGGTATGGACACCTGAACAATGGTAACGCTCTCTATGAAGGAGTCAAAAATATTTGGGGCTGTACAGTTGGATGCATATATCCTGAAACAAAAGCGGGGAAGCTTGGTGTTCTGTCACTGGGATCCCCCACTGCTGGAATATTTGATGAATTACAGAGATGTTGAGGGACCATTCATGAGGTGGCAGAACTCTGTTCAGTTTGTCTCCTACAGTATTTTGTTTGCCAGCTAGATAAATGGCTCATACAGAGATGTTTCGAGAAGCTGCCCACGTCCATATCTGTATGACTTGTCAACATAGGTGGTAAGAACCTGTCCACCCTTGTTTGTTTAGGTAATACATGCAGGGAGTGTTGAAAAGTCTTGAGAGCATTCCAGACTTCCCACAATTTGAGGAGATTGATATGATGTTGTTTCTCCCATGGGGACCAAGAAACTTATGTGTGGAGATTGTCCAGATGAGCGCCAGAACCTAACATGGAAACATCGGTGGTTAGGATTTTGTGATGTGGAAGGGGCTGAAACGGAAGACCTTGGGGACACCATCCACCACTGTAGAGAATGGCGGAGCTGTGGAATGTCTTCAATTTGAGCTGAGAGCAATCACGTGGATTAGGACCACTGAGAGAGTCCACTGAAGAATTCAGAAGTGGAGATGAGCCAACAGCATTACATGGACTATTGAAGCCATGTGACTGAATAAGCGGAGCATCTGAAAAGCAGATACTTGGGTGGATTTGAACATCTGAGTGGTGAGAGTCAGTATGCTGTTTGCTCTTGGTTGAGGTAGGAAGGTCTGGCTCTCAGTAATATTGATGAGGTCTGAACTGGTTGAAGATATGATTTTGGGTAACTGATTACAAACCCAAGCTCTAGGAGCTTTATGGCAGATAGAATGGAGGTGTGTGCTGACTCCTGAGTCTGTCTTAACCAGTCATTCAGTTAGGGGAAGACATGGATGCTCCACATTCGACATGTTGCACCTACCACTATCAGACTCTTCGTGAAGACTCGAAGAGTTGAAGCCAACCAAATGGTAAGAACTTGTATATATAATGCAGAATTCCACAGCACAAGCAGAGGAATATGAGTGTATGCCTTCATGAGATCTATACAGCAAAGCCAATTGTTGAGCTGTACCATGGGAAGTAGTGATCCCAAGGAAGTCATGCAAACGTTTTGAGTAGAAACCTGTTTAAGTCTCGCAGATCGAGAACTGGATGTACTCTCTCTGTCTCTTTTGGTATGAGAAAATATTTGGAGTAGAACCCTTGACCCCTGTCCAGCAGAGGAACTGGTTCTATTGCATTCTGCCGGAGGAGGACCAAGAGCTCCTCTTAAAGTAGTCTCATTTGGAGGGAGTTGAAATGAGACTCTCTTGGTGGATGGTCAGGAGGTCTTCTTTACCAATGCAGAGGGTAGCTGTGTTGAATAGTGTGTAACATCCAATGGTTAGAGATTATGAAAGGCCACTTCTGTTGTAAGATAATGAGCCTCCTACAACTGTACAGCTGCAATGATCTCTAGGAAGGAGTCAAAAATCAGGTTCCTGTTTAGACCGAGTGGGATTGTTTTTTTACTCTGCTGCTGCTTTGGACATGAGCGTTGGGGCGTAATCCTTTGAGATGCAGAAAGAGTAGAAGTGTAACAACACTTAGACATATAGTAATTAGAGCATCGATATCCTCCTGCAAATCTTCAAGATGACAAAGAAGTTGCAGAAGTTTGTGGCCTGGATTGTGTCTTTACAGTATCTGTATGCTTTTTTTTTTTAATTACGTTGGCCACATCCTCGACTGTCAAAAAAACAAATTTTCTCCACAACAAAGGACATCTGCTAGCACAGTGGTTCCCAAATCTGGTCCTGGAGGCACTCAAGTCAGTCAGGCTTTCAGGCTATCCACAATGAATATTCATGAGAGATATTTGTCTGCACTGGCTTCACTGCATGCAAATCTCTCATATGAATATAAATTGTGGATATCACAAAAACTTGACTGGGGTGCCTACAGCATTGGCTCTGCATCAAGGCAGATGAATCTCCAAAGTTGGAGAAAGTTCCTCTGCCGACACTGACGCATGTATCGGTGGGGTTCGTGCTGCACCGGATGGTATATGCCAAGTCAGCATGTGGAACCCCTTCCATGACTGTCTCTCTGCATCAATGGGCTGCGCTGAGGCTGACACAAGTACCTTGTAAACCTGTTTTATACTGCTAATGAATAGGTGTAGGAGATCTCAAAGACCTTGAAGGCTCTCTATGAGAAACTAGTTGGAGAGAAGAGTGATCATTACAGCATGAACGTCGATGCAGGGGAGATGTTGGCAGAGTGCCTGGAGGGAGGATGATGGTGATCCTTCTTAAGTTTTTTATGCTGCAGGTTCCTTGATGCTCGCAGCACTGACAAAAAGAACAGAGTCCCTATGCTGTCATGGTACCGAGTCCAATGTCAGACCCTCTCGATGTTCCGTTGGTGCACCTGATGTCTGTGTTGAGTGCTGATTCCCCTGTCAAGCTCAATGTAGGCACCGATGTCGATGCAGAACCAAAGTTTCACATGCTGGATTCTGTGGGCTTTAAGGGTCCTCACTTGCATGAGCAGACAAAGGCTACACTGCATGTCTCGGTGCTCTGGACCTAAGCACTGAACACAGCAGTTATGGGTGTCTGTGCCTGAAATAGTCCTATTGCATTGAGTACACTTCTTAGTCACTTGGCACCCTCGGTGACATGGAGGGAAAACAGCTGAAACAAGGTCAAAAGGCTCTATGAGCCGGGGAACTTGAGTAGTTGTGTACCAGAGAATGGTCAATGCGTTCCCGAGAAAAAATGGGTTCAGAGGCTCCACAGGCTAAAAATTGAAAAATAATTAAAAAGAAAAGAGTAAAATGTAACAAATTAGTATTGGAAAAGAAGAATATGTAGAAAAAAATATCTCCAAAAAAGGAATGGCACCAAAAAGGCAACAGTTAGATGTGCTGGAGAGAGATTTTAAAAAAAACCTCCTCACTGCTCTGTGGAATACAATAGACTGCTGGACCCATTATCGAGCGTCAGGTGGAAAGGTACCAATGCATTCACAATGGAAGCACTACCTCAAAGAGTAAAAGTGACAGAGCACTTGGTAGTGTCTGCACTGGGTTCCACGTATGACATCACCCATGTGTGAGAATATTATGCCTGCTTGTCCTCGGAGAAGGCCACTTTCTACTACAGCTTTGTAATAGGACCCAAACTAACCAAATATATGTTATTATCTCTACCAACAAACAAGATTACTCTGATTTACACATTACAGTAGTTATTTGTAGCTCAGTGTAATATTACACTTGATCAGAAAAACTTATTTACAGTGTTACTCATTTTTTAGAATACAGCAAATATTGCTAATGGAAAAATACATTTACCTATTTTGAGACATCACTGATCACAAAGCAAAACACAGAACAGACAGATCTCCACAAGAAACACAAAATATTTTCAAAGAACTTAGCCTTCCAAAGTTCCATAGGTTTCTATGGAACTTTGGAAGGCTAAGTGCTTTGAAAATATGCCTCAAAGCACAACAGCACAGCAGAGAAATAAAAAACAAGACGTAGTTGGTGCGAAAAATTCTTTATTCAACTTCTGAACGACTTGACACAATCCATGTTTTAGCTACAATGCCTGCATTAGGAATGTATAAATAAAATTAAGTACAAACCATAAATAACTACACGTATATTTAAAAAAACAATAACAAAAGACTAAAAATACCAAAAGATTCCATAAATTGCATATAAAAAGGTTAATAAACATTATGAATAACTAATAATAATATAGATGGAAATGCCAATAGATATCAACTAATATATATAAATAACGAAAAAGCAATCACTCAATAATGAGTTACAAAATAGATAAATTGTAAGAATAAATAAGATGAGAACACTCGTAGACCCATACACCTAAAATTATTACATATACAGGCTCATTTTCAAGGCACATAGACTTACGAAGTTATATAGGTTTTGTGTTCTATGTAGCCCCCCCCCCCCCCCTTTTTTTTTAAAAGCTTTTTTTCAATCTATATGTTAGTGGGTCAGATCAACATTCAAAACATTTTACGTGCTATTTTGGTTTGATGAAGCCAAACAATAGTTTATTTAATACACAGTTTTTATATTTTATTGACTATGATGTAGTTATATGTATATAATGAGCATTTCATAGATTTTTTTAGGACTTTTTATATAATAATTTTAGGTGTATGGTCTATGAGTGTTGTCTTCTTGTTTAATTCTTGCAATGTATCGTTTTGTAACCCCTCATTTTATTATTCAATGATTGGTATTTCATTGTTTATTAGTTGATATCTACTGGTCTCTTTTTTTATATTATTATTAGTTGTTATCTCTTTCTTTATATGCAACCCTTTGGCATTTTTAGTCTTTTTTAAAAATATTCTTATCTTATTTATGTTGTGTAATTAATTTTACTTATTGACTCCTGATACATGCATTGAGTTGAAACACGGCCCGTGTCATCCAGAAGTTGAATAAAGAATTTTTGGCACCAACTAGGTCTTGTCTTTGTTTTCTCCACTGTGATGTTTTACATCATGATCACAATCATACAGAAGTCTGTTAGGCATTTACAACTGTAGAAGTCTACCATGCCTACATTAGACTACCTCATCTATTGAGCCTTTGTATATTTTGAACTACAATACAAATATGCACACCATCACAGAACATAAAGAAATGGCATCTGTTTATTTCACATTAATAGAAATACAGGATATAATATTCTTTTCAGAATATAGCTATTATATCCTTCTCGATTTGAATTTAGGATTTAATTACTGACCTTTTCCAAACTCATGCTCAAGCCAAGTTACATTTCAGGCTGCAGTACATTAGTTAGTTCCCCATCTATGAGGACCTATAAATCTAACATACCTGAGGAAAGGGAAAATGATGCAATTTCCTAAAAGTCACAAGCAGCATTTAGTGGGATAAGTGATATTTAAATCATGACTTACATGGTTGTCAGCCCCTTGCTTTAATCACTAAGGGGGTCTTTTACTAAAGCTTAGTTCAAGTTATCTGCAGCAGGGCCCATAGGAATTAAATGGGCCCTGCTGCAGATAACTTGAGCCAAGCTTTAGTAAAAGACCCCCTAAGTCGCTTCTGCACCTCCTTTATATGAGTTGGACAGAAGCTGTTGTGTAAATGCTTTTGCTATGGCCCTGAACTGAATTCAGAACATCTCATTCACATATGAAGTGAAAGACTCAGTTGTGCTGCAACCATTTTTCTGAGCCATCTGGTTCATCAAATACTTTATGTGTAGTTAAGCTGTATGTCAGTTTAAAAACTGTTAAGAGTTCAGAAAAAATGAACCATTTCTACTAACTGATATTATCTCATAATGGGAACCTATTCAATCTCAATTAAGCATGATTTAAATTAATAAATATAAAACACTTTCAAATAAGTGCTGTTATTCTATTTTCTAGCTGCAGCAGTTTCCTTATCTGTGGACTCTGTCAAATATTTAAGCTGAGAGCACCCAAGTTTCTACACAGGCAATATAACCTAGTGACAGAACCTACAGCCACATGGTATTCTCTTAATTAAATCCATCTTTCACAACATTCAATACTGTACTGAAAGGTTTCTTTCCAATTAACTTTCATAATAGCTTAATAAAAGCAGATGCAACAGAAGTTATTCAATCATTTCTTTATTTTTAATACATCTGAGAGCATTTTAAAACTTCCCTGTTAAGAGTCAATAAATGGTCTCTATCCTCTTTTTTAGGATGAAAAGCAAAAATTTACTATTCATAAATACATTCTATATATATATCAAACTGCTATTACTCGATCTGATAGTCATAATTAATCTAGGTTCTCAAATATATGCATTCTGCAAAATGACTAAGGCTGGTTAAAAAATACCCATCACTGAAAACTTGTTTTAAAAATTCAGTTTTGGTTCATCCAGACACATTTTAACCATAATTTGTGTCTGTTCAAAAATATATACAGATAACTTAGGTCACTATATATATATATATATATATATATATATATATATATATAGTGACCTAAGTTACTATATATATATATATATATATATATATATATAGTGACCTAAGTTACTATATATATATATATATATATATATATATATATATATATATATATATATATATATATATATATAAAAGTCAGGTTTATCAAACAGGAAAAAGATGTTAATTTTACTTTTGGTTTCAAATGTTTAAATGACTTATTTTCCTCTTTCAAAAAGAGTAATGAATTTGTTTACACTTATGTTTCCACTTAAGAGAAGGGAAACCAGAAGGCAGTGTCTTCCTTCAAGGAGCAGGCACTACAATTCCCAGAAGGCAATCAGGAATGAAGTCAGCAAGATTAACAGACAAAGTCCAGCTGCAACAGTCAAGAATCATGTTGCTAGCTGGCAGCTGCACTAAATTACAAGATCTGTGGCTGAAGAAAAAGGTATTTTAAAAGGGTTTTGACTTCATCAAAAGAGAGGGAATGAAGAATAAAGACTGAGTGAGAGGGCAGAATGCTTGAGTGAGAATCCCAAAGCTAAAGACCCTGAAGATCCAGCCAAGAAGGCAAAGCAAAGCCAGACACAGCAAGGCGGTATGTTTGTGATGAGGGTGTATATTTAAATTGTGGTCTTTAAGGTCCTTTATAATTGGAAAAAAAAGGTTATTTATTTTCATTATTTATATACCACCTATCCTTAAAGAGTTTACAATTTTCTTTTTCAGTTACAGGTACTGTCTCTAATGGGCTCAATTTAGTACCTGGGGGCAATGGAAGGCTAAGTGATTTCCCCAAGGTCACATGAAGCTGCAGAGGGAACTGAACCCAGTTCCCCAGAATCTCAGCCCACTGCACTATTAGGCCACTCCTCCACTGCTGAATAAGTTATAGCTTTATACTCCAGTGAGGCCACCAAGATTGACACTGAGTAATTTGTTGGAGGATATCAGTTTGGGGACAATTTAGGAAGGTTTTTCTGGCTGGTCTTTAGTGTAACGGCTCCTGAACAATGGAATAAATTAGAGTTGATTCAATGTAGTAGTTTGTTATTGTTTAGGAAGGGCCTTAAAACTTATCTTTTCCAAGATTTATAGTCCATCATGTTTAAGATTTTATATATGTTAATACTGCTATTTTATGTACAGATTATTTTATTCTTCTTTAAATTTCAGTTCTTTGCCAGTTTCTATTATTTTCAATATTTTATTGCTTATATGGCTTTGTGAACCATTTTGAATATATCAAATAAAACTTTTAAATAAAGAAAACTGCCCTTGAAAACCTTCTTTCTCTAAAGATAAGATGGAGCCAGCAGTTCCCTTAACTGTCTTGCAGAAGAGTGAGTCACCAGAATTGTTTGGTTCTAAAAGATATACATTAAAATTAAAAAAAAAAACTGAAGTCAAAAATTCAAAAGATTTTTCCTTAGTGCCTTCTAAATTAATTCCAACCTGGATGATTTTTTAAAATGGACAATCAGATGACTTGTCTGCACTCAAAAAAGCTTGTAAATATCTGGATAAGAAGGAACTCTTCTTTCCACTGGACCCCTAATGCATACTATTTTGCTGTTTGCACAATTAACCAATCTTAAACTGTTATACAGTTCAAACAAAAGTCCAAAGAGATTTTAGCAGTAAAAATATTCTGGTCATAATATCAGAAAGCAAACTCTCTCAAAACAATAAGTTGGAAGTCTAGTCTTTAGTAAGATCTATTTTCTGTATTTTGGGAAGAACAGTATAGGGAACGATGGAAAAAAAATGTAAAAAGGAATGTGCCTATGGATAGCCTCAAGTTACCTCTACTTTCTTAGAAGAATCATCTGGTGAGGAATAGATGGGCTACATTCTTGGTAACACTCGTCTATAAGGACATCAATCCTTTACCAGTTCTTTCATAGATATCATTTCTTACTTTTGGGACAAAGTTTGTTTTTCTCCCCTCCCCCACCCTAAACATATGCAAGGTTTCACAAGTTCAGTGGGAAAATTTATTTTTATGCGCAAAGAGGTTTTATCTCTGGGTGCGTCACTTCTTCTGAAATATCCACAGAAATTTATGCTTAGTGACATGTCTAAGTCCATACAATTATGTTTTCTTGGTATGAAAAAACAATCTAGGTATAGAATGGGATTGGTTAGGGGTCTTGGATTATAGGGTTGAAAAGGTTAGAATGACGACACTCCACTTGTATTAGTTTGCTTATTGTTGCACTTTGTGTATTGCTCTTTCACATCTTTTCTTTCTTGGGTCTTCTGAATTTTTGGCCTAGAGTTACTTCTTTTAATATTATGTTTGATTTTTGTTTATGTATATTTGCTGCATGATTGACTCATTAATGCTTTGTTTACTTTATAAATGTACATTTAAAAAACATAGCCAGCTATCAAATGGATGTGAAAATAGCCTTGTTTTAGGCCCCTTCTGTGCCATCTGCAAATCTGATCAATTCACTTGTTGCTCTCTTTAAAATATTTAATGATCTAGAAAAAAAACTGGTCCCAACACAGATCCCTATAGGACTGCATTATTTACCTCTTTCTATTGGAAACAATTATCATTAAATCCTATCCATTGCTTCCTTTTTTTAACCAGTTGCAAATTACATAAGTACATAAGTATTGCCATACTGGGTGTCAGACTTTCAAGGCAGAAACTAGGTTCGTGAGCCCTTGGGCCACTGCCGTGGAGCAGCACTGCAGGCAAAACCACCTCACACCAGAGACAAGGCAGAACTCTGACAGAAACTGCTAGACTTCACCTGCGCTTGACTGCCCTTCCCCAGCAGTTGAGCCCCTGGGTGCAGGCGGCCGGCAGGACATACCGGACAGGGCAGGCACTGGATACCAACTAGGCTGAACAGGGACTGAGGGTCAGAGGGGAAAGGAATATACATGGACAGCAAGGCAGGAAACTGGGCTAGGACTCACAGACAGACAATACTAGCCTCACCCGTAGCTGCCTCATGATTCCTGCGGCTTCAAACTTCTTAGAATTTTGCGGTATTAGTTCTTTTTTTCTAAATACATTCTGGTGCTTCCCCATTAAGCCACGTTTATATATATGACAACTAGTTTTCTTCTGAAAAATGGCTTCCAACATTGTACTTAGCAAAGACATCAGGCTCATTAGTCTATGGATACTTGGGTCACTCATGAATCTGTTAGAAAACTGGAATACACGGACTCTCCTGCAGTCCTCAAGGAAGCAAATTTAAGGGATAGATTACAGACTACTGGTAGCAGGTCTTCAGAATTTGTTTAGTTTTCTGCTAGGACCTTATCCTCTGAGCACTCTTTTTTTCCTGACTCCCTCTACCTAAAGTCATATAATGATCTAAGTAAGTGCTTCACAGGTTTCTTGTTTTTACATGTACTCAAAAGAGAGGTCACGTGACGCCATGGTGTGGGGCTGGCGCTGGAAAGCTAAGCTCCGCGCACATTCACCTGAAAATCTGCTAATTTAGCGTGCCCAACGACCGAAACGCGACAGCCTTGCTCACATAAGGTGGGAGAAACGTTAAGTGATTAAAGATCTGGTGGAGAGCAACAGCATGGCAGCAAAAACGGTGAGGAGAGAGCAAGATAAATCGAAACCGCCCGACAATAAGATGGCCGACCAGCGCGATCCAGGGGAGCTAGCGGTGGGATCCACATGGCTGACGGAGATCACAGCTGAGGTAACAGCGGCGGTCGAGGCGGCGCTGGACAAGAAACTCCAGCAATTGTTCGATTGGACGGAGGAGGCTCATGAGCGTATTGATAGCATAACTCTGGAGCTAGATGAAGGCTTACAGCGGATTTCAGAGGTGGAAGAATCTGTGGGGGCGCAGAAGGAGATTAACAAAAAATTAGAGCGACGGGTTAAGGATTTGGAGACAAAGATCGATGATTTGGAGAACAGGAGCAGGCGAAATAACCTGCGTCTGGTTGGACTGCCAGAATCGCTGGTGGATAAAGAGTTGCCTACCTTCCTAGAGGAATGGCTGCCAAAGTCGTTACACATCGAGGATAAATTACAGAGATTTTGTGTGGAGCGAGCCCATAGAGTCGGGCCTCTGCAACAGCCAACGACCAGGCCACGAGCGGTCATATTAAAAACGCTTAATTTTCGCCATAAACAACATATTCTGGATGCGATACGGGGAGGTGGCACCCTTACATATCAGGATAAGAAGATCCTTTGTTTTCAGGATTACTCACAGCAGGTGCAAATTAAGAGGAAGACTTTCGCACCTTTATGTACAGATCTTTTCAACAAAAAAATAAAATTCGCGCTCCTATACCCAGCCAAGCTGCGCCTTACAATTAATGGAGTCACAAAATTTTTTGACACAGTTGAGGCCGCTAAAGAATATATACAACAACATGGAGGCGAATAGGCTCTTAAGGAAGAAGGATATGATCACAGAATCATACAGTGACTAAATTCAGGACAGTGGATTAATTTGGACTATATGAACATGGAGAGCTACTCAAGGGAAGTTGTCATGAGATTTCCAAGTTTTAAATACTGCAGGATTGAGTAGTAGCATTTTGTATGGTTTGAATAGAGCCTGAAGACAAAATGTCTTATGGATGAGGCAACACATAATGTGACAACATAGAAACAGATGGAGATGGAGGATAAACTGTATGTTGTTATTGCTGGCTTTCGGGCATGGCATGGTGGTATGCAGAATGCGGATAAAAGAGCTGAGATCCGGTTTGGAATTGTTGAACTATTTCTTGGCCGATGGACAAGAAGATGGACAAAGTCTGGTATATAAGAAGGGACCTATAAAGCTGGGAATGGACAAGATGCTGGGCCTGGAAAGGGATGGATGGGTAAAGGGAACTGAAGGGTGAGTGCAGGTGTTAATAAGTGACTACCTCTGTGAACAGGAGGGAGGGAGGATTTCAAGGATGGGAGGTAGGAGGGAGAGAAGGGGGATGGGTGGGGGGGGGAAGGGGGAAGTATAGGGTTAGGTTAACAGGATTTCGATTGGGTACTTGGGGTCAGAAGAGATATGTGAGTGAGTGGAAAGATGAGTGGATGATGGGACAAATAGTAGGAGTGGTGCTGCTGGGACTCCATTCCTACATACCTATAGATGTGATACGTATGATGATGCACAAGAGAGATACAGGAGATTGATGGGGCTTAAAGTATACTCCTGGAATGTGGGGGGTATTTCATCTCCCATTAAACGAAAGAAAATTCTTCATAGTCTTAAAAAGAAAAAGGCTGATATAGCACTCCTTCAGGAGACTCATTTATCGTCTCAGGAGCATGGAAAGCTTAAAACATGGTGGGTGGGGACAGTGTTGGAGGCCCCAGCGGTGGGGAAGAAGGCTGAAGTGGTAATATTGTTCCACAAATCCCTCCAGGTTGAGGTGGGGCAGATGTGTGTTGATCCTGAAGGGAGATACATTTTGGCACAGGTCAAGGTGAATGGTGCCACTTGCCTTATTAGTAATATTTATGCCCCTAATGTGTACAGTAAGAAATTTTTCCATACTCTCATCAGCAAGATACAGCACTTTAATATTCCGCAGAAGATAATTGGGGGGGGGGGGGGGGGGGGGGGGACTTCAATGTGGTAGCGGACTCCACTATGGATAGATCCCATGCTGTTGCAGGTGGGCTAGGAGAGGTGGACAAAGGTATAAATTTGATGTGTGGAGCACTGGGAGTGATTGATGTGTGGAGGGTTCTAAACCCAAATACCAAAGATTATACACATTACTCTAGAGCCCACCACACGCAATCACGAATAGATTACCTATTGATAGATGAAGAAAGCTTTGCAGACATCTTAGGGGCTGATATTGACCCTACGATTATTTCGGATCATGCAGCAGTATTTATTGAATTTAAAGATCAGAATCCACAGAGTAGACAATTTAAATGGATATTTCCCATCGACCTGTACTATGATCAGGAATTTTGGATATATATTAGGGGGAAGTGGGAAGAATATACATTACATAATGCATCACACGTAGATACACCGATTTTGTTCTGGGAAGCTGGGAAGGCTGTATTGCGGGGTGAGATTATAGCGTATAGCGCCAGAAAGAAAAAATGGAGAGATCGTGAGATTCTTAGACTGGGGGAACAGTTGGTGCAATTGAGGAGATCATACGGACAAAAGTCCGCAAATCATGCTCGAGAACAACTATTAGCCACCCAGGGGGCCCTAAATGAGCTGATACATCAGCGAGCAAGTAAATCTGCCGAATATTATAGATATCAATTATACAGGTTTGGGAACAAGCCAGGGAAGATGATGGCAGGTCTGGTGAGGAGGGTGAAGGGGCAGAGGAGAGTGCTGGTGCTTAAGACACAGACGGGAGGCTTGGTACATGGGGATGAAGAGATACAAGATGTGTTTCGAGATTACTATGCTAGGTTATATGCTAAAAATGATGTTGATGATTTAGATCCTGATATATATCTAGAGAATGTCATTAAGCCAAGGATCACAGAACAACAGAAGGAGCTGAACAAACCAATTGAGATGGATGAGGTCCTTAGAAAAATTAAAGGCAGTGCTTTACATAAGGCTGCGGGGCCAGATGGATTTAGGGCTGAATTGTATAAAATCTTAATGCAGGACATAGGGGACCCCTTAACTAAGGCCTTTAATAGATCAATTGAATTAGGGGAGCTTCCGCAGTCGTTGCAACTAGCGGATATAATGGTATTTCCGAAACCCGAGAAAGATCCGACCTTACCAGATTCTTATAGACCAATCTCTTTGATTAGCTATGAGGCCAAGTTATTGGCAAAAATTTTGGCCTCGAGATTGGCAAAAGTGTTACCGAGAATAGTGGCGGCCCCTCAGGTAGGCTTTGTACAGGGGAGACAGAGTGGGAAAAATATTAGGCTGATATTGGCATCAATGGAGAGAGTGCGTAGAGAAGGCGGGGATTCCCTCTTGATCAGTTTCGATGCCAAAAAGGCGTTTGATTGGGTTGAGTGGGAATTCCTGTTTGCATCATTAAGGGCGTACGGTATTGAAAGCTACTTTACACAAGCGATCTCCATATTATATAAGAATCCGATGGCGAGAGTGTTGGTAAACGGAACGTACTCTCGCAGCTTTGTAATTAATAGAGGAACCAGACAGGGATGCCCTCTTTCCCCTTTACTCTTCGCTATCACGTTAGACCCCTTGATCAGGGAAATTTTGGGTAACACCGAGATTGAAGGTATAAAATTGGGAACCAGAGAATTTAAGATTGCGGCCTTTGCCGATGATATTCTGGTTCATTTAGCCAAACCAGAGAGTTCGCTGCTGGTGTTGATGGAGGTTTTTGAAGAATATGGGGCTCTCTCGGGATTTAAATTGAATTTACAAAAATTTGAGGGAATGCCCACGACCAACACGGTGAGGGAGCAATGGAGGGGAGAGTTTCCACTGCGATGGGCGAATACAGAGTTTAAAAATCTAGGCATAACCTGGAGACCTGAGTAGATTATATAGACAGAATGTGGATAAGTTACTACAGTATACGAGACATAAGTTAGCAGTATGGGAGGGGTTACCTATAACATTAAGTGGGAGAGTTGGCTTATTTGCAATGATGCTCTTCCCGAAATGGCTCTATGTATTGCCCATATTATTACAGACTAAAGATATAAAGAAACTTCGAGGAATGTTGTCTAGGTTCTGTTGGGGTGGAAAGAAGGCTAAATTTAATTGGACTATCTTTATGGGAAAAGAATAGAGGGGGGCCTGGGGCTGCCCGATATTAAACAATATAATTGGGCCTGCTTGGCTAGACACCTAGCGGATTGGATATTGGAAACTGAAGAGCATACGGCATGGAGTATTGAGTGTGCATTATTTAGACCGTATCATCCCTATTATATGTTACATGTTCAGGGTAAAATGCTACCTAAGGAATGGAGGCATCACATATTATTACATCCAATGCGACGTATATGGCAGTATATATTAAAGAGACTAAATAAGAACCCATGGTGTACGGACCTCCTCCCACTGGTTGGAAATGGAGCATTTGACCCAGGGAATGTTCATCCGAGATTTATAAAGTGGGCACAGGAAGGGGTGGTATTAGTGGCAGATGTCATGCAAGAAACGGGGAAGATTATATCCAGGGAGGCCTTAGAGGATATGGTGGGAGTAGAGAATGTGACATGGTATGACTATTATCAGCTCCATAGTTATATTGAGCATTTACATAGAGAAAGATGTGATAGAGGGATATATGAGCTACTGGTGAATTTGTTTTTGCCTCAGGGAAGAGAGCAGACTTCGGTGTCAATACTATATAAACAGTTAAGTATGATTGCCCCACACCGAAGTTATGAAGCAGTGGCTCAGCGGTGGTCCAAGGATTTAAGGGTGGAGATTAGTGGTGGAGATATAGTCCAGTCACTGAAGGAGATTGCACATAAAGTGCTTAGTGCCAGACATAGGGAGATACAATTTAGAATCATTCTGAGAGCATATTTCTCGCCCATACAGGCCTATCACGCAGGTAGACTGCAAGCACCACATTGTAATAAATGTAACTTTCAGAGAGCAACACTATACCATATGTTTTGGGGATGCCCAGTTATTAAGAAGTTTTGGGGCCCAGTACTGGAATTCTGTGAGGCGCTGCTGCATAAGAAGATTGGGCTTACGCCTAAAAATGTAGTGCTGGGACTGGGGGGAAGTAGGTCAAACATGCGGGGCAAGGAAAGCCTATTCATATATAAGGCACTCATTATTGGGAAACAATGTATTTTACAATATTGGACTCAGGATACAGGACCATCTTTCTGGCAGTGGAGGAGCTTGTTTCATTCCCTGGTGCAGATGGAAGCACATGCTATGAACCGTAGTCCTAGAAGTCAACAACGGTTCTGGGAAGTCTGGGAGCCGTATGTGCAGGCTCTATCAAGCAGAGCTCGGAGCCTATTGGTAAACTCACTCACGTGGTAGATGGAAGGAGAGGATGATCAACTTCCTGTTTTGGAGGGTGGGGGGTGGTTAAGGGAGGGGGTAGGGATTGCTGGGAGGGAGGGTTGAAGGGTAGGAGGTCCTGATGTTTAGAGTTAGGGGAATTGAGTTGGTAAAGGGCATTATGAGGAATTTGGGGGGGGGGGGGGGGGGCGGAGGGATGACCTGTATGCCATGTTGAAATATGTTGATGTGACTGGGAGACAGTTGATAGTTGACATTGTTATACTGCAATATGTGATGGATGTAAAGGGAATGAGTACACAATAACAAGGTGTAGGGGGGATGGGGTGGGGAGAGGGAGGGGAACTTACAGTTAAAGTTTGATGACACTTTAGTCAAAGGTTTGCTTAAGAAGACAGAGATTTGTATTAAGTACACATTTATTGATCTTTACATGTATTAAACTGTGACATCAATAAAAAAGTTAAAACATAAATGTACTCAAAAAAAGTTTTATTAGTGTTTGCCTTTTTGGCAAATTGTCTCTTGGCCTGCTTTAGCAATGTTTTACATTTGCAAGCTATAAACCTTCCTATGTACCCTGCTTTTCATTTTTTAAGAATTCTTTTTATCTTTAATAGCTTGTTTTACAGACCTATTCATCACCCTGTCAGACATAATGTTCTTGCTTCGCCTTTTTAAATTTGAGGAATACATTTTATTTGGCCTTCCAAGATGGCATTTTAAAATAATTTCTACAATTCATGTGGACATTTAAATCCTTCTAACTGCTCCTTTTGTTTCTTTCTAATTAGTTCCCATAGAGGCATATTTTCAAAGCACTTGGCCTTCCAAAGTTCCATAGGTTTCTATAGAACTTTGGAAGGCTAAGTTCTTTGAAAATATGCCTCATAGTCTCCCCTTTCAAAGTTACTGCAGATACTATTTCATTTCACTTATTAAACATATATTCTGCCCATCTAAAGAATACGAGCAGATTACAATTAAAATATCCATAAAATACAATTAAAACTACAAAAATAGTCAAGAATAAAAAGAAGCCATAACATACATTCAAATAATTCTGAAAAAAAAAAAAAATTTCAACATTTTACAAAAAACTAAGTAGTTCATCTCCAATCTCATCATCAATGGAATATCGTTCACATTTTTAGGCCCAGCAGATGAAAATAACATGGGTGCATGTGGTAAGTCTTTTTATAACTAAGATGGTATGATCAGTAGTACTTACTGACTGAAATGCAGGACACACCCAGGTACATAACCTTCTATTCTAAATGCCAAATGAGAA
Source organism: Microcaecilia unicolor (assembly GCF_901765095.1). NCBI lineage: Eukaryota > Metazoa > Chordata > Amphibia > Gymnophiona > Siphonopidae > Microcaecilia > Microcaecilia unicolor. The sequence continues at coordinate 33,435,087 of NC_044041.1, read as the reverse complement.
TGCAGATTAAGATATAATGCTTTAAAAATCAGGCACTTCTATGATATTTTACTGGTAACTGATATAGCTCACATAAAATGGGAGTGATGTGTTCAAACCCCTTTATAAGACAAACATCAGCATTCTTTTTTTTTTTTTTTAAATATTTTTATTGGTGTATGAAGTCAGACTTAATACATCTTATAACATAAACATAGTATAACAGGTGCTGAATAAAATTGTTCATGGTACAACACAGCTTAGCCTTTAATCTGATTGGACTCCATGACAGTTTATTTTTAACCCCCCCCCCCCCCCCCCCCCCCCCCCCCCCCCCCCCCCACCCACTGAGTAGAGAGTTTCCCCAACTATACACATTCTTTACTACTTGGATTTGGAGTGCTGTTGCGAAAACAGTGTCTGAGCTCTGCACCACAGATCTCGGTATTGACGGAGTCTCAGAGCAACAGCAAATTTATAGGTCATGGTAACCCAGCTGCCCATTTCTATCATACTATTTTTCCATGATTCCACCTCCGGGGTTGTCTCATTGACCCACTCCTGCAATATGTACTTCTTCAAAATTATCAATGCCAGCAATACAAAGCGGATCTGGGCCGCGCCCAGTCCCTGTCCTTTAAGTGCCTCCCCACATCCCATCAGTGTAATGGAGTATTGCCACTCCACTGTGCGTTACAGAATTTCTTCCAACAACCGCAACGCATTCACCCAGAGAGTATGCAATGATGGACATTCCATAAAAGAATGTAGGAATGAACCCACACTCCTCTTACATTTATTACATGTGTCATCCTCCCATATTCCCAATGCTTTCCCTCTTGCTTTTGTGATATGCACCCTGTAGAGAATCCTATACTGGATGTCTTGCAATGCTGCATTCGGGGTTATCTTACTCAGGTTTCTAAATGTTACCCCTAGGCGATCCACCGTGACTTCTTCTACCACGTCCCCACTCCACTTCTCTGCCAATTGTGTCATATGTGGTGCTTTTTTATGGTCTTTAATCGCTTGATGCCACCTGGTCAGTCTATTGCTTATTGGATTAGTCTGCATAAACAGGAGGTCCAATTTGGTGAAATGAGCTATAGCCCGGGTCCTGCGCTCTTCACTTAGAACATAGTCTCGGGCCTGTAAGTAAGCAAAGAATTGCGAACCAACTAACCGCAGTTCCTGCTTTACCATATCAAAGGTTGGGAAGACGTCATCCCCCTGTTTCCTAAATTGACCTATGAACCGACATCCCTTTTCCCACCAGCTCCTAAATACCGACATGCCCTGCCCTGCCGGGAAGGCCAAGTTCCCTACTAGTGGCATGAATGGGCTGACCCCCTTACCTGCTTCTCCATGTCCTCTCCACCACCTCCACGCCCGCTGTAGCGCAGCCACAAATGGGTTCTCCACTATCTTCCTAGCTCCCTGCACTGCCCAGGATTCTAATACCGTAAAAGGATCATTTGGACTGCACCAGCTCTCCCAAAAACCCTGGAGGGCATAATGCTCCTCCCCTGAGATCAGCTCATGTATCCACTGCATCAGTGCCGCCACGTTATATCTCCTCAGGTCTGGGAGTCTGAGGCCTCCTTGTGTCCTCCCGTGAATCAATTTAGTAAATGCAATCCTGGGGCGCTTTGAATGCCAAACATCAGTATTCTGTGCTACTTTAGTGGATGCAAAGTACAGTCAGACAATTGCAAAAATAAAATGTTACAGCAATCTAGGTGTGGCAAATACAGTCTACCTGAATGTAACTCACCCTGAGCTACTTCCGAAAAAGGTGTGAGCAAAATCCAAATAAATAAAAATTTGTATTACAACATTCATGTTTTTAATTGCTTAATGAAATAATTTCAAAACAATAATTTAGTCAGTTTTGAAATACGAGTGTGTAATAATAACAGGGAATCAAGTAGAGTGCTTAAGTAATGGATCCCAGCAGTCAACAGAACTTCTTGTCCTGTTATCATAATCATAGTGGGTGGCTTATATTTACTGAGAGTCACTGAATAATCAATTCTGTTTTATTTAAATTTATTGGAAGCCTATTCTCTACAGCTAAGCATTTAATTGCTCAAAATGTAAGAAAATCTTGCTCAAATTTACATCTTCATCTACATCATAGGGAGAAAATACGAAGATGTCATGTGCGTATATTATCCTTCCAATAATAATCTCAAATTTAACTGCATCTTCCTGACAAGTCCTGAGAAAACATTCACCCAATTCTGATAATAAAGTAACTGAAATCTCTCATTATGTTTTCATATTTAGTAGCCTATCTAATCTCTGTTATTTCATATTTTTCTCATCTTGGTTGGGTGAATAGTGAACACGTGTTCGTATACTCTACCCTATCATGCATAGAATTTCTATTCAGAGATTCCAGAATGCAATGTGTTTCCTGCAGAATTTGTATCTTACTCTATGGAACAAAATCCTTAAAACATAGTATCATGCCACCATGGCATCTATCTAGTTATTTTTACCCTGGCATCACAGTGTTCAACTGGTTATTTCTTTTTTTAACCAGGTTCAAACTATATAATGTCATCAATAGAAATGATTTCAACTAAGAGATGCTCAATCTCCTTTTTCAGTTATTATTGCAGGCAGTCAGTTTCCTTTTGATTAAAGTGTAACCCATCTTCATTTTCAAGAATGTACTAGTTCCTAATGAACCTAGAGTGCTCCTCCTTGCACCACTGACTTATCCATACATTGAGACTACAGAGTTCAGCCTGCCTCTAGGGTTAGGCATATGGAATGTGAAGAATTCCTGATATTATCATCCTTGAGGATCTGGCTATTAGCTTTCTACCTATCTTTCTGCACCTTCCTCTTTCACTGGTATCTATGTGGACCAAAGAGTGAGGAAGGCATCATGGGAACTCTTCCTAACACAATTGGAACTGATCTAAGCAAGAAAATATTCTGTTACTGATACAATCAAATACATATACAGGGCATTTTTGATACGATGTCTAAGTCTGACTTTTGACATTTTGCTCAGAACGTCCAGAATCCAAGTGGCAAATATAGCAATTTTTGAAACAGCAAACATCTTTTTTTTTTTTTTTTTAAATGGCCACTTGCTAGATGTTTTTGTGCTCTGTACATTTATCTTTTTGGTCCATTTTCAAGAAAAAAAAACATCCAAGTGAAAACCAAACAAAATCAAGCCATTCGGAAATAGGAAGAGCCAGCATTCTTAGTAGACTTGCCACACAGAAATCCCAGAAGAGCAGTGGGTCAACAAAGGGGGCACTGCAGTGGACTTAACATAAACGCTCCCAGGTACACATCTTACAGTTACCCCTTATATTGTAAGGTGAGCCCTCCAAAACCCTACTATACCCCAACTGTACACTAGTATAATAGCCCTTATGGCTGCAGGTGTCACCTATATGTGGGTATAGTAGTTTTTTGATGAGTTTTGGAGGGCTCACAACTTCCACCACAAGTGTAACAGAGTGGGATATGGGCCTGGGTCCCCTTCTCCACAGTGCACTGCACTGACCACTAGGCTACTCCAGGGTCCTGCTTGCTGCTCCAATGACTGGCTATAACATCTGAGGCTGTCAGAGGCTGGTATGTACTGTTTCTTTCACATCTTTGAGGGGCGGAAGGGGGTCAATGGCCACTGGAGGAGTAAAGGGAAGTCATGCCTTAATTCCTCCAGTGGTCATCTGACCATTTAGGGCACCTATTTCTGACTTAGTCATGATAAAAACAGATCTAGACCAAAATGTTTAAATTGTAGCTGTGGATGTTTTGGTTTTGTTCTAATATGGCAGAAACACTTCCAAGTGTTAGGAACGCCTTAATCTCGCCCCCAACACACCCCATTGTGACTTGGACACACTGCAGAGAAACTGCATAAACAAACATCTGCAAAATAGGTTTCAAAAATAGTGATTTGAATGTGTTGGCAAGCAAAACATCCAAATGCTGCTTTATGCCACTTTTTAAATGCTTTCGAAAATGAGCCTGTGTTTTTTAGCACCCTACATTAGCCTATATAGAGCAACAGGCAATAAAATGCTGTCTCCAGCCTCTGGGCTAAACAGAGGCTCCCTGGAACAGCCAGTCTCTGAATATAAGTCCCCAGACAAGGCTATCTTGGCTTTCCTTTTAAGAATTCATGCAGGATTGTGAAAAAAACAAATCCTTTTTTTTTTTTGAGAATGGTTACACCAGCTGATCACTCAAATCATCAGCAAATTATAAAAACACCAAGAACATATCAGACTCCTAAGTGTCACAGATGCCAGAACCAAAGGAGAGCTCAATAAAATTTTTCTAGGGGTGCTTACCTGTTTTATAATGCTAGACAGATATAATTACTCCACACCTTATCACTCCGGCGTTCATAAAATATGTTACTAGCAGACAGCCTTGATTATATTAGTACCTTTCTGAAATACCAGTTGGAGCAATTGTACCATCTCACAGTTCGAAGGTATCAGTATAGGTATTCTGGAATGTCCCAAAATCTTAACTGTTTCTTCTCACATGAACTGCCATACTGGATTAGACCAAATGTTCATCAAGCTCAATATCCTGTTACCAATAGCAGCCAATCCACATTACAAGTACCTGGAAGATCTCCAAAAGTAGATACATTCCATGTTGCTTATATGCAGGCATAAACAGTGGTTCTCCCAGTTCTGCCTGGTTAATAACAATTTATGGATTTCCCATCCAAGAATTTATTCAAACCTTAATTTAAACCTGACAATGCCAAATTTTACCACATCCTCTGACACCAAATTCCAGAACTGTTTAATACTTTTTCTGATTTTCTTTAAATGTACTACTTAACTTCAAAGAATGTCTCCTAGCCTTTGTGCTTTTTGAAAGTACAACAACCAATTTGTGTTTACCTATTCCACTCAACTTATGATTTTATAGAGCTCTACTATATCTCGCCCTCAGGGGTCTCCTCTCCATACCGAAGAGCCCTAACCTCTTTAGCTTTTCCTCAGAGGAGATGTTCCATCCTCTTCATATTTTGGTTGTGCTTATCTGTATCTTTTCTAGTTTCACTGTGTTTCTTGGAATGTGGTGACCTAATACATTTCTAATGTTTCATTGGCTTTTTATGACTGCTGTCACACACCTAGCCAAAAATTTCAACATTTTGTGCACAATGCCCAGATCCTTTTCATAGGGTGCAACTCCTGATGTGAAATCAAAGAAATTAGAAAAATCTCCCAAACTTGAAGACACTTAATGAGGGGGTAATAATCTCAAGATACATAAAAATAAAACCCAGTGCAATAAAGAATTTTTTTATATACTCCTGATGTGAAGCCTGGCATTGTGTAGCTATCATTTGGCCCAACTATTTTCCCTATGTGTATCACTCCATTATTTGCCAAATTAAATTTCATCTGAAACCTGAATGCCAGTCCCTCAGTCTCGAAAGATACTCCTACAATTTTTTTGTAATCCACTTATGTTTACTGTTTAGTCAAATTTGATATAACACAATTCAAAAGAAATATCAAAACAGTTTACAATATTAAAATGCAAAACAAAGAAAAAGAAGGAAAAAGAATAGGTCCAGTTCCACCCAACCACCAAAATTCCTCCCAACTAATCAGCAAACACCTGTTGAAAAAAATACATCTTTAAATCAGTTTTGAATCTATTTAGTGATACTTCTAGATGCAAGTATTTGGGCAGAGAATTCCACAAAAAGGAACCAAAAAAAGGCAGAATCAAAACGTTGTGGCCAACTGGGCCCACACAAGGGATAGTCAGAAGACTGTCAGAAACAGACCAAAGCAGTTGATGGGTAGCCTGAGAGATAACTGCACTTGAAAGAGAAAAAAGCAAACCTGACCTCAAAACCTTTAACACAATAGCTAAAATTTTAAGTTTTACTATGTAGCTAACCAGTAGCTAATGTGACTGGATGGCAATATTCTAAATTAGCTGCAATCTTTTTAAAGCTGAACCCCATTGTAAGGAAGCTACAAAAATTGAGACAGTTAATATGCGCATGCATTATAACAAGAGCATCCTTAGTCAAGAAAGGTCATATACAGTTAATGAGACAAAGATTTAAAAAATATAAAACAACAGTAGCGATCTGGGGTTCAAAAGAAATGTCTGTCTCTATATTTTAAGAGAGGACAATAGCAACATTTGCTGCCCTAAAAATGAAGGAAATATTGATGGAGGAGTAGAACAGCTGGTCGACCAGATAGCCTGACATTTTCCAAGACTGACTATCATCTAAAGCACCATGAGCCAACGCTCAATCACTGTCTTCTACTTGTGCAATGGAGAAAAATAGCATTGATGGAGAAAAAAAAATCAGTCAAAAAGCATGAGCTCAGCCCCCCAAAAACTGAATCAATATGGCGAAAAGGCTAAGAAAAACATCAAAAACTTCTGGTGCCAGATTCACAAATATAAGCACTTTATTTTAAAAAACTTTTATTACATATTACTCTGTAGACAAAATACAAATTACAAAGACACACACAAACTCTTCCAACTCGTGAATAAATTGTTAGACACCACACCAGTCACAAATAACAACAAAGACACACCAGAAGCTGACAACCTTGCGAGGTACTTCAAGAAGAAAATCATACAATTGCGACTCAAAATACCTGTCAGCCCCATCGAATACACTACATTCCTAGACTGCCTAGACCCAGACCCTGGAGTATACCCAGCAAACAGGATTTGGACTGAATTCAAAATACTATCAGAAGATCTCATCTCACAAACGCTTAAAAGATTCGCCAAATCTCATTGCAAATTAGATATAAGCCCAAATAACCTTATGAAATCAGCCCCTCAACAATTCATAACAGACCTAACGAACCACGTGAACTTTATGCTAGAAAATGGACTCTTCCCAAGGGAGAAAGGAAACATTTTACTCACCCCCATACCTAAAGATGCAAAGAAAAATGCCAATGAATTAACTAACTACAGACCAGTAGCATCCATTCCCTTAATTACCAAAATAACAGAAGGGATGGCGACCAAACAATTCAGAGTATCTATACAAGTTCTCAATACTACAAGACTCCCAGTCAGGATTCCGCTCTAATCACAGTACTGAAACCGTACTAGTGACGCTTATGACCAAATTCAAACAAATGATAGCAACCGGCAAGAACGTACTACTTCTACAATTCGACATGTCTAGCGCCTTTGACATGGTTGATCATGGAATTTTATTACACATCCTCGAATACTTCAGCATCGAAGGCAAAGTTCTCAATTGGTTTAAGGGATTCTTAACTACACGCTCATATCAAGTGACAGCAAATTCGACTACATCAGCCACATGGAATGCAGAGTTCCACAGGGATCCCCCCTCTCACTGACCATATTCAACCTAATGATGACACCCTTGGCCAAACTACTATCGAACCAAAACCTCAACCCATACATATACGCTGATGATGTAACGATCTTCATTCCATTCAAACAAGACCTAAGTGAAATTTCCAACGAAATCAACCAAAGTCTACATATCAAGCATTCATGGGCAGATGCATTTCAGTTGAAACTTAATGCAGAAAAAAAACCAATGTCTAGTACTCACCTCGCAACACAACAAGGACAAATTTACCACCATCAACACAACAAAACTAAATCTACCAATCTCGGACACCCTAAAAATTCTTGGAGTCACCATTGATCGGCACCTAACACTTGAGAATCATGCAAAAAACATAACCAAAAAAATGTTTCACTCAATGTGGAAATTAAAAAGAGTAAGACCATTTTTTCCAAAGCCCGTCTTCCGCAATTTGGTACAATCACTGGTACTCAGTCATCTGGACTATTGCAACTCACCGTACACCGGCTGTAAAGAACAAATACTTAAAAAACTCCAAACAGCCCAGAACACGGCAGCCAGACTAATGTTCGGAAAACCAAAATATGAAAGTGCGAAACCCCTACAAGAGAAACTACACTGGCTCCCACTCAAAGAATGAATCACGTTCAAAGTATGTACTCTAGTTCATAAAATCATCCATGGAGTTGCCCCAGCCTACATGTCAGACCTAATAGACCTGCCACCCAGGAATGCAAAAAAATTTTCTCGAACATTCCTTAATCTTCATTTTCCCAACTGCAAAGGTCTGAAATACAAATTAATACACGCCTCTACCTTCTCCTATATGAGCACGCAACTCTGGAACGCGCTACCACGCTATCTGAAAGCGACCTATGAACTAGCCAACTTCCATAAACTACTAAAGACTCATCTCTTTGAAAAGATATACCACAAAGATCAAAACATGTAAAAATCTCCAAATATACCCAGTAACGCGTCTAATGTCTTATAATGTCTCTGCTACACCACTATCTTGTATTTCTAATGTCTGATAACGTCTTCTGTAATACCACTATCTTGTATTTCATGACCATGTAACCCAAAATCCTTCTGTAAAACCAAATGTATATCCTCTTCTTATTTCCAGTATCCATGATATATTGTAAGCCACATTTTGCCTGCAAAGAGGTGGGAAAACATGGGATACAAATGCAATAAATAAATAAATAAATAACACAGAGGGGTATTTTCAATATGATGTCCAAGTCTGACTTTGGACGTTTTGCAAAAAAACATCCAAAATCCAAATATGAAAGGTCATTTTCAAAAAAGAAAAACGTCTATCTTCTGTTTTTGAAAATACTGTTCCGAACAACATTTTGTGTCTTGGAAGTTTTGTATTTTTTGGTCCATTTTCGGGGAAAAAAAAAAAGTCCAAGTGCAAAATGCCCAAAATCAAGCCATTGGGATGTAGGAGCAGCTAGCATTTTTAGTAGACAGGTCCCCCTGACATCCCAGCACAGCAACAGGACACCCTAGGGGGCACTGCAGTGGACTTCATAAAATGCTCCCAGGTACACATCTCACCATTGCTCCCTTACCTTGTGTGCTGAGCCCCCCAAAACCCACCACCCCCAACTGTACACCACTATCATAGCCCTTACAGGTGAAGGGGGCACCTATATGTGGGTACAGTGGGTTTCTGGTGAGTTTTGGAGGGCTCACAGTTTCCTCCACAAGTGTAACAGGTAGAGGGAGCTAGGAGCCTGGGTCCACCTGTCTGCTGCACCCAACACTACACTACTCCAAGGACCTGCATGCTGTTCTAATGGACCTGAGAATAACATCTGAGGATGGCATAGAGGTTGGTAAATGTTTTTCATTACATTTTTGGGAGTGGGGGTGGGAGGGGGTTAGTTACCACTGGGAGAATAAGGGAAGATCACTCCTGATTCCCTCCAGTAGTCATCTGGTTATTTAGGGCACCTTTTTATGCCTTATTCGTAATAAAAAAAAGTGGTCTAGCTCAATTCTAGGAATAAAATGTATAGAATGTTTGTACGTTTGAGAAGCTCGCCAGGTGCCCTTGGCCTGGCTTGGCTGCTGTCGTGGACAGGATGCTGGGCTCGACGGACCCTTGGTCTTTTCCCAGTGTGGCATTACTTATGTACTTAAGTTTTAGTTCTGGATGGTTTTGTTTTGTTTCATTATGGCTGAAAAACATCTAAGTCTTAGGAATGCCCAAGTTCCACCCTGAACATGCCCCTGGCACTCCCCCTTGAGATTTGGATGCACTTCTGGCGGACTTCAGAGAAAAACGTCTAAAAATAGGTTTCGAAAATGCTGATTTGTGAGAAAAACGTCCAAATGTAGACTTATGCCACTTTTTGGACGTTTTTCTCTTTTGAAAATGAGCCCGACAATCAAATACCTTGGATTCCACCATGTTATATATCAAGTCTAGAATGTATATTAAAAAGCACCAGTCCAGTAGAGATCCCTGGGGCATTCCACTATTTTAGCTTTTTCCACTTAGTAACTTGCCCATTTAGTCCTACTTTGTTTGCCCAGGAATATCTCACAAAGTTGAAAGCAAAAAACAAGCGTGGCACATAATTAGGAACCAAACCATGTAATATCCAAAAAACCATAGTACAAAGTTTTAAAAAATTCAATTAGCATGGACAGGTAAGCAATGAAGTTTGATTAAAAGAGGGGTTGCTCTCTTTGCACATTTAGTGTGGAAAAAGTTAACCACAGCATTTTGTAAAATTTGTAACTGCGTAAAAGAATGTTCAGTACAGCCAACATACAAGAGGCACAATAGCTTGAACTAACACATTTAAATGATCAAATAGAAATAATTTTTAACATGCCTGATCACTTAATTTATAAAAGACTCCCTGGGATCATGTATTTATGTGATCTTTCATTGTCAAATAAGAATCCAAAGTGACCCCCAGTACACATAAGATTCAAATGTAAATTGCATGCTTTTCAATCACAATTTTATCAGTAGGGAAGGATATAGAAAGGTCCAAACTAAATAAGGGGTCCTTTTAGTAAGGTGTGCCGAAAAATGGCCTGCGCTGGTGTAGATGCATGTATTGGACGCACGCAGGTCCATTTTTCAGCGAACCTGCAAAAAAGGCCCCTTTTTTTTGCCAAAAATGGACTATGCGGCAAAATAGAAATTGGTGCACTTCCATTTTGGGCCTCAGACCTTACCGCCACTCTTTGACCTAGCAGTAAGGTCTCATGCGTTATCCAGGCGATAATGGTTATACGCGCTTTAGTGGACGTGCATAAAAAATGAAATTACCACCCAGGCCACATGGTAGCCAGGCGGTAGTTCAAAATTAACACACGAACGCTTCTATAAGGCTTAGTAAAAGGGCTCCTAAATTTGGTTTTATCCATATTTAACTTAAGGTGATCATTGTTTAATCTGGAATATGATTTCCTGTATGGAAGAATAAAATCAATAGAAGTTATATTGTATCAGTATAGGTTATATATATATATATATATATATATGCACACACACACACATCCATATCTTTCAACTCTTGGCCAAAAGTTGCTATCACAATATTGAATAGGAAAAACTGGGGAGCCTTGAGAGACACCACACTTCATCCTCCATGATTCTTAAAACTCATTTGCCCATTTCCTATATAATAATTCTCACCTCCAAAGTTCTAAAGTAGCTGCCTGTGTCCGTGGCTCCTGGAGTTGCTGAGCTAGGCTCCGTAGCCAGGCTGACGTCACTCACAGCTAGTTCCCAGGCAGGGGGAGGAGTAGGGAAACGCGCGGAGCAACTTGCTCCGCCTGTTTCCCTACTCCTCCCCCTGCCTGGGAATCAGCTGTGAGTGCGCCGCTCAAATACCCCCCCCCCCCCCGGCGTATCAACCAAGCCCCCCCCCCCTCCCCGGCACATCAACCCCCCCCCCCCCCCCCCCAGCACATCAACACCCTCGCCACCTGCAGCTGCCACTGGTAACACTGTCCAGCCGCTGCTGCTTCTCCTGTTGAGCAGCAGCGGCCGCTACGAAAACAAAAAAAAGCAATAAATGTTTTCAAACCTCAAACACGGCACCGTAGACAGCCATCAGGCATTGGCTGTCGGCTCTGCAGCCGCTACTCCTCTCGCCTCCACGTCACTGCCCCTAGAGTAAGACCCCGGAGGAGCGGCTGCAGAGCTGACAGCCAATGTTTGATGGCTGTCTACGGTGCCGCGTTTGAGGTTTGAAAACATTTATTGTTTTTTTTCTTTTCGTAGCGGCCGCTGCTGCTCAACAGGAGAAGCAGCAGCGACCGGACAGCGTTACCAGTGGCAGCTGTGGGTGGCGAGGGGGTTTGATGCGCCGGGGAGAGGGGCAAGGGAAGGGGAGGGTCGCTGGACATGGGTAGCTGAAGGGGGGTAGGGGGGAGGGGAGGGTCGCTGGACATGGGTGGCTGGAGGGGGGAGGGTCGCTGGACATGGGTGGCTGCAGGGGGCAGGGGTAGGGTCGCTGGACATGGGTGGCTGCAGGGGGGGAGGAGGAGGGGAGGGTCGCTGGACATGGGTGGCTGGAGGGGTGGGCAGTGGAGAGGGAGGGGGGGCAGGGGAGAGGGAGGGGGTCCTGAGACCAGAGAGGTGGGGTGGGGAGTGGGGCCCTGCGAGAGGGAGGCACACACTCACTCACTGTCTCTCACATACACTCTCTCTGACACATTCTCTATCACACTCTGTCACACACACAGTCTCTCACACACTCTCTCTCTCACATAGACACTGTCTCTCTCTGACACACACACTCCATCTCTCAATCACACTCTCTCTCTCTCTCTCTCTCTCTCAAACATACACACTCCGAGGAAAACCTTGCTAGCGCCCGTTTCATTTCTGTCAGATACGGGCCTTTTTTACTAGTAACTCTATAAATTCTAGCATTCAAAAATCTTTCAAATCAGTGCTTGTCAATCTTTTTGTGAGTGTGATCCCATAATAATAGCCAAATAAAATCCTCCTGAAGGTGCAAAATAATCATACCACTATAGAAGGCCCTCCCAAGTTGTGAACGTATTTGGGGTCCTGACCCACAAGGAAGCTCTGCTTTAAACCATGAATCTACTTGAAATACCAACTGAGTTCAAGAAATGAAGTAGGAGGTTGCAGTCTATAAGATCAAAATTGGAAAAGATCACATTATAATAACATCACTTGTTGACCCAGGGCTAAGTGAGTCTTTACTTTAGAGAATAAATGTTTCAGATTGCAGGACCTAAATTATAGAGTGCCCTTCCCCTTTTCCATAAGGAATTTTCAACATACAGAGGCATTTAAGAGAGAACTGAAAACATACTTGTTTCAGCAAGCCTATGGGGCAATTACCGTTACTCTAGAGACCCTGTATTAATAAAATCATACCTATGCTGGGACTGTTGAAGGAGACTTTGAAGATGTAATTCTGTAAGTGATTGTCATTTTATATTGTGTATGCTTTAATTGTCATCCACCAAGGATTTTAAATCGTGCAGAATAGAATTATAATAAATAAATAAATAAAGTTCCAAGAAGAGTCTCTGTACTGAAACCTTTTCAAAAGGTAGATTGAATTTCAGAAAGGAAATCATGAGTTTCTATAGTATGTGACTAGTTGGTCTGCTACAGTACTCTCAGCGATCTTAGCAAACAAAGGAATTCCAGTTATTAGTCTGAGATTTGATAGTTCTAAATTACTTATCAAGGAATTCTTTGGTAAATGTGTCAAAATGTTCTCTCCTTAAAGGGGCTCTTGCTGGTATATAGTGTAGCAGGAACACATAATAGAATTTCATCATGAAGAGTTTTAAAAATCAAAGTCACAATTTTAAAACATATCCTCCATAAAATGTGAAGCCAATGCAACTGTTTGAACACAGGAGAAACGTGATCATAATGGGAGACATCAGAAATCAGACAAGTTGCTGCATTCTATGCTACTTGCAATGATCATACAGGAAGTCCTAAAAAACAAAGCATTACAATAATCAAACAATGGAAACACAAAGGCTTGAACCACTGTATGAAAATTATTCAAGCTCAAAAACATGCTGAATAACATCTTTAAGATGGGATTTCATAGACAAAGAAGAATCCAAAATTATCCCCAGCTATTTGATTTTTCTCAAGATGTGAATATTGACCCCATCAACAGAG